>NW_027472584.1:18510000-19110000 GCF_030347505.1 Rhynchophorus ferrugineus | reverse complement strand
TTTTTTGATAAGTGCATCACCATATCAATAGACTTGGTCCTTCTACTATGATACTGAAAAAACACAAAGCTAAGAAGTGGCTTTAGCCTGATAGTTTCGCTAAAAAATAACTTATTGTCTAAACATCGGCCAGGGACGCATTAGAGAACTTCAACTGACAATCTACTACAAAATTGGGTTAGGAAAATGAAGTCAACCAGAGTAGATGGCCATTCCTAACTGTGATCAACTGCATAACAAAATAAACAGTATTAAATCGGATTTGGGAAAGTGAATGACGTTTTTTTCACTAAAATAAGTTTCATCTTTATGGCCTCACTAAAAATATATATTAATTCCTTCCAACCTAGATAGTGTATCTGGGTTCCTCAAAGAGATTAGTTTCCAACATAGACACTAACAATTTTTTATATTATTTTAATTGTACATTCTCTCAATTATAATTTTATCTGTTATAACATATATTGTCCTATTAGTCATTATATCTTATTGGGTTATGTTCTCCTGATGAATAACCCATAGCATCGATGACAAAATCAATGTTAGTTAATCACTGACCAAATTTCAAGCAGTCAAGCGACAAAACTGGATGATTCTTGTAAAGGTGAGACTTCGAGCGTTGAAAATATAAACAATTTGAGTATGTAGACGTTGAAATTTGTGCAGTAGATGGAAAGTTTTTGCGTTTTAAAATGGAAAAATGTTTTACAATATTTTTAGATAAAGGGAAAAATGACATGCGATATGTTGTGGTAATTTTGACATGAAAAATTATTTGAAAATGTCTCATTACTGTGATATTGTGAAGCCAAAATTCACGACAAAGAATGCGTGATGATAAATTTGGCTGCTGTATCAAATTATCTCATAATATTCTTCAAATTGTTTGAAATTTCTATATGCCATATGTTAATTCACATATGAGGCTGTAGTAACTTGATAAAATCACATCGTTCAATTACATATGTGACACTTACCCTTAACCTAGTGAAGTATAGCACATCGAACTATTTAATGTACAAGAAATGAGATATTTGATATTGTTGGGATATATAGATGAGATAGATAGATAGAGAGATGAGATGAGATAGATAGATGAGATAGAGAACCATGATTCGATTTGATTGACACTTGTTGAAGGCATGAAGTTAATTAATATTCTTCTATATATTTTGAAAATATATATTCGTGCAATAGCATGGCAGTAAATGTTGTGTAACTACAATTTGAATCCCATTCTTCTGACCAGTTGGCATTCGAATCTTATTGAAACATATACTGATTTCATGCACACTTGTACGACTAAACCTGTTACATTATATTTGATATAATTTTATTACCGTAAAAAAAACTTAGGAATTCACACACACAATAAAAAAATTAAATGAGACGTAACCTCAAATGTTATGGGCACTGTTATTTACCTTTATATTACGTTAATTACACTTTAGACATAATTAAAGATACTTAAAATAGTGAGTACTTACAATGGAATGATCTTATTGCTGTGAAGCAATTATCGATGTTTAAACTATACTGGTTAGTAGCTATACCCGCCTTACAATATTTAATCACATTTTTCTGCCTTGATATGAAAATTAACAACTTTTTGGGAGCTTTTACTGATGCAGAATTACATTCGGGACCCTCAAACCATCGATATACATTAGAATGTCTAATTATGACATAAAATTCAAAAAATTAAAATAATGTATAAATAAGACTTGTACTCATATAAAGCGTCCAGTGTGTCTAAAACAACTACGCCACGCTCATATTTGTAGGGTGTGCGAATGCGTGCTAAAGCATTTAAAATTTAACCGCCGGCTTGGATGGCGCAGTGGTAGAGGCGACACGACCGTCCACCTACAGTCGCGGGATCGAATCCTGCTGGGGCATGGTCGTAAATTTATATTTGTGGATTCTCCTACGCAGGAGTGTAAAATCCGACAAGGAAAATGATTCCCAGTCACGCCAGTAACCAGGCTGGGTAAGGCCGGATTGTCTGAGATGATTTCTAAGTTGGTCATTCGCCAGTCGGTAGGCCTAGTTCCGAGGACCGTGGTTCGAATTCCACGTTAAACCGTAGGTCCAGACCAGAGATAAACCCTCGTTAGTATAAAGGAGTCCTTAAAATATATATTGGACATTTCAAACATCAATTTTTTTTGCAGAAATAACTGTTATTTCTCGAAATAATTACGTAAAATTGTCTTAGAGTAGTTTTTTAAAACGAGCGACGAAATAGAAACGAAAAGCAAAGCAAAATAAGAAAATATCGTAATATACCATCCATATATCGAGATATGCGAATTAACTTTAAAATATCCCAGCTCCAGCGAGGATACTTATTGTCTTTCGATTATATTTCGAGATTAAAATTGTCGTTTAAACTGCCCCAGACCGTGTTTATTTACCTTTCGGTCATAATTATAAGCAATTTTCTCGAAATTATTCGCTGCGAGATCGGTAGGGCACAAGGTAATCAAAAAAAAAGTCCCAGTGTTTTATGGACAATATATAATGATAAGCTTGGCTCATTCGATTAATAATTGAAAATTGCCACGTTTCTTGCTTGGACAGAGCCTTGTTCCATCGACAAATCCTTCTTCTTCTTTTTTTTTGTGTTCGCTCGGGCTCCTTTTTTATTTGGGTCACACGATGGCGTATTCAATATGGCCTCCGGGATACAAGCCTGTCCAATGACCAGGTGCGTCATATTGTATAATGGGTAGGGGGTTTCGGGAGGATAACGTTTTTAAAACATTCCATTTGTATTGTTTTATATTAATCCGTATATTTAAAAGCTTACGTACATCTCAGTAATAAAATACTTTTTAAAATGGAAGCTTTATTATGTAACTTTATATTTTTATAAAAAACAATATAATTTTTTTAACTAATATTTTTTCATTTATTTGTTACATTATTACTAGTCGTTACGACTAATCTACAATTTGTATTTACTATTTTTTATACCTTTGACCCTATCGTAGTCTCTGGTGTAATAATGTGTATGTAACAGGTCAACTGAAAAGTCCCCGACTTATATTAAAACACATTTTTTTGGAAATTTTTTTTTATTTAACATAATTCCCTTCAAGGGTGATATACTGATTATAGCGAACCTCCAACTTTTCGATACCACTTTTGTAGTACAATTTGTCCTTTGCTTCAAAATAGGCCTCAGTTTCGTCGATCACCTCTTCATTCGAAGAAAATTTCTTCCCGGCGTGCATTCTTTTGAGATCTGTGAACAGGAAATAGTCGCTGGGGGCCAGATTTGGATTTTGGTCTTGGTGACGCAGAACTTTTTCTTCTTCAAATGCGGCCGTTTTGTCCTTCAAACGGTCCACTAAGGCTATCTAATAGTCGCTGTTGATGGTCCTTCCTTTTCAAGGTAGTCATTGAAAATTATTCCATGCGCATCCCAAAATACAGATGCTATAACCTCGCCAGCCGACTGTTGCGTTTTGCCACGCTTTGGAGCTTGATCTTTGACTTTAGACTGTCGATTGGACTGTCACACTTTTCAGGTATAGGCTTTTATTCCATGTGGTGATTTTCCAAGATTTGAGATCATGATAATTGCAGCAATTTTCCAAGCGTCTGGGACATATTTTAGTCGAAATACTGCTTTGGTAAAATTTTTGAGTTTTATAATTCCCTTTCTTGGTAGTTTTTGCAGCAATTGCCCTGTTATTAAGGCATAGTCTGGTGGTTTCCTTGAATTAATGTCAACTTTGGTTACTTCTTTCGGCGTGACTAATTGACTCGCCGAATTTTCAAATGTCACCTTCGTTTTGTTTGAAGGTTTGTTCTAGATGGTCAGCAAATGCTTCCGCTTTTTGTTGATTGCTGGTGGCCAATTTCCACGTAGGTCTCTTATAGGTGGACTGTGTAGACACGATCTGTGGTTTTCCAGAGAGAATTGTCTGTTTTCTTTTCATCTGTTACATCTCACATATAGCTATTGTTATTGTTCTTAATTTGCAGTATTTCCCTTTTCAACCTTAGAATTATATTGTTTAAAATAGTTTTTTTGAGATGTTCCATTTTGTTGCCATTTTTTCCCGTAGATTTCGTTTTTCAGCTATTATTTCCTTGATTTTGTTTGATAATAAATTCCTTTATTTGTACTCTTAAATCCAAACAGCTTGTTGAATATTTACAACGCCTTTTTCTGTTTTAAGGGGTTCATTTTGAATTATTTTTAAGTTCAATCTTTTTTCTCAAACACAATGTATTTTTGAAAATATTTCATGTCATTATTATTGATAAACTTCGAACGAATATAATAATGATTTTCTATGAATAAACAAATAGTGAATATTAATAATTCGACGTAAAAATTACGCAGTGGCTTAGAAATGATGTAGGAACAAAAGCAAAGGAAATTCCCAGTTACTTACAGTACTGTGGACGTGTATTTAAAAATCGGTAGGCTGTTTTCTTTATACCTGCTTATATGAGGAATGGTTATTCGATATTGAGCCTCTATAACCCTCTTGTTTTGGCTACAGTTGAATTATTGCCATCTTTTGATGTTAATGCCGATTTATGCGTTACAATATTTTCTTTGCTGTGCTACCTTTCACATTCTCCGTTGGCACACAATAAGAATCGGGCGTTATCGCGATATAATTGAAAAATTCCTGTGATATTGCCGGTACTTGCTCATATTTCTTTTAATTTTACATTTGATATCACTACGATTATTATTTAGTTAACTTATAATAGGTGTAAAAATATTATTGGGCCTTTTAAAAGTAATACTTGACGATAATCTTTATTTTTTTGTTTAAAATATCTGTTTTAAAGATAAGCAAGTATTTATTTCATTAGGTTGAAGATGCTATTGTTTATTCCAACAAAACAAATAACACGATGATGATACAATGTTTTTAAATGTAATATCATACAAACAGCCTCTATAGGTCTATAGCCGATCTCTGTAGAGGTCTTCATATGATCACAAACTTGTGTTATATTGTCTGAATTTGTTCTTCTGTCCCTATATCCAAAAACAATAGAACTAGCGCTGGGAACTATCGACTGAAAACAGTCGAAACAATCGATAGTCGCGAAACCGTCGATAGTCAAAAAAATAGATCGTTAATTATTTGCCCAGATTTTGAAAAAAAAAACTCGTTCCAAGGGGACAGATGTTGCGTGTATAGAGGAATATTTTACGTGAAACTGATATAATTCAGGTAGTGTCATTTTACGGGCTTGCCAAAATTTTAATGGGTTTTCTAAATGCTCAATAAATGGCATTTCCAAATACTGCTTAATCTGTAAAGTTGCTGCAGTACTTGGAGTAATTACTTCTTCCATTTTAGCCATTATTTTGTCAAAATATTTCCAGATGTCAATACATTCTTGGTCAGTAGTTGTGTCTTGAATATCGAGTTGTCCAACTATATTTGTATTTCTTTTAAGTTAGAATGGAAGATACCTCTTTTGTGATAATTTTTTGTATCGCTTCAGCATTATTTGCAGGACCAAATCCTGCCTTTTTAAATCTAGAATCTAAAAATGTGGATTTTTCGCATATCGTGTTCATTTCTAAAATACAAAAGACATCGTGGGATATCTTTCACCAGATAACTCGGTGGTCATTATTTCAATGGGCTTTAAAAGTTGAACACATTTTGTTAAGATAGTCCATTCGTCAACAAATAAAAACGGTAGTGCTCTTCTTAATAGCCATCAAAATAAATTGTTGAATAGTAGAGTTTTCCTATCAGAAATTGTATTTATTACAAACATTTAATATACTTTATTATACCTCTTTACCGTTAATATTTTTAAAAGAAATTTAACAACTGGTACTGCAAAAAGTTCTTCAAATCTTTTGGAATCGATGCAATTTATGAGACCTTTGGAACCTAATTTTAGTTTTCAAGATTTTAAGAAAAAAGCTTTGACAAACAAAAGGCTTGGACAAAAATCGTGAAAGCTTATCAAAAAAGTATTACCTATTATAGCAAGACAAATTATTACCTATTATGCCAGTCAAAAGTATCTTACTATTTATCATTTACAATTTATATTGTTTTGCCTTTGAAAACTAGCGTTCCAAAATGCTGCTATATTAATTTACAGTATATAGTTATTAACAAGCAAACTACAAAAAACATAAAACCACATATATTACATATAACTCTATATAAGCATAAATTTGGCGCATTTCTTCCAAGGTCGCGATTAGGATGACAAGGCCAGAACGTTAAAAATCAGTCCAATAAACTAGTAGAACCGAAAATAGTAACTAAAAGTAAATGACTGAAATAGTCGATAGTAAATAGTAATAAAATCAGTCGGACCGAAAATAGCGACTGAAAACAGTCACCAGTAAGGACAGTCGAACCAAAAATAGTGACTGAAACGGTCGATAGTCGATTTCAGTCGATTTTTCCCAACACTAAATAGAATCATCTATATTAGTACTGCTACTCTTGTTAGGCATTGTTGATACCAATATTCACCATTTATTTCAAGTAACAGGGTCACGTTAAAGACTTTAATAAGAGAGATATAGAAGTTAAGAGTTAATTTTTTAGTTGTAATGCAATAATAGTTAAATGCCTCAAATTTTAGTTTTGCAGCCGATCTAATCTGCTTCTTACATACATTAAAGTAGGCAGAAGTTTGCTATAGTAACAATTTCTGTCCTGAATGTATTCTAAAGCTGCAGAAATTTGTTTGAACACTTCATTAAATTTCTCCTAGTATTCTAATTATATGGGCGAGAACCATTACATTTACAAGACTCTTTAATTAAATTATTTATATCTGTAATGGTCAAAACACTTACCTCGCCAGATGCCTAGGCAAATATAAGTCCCTTCCTACTTTCGTCTTCTGTTATATTTACTAGTAATCATATCTTTTCATATAAAACATTAGTTACAAATTAAACTGTTACAAGTTTAAGCTAATTTAAATGCTACCCACTCTTGAAAAACACAGAAAGAATCAATTGAATTTTGCAGTTGAAATTAAAATATTTTAAACGAACATTAGTTGAATTACCTTCCGTATTCATCAAGGTTTTACTATCACATTGTCATTTGTTCTATTTGATAGAGTGTCCATTTTTTTCAACAAAATATTTATGGACATTTTGATCATAATATTGGTTTCATAATATCAGTTTTTTTTCTAGAAGGAATCCTTAAATGGCGTGGAAAATGGCCAATGAAATTTACATCACTCAATATATACAAACAAATGTCATATATTTATACAAAAAACTGCGAATTATCTTTTAGCAAAAAAAAAACAAAATCATCAAACAATTTAAGTCACTGGGTAATTGGAGAAGCATTAGTCGATGTAGACATGACAACGTTTTTTTATATATATCATTTAAACCGAGATAGGGTACTTTATATATGAACACGAGCCTCCTAATGGGTTTGAATTGGGTCATTTTTTGTTTCAGTAGTTTCAAAAAGAAATCATAGTATTTGTTATTCAACGAAGTCAAAAAAAAAGATAAGGAAATTGTTGTTTTGCGTGATATTATTAACCTTGTTCCTGATTTCCAATTACCCATAAGCTGATGATACAGAAACGACTTGCCATTTAACAATTACGTGGGGATTTGTTCGAACCTCTGGTATCTCGTTCATTAAATTCGATAAAATATTGTCAATTTATTCATATACCCTTTAAAGCTGTTGTATTTCGGCGTATATACCTTTTGCACGCACACGTATTTGGATGGAAGGGCAGAAATATGTACAAAAATGGTGCAGATAATAAAGTTATATTAATACTGTTGATATAAGACCTGCCAATACGTAGCTAACCATGTGCGTGTTTTTCGGCCATACTACCAAGCGACACATATTGAAACTGTTAAAAAAACAAATAGTGCTTTGATTAGTAATAGGCTCGTTGTTATATAACGTAGTTCTTCACGCTATGTAATCCTGTTGGTGAAATCACGCGATTGGAAAATCTATATTGTTTTTCTGTTGGCCATAGACGTACACATATATATACACACGTATATAGTACATATAGTCTATTCAAAACAGCAGTGATCCCACGTGATGTTACAATGTTGCCATATCAGCTATGAGTTTTAGTATATTTTGACTTTGACATATAACAAAACTAATCTAAATAAAATAATTAAACAAAAATGTTATCTAATATAATTTGTTTCAACATTATAGTACATCAGATGCATACATTATCGAAGAACTTAAAATTACAATTAATTATACACCCACAATAATTTATCGGTTAGAGTTGTTTTATTATATTTACATATACATTGAACTTTTTTCCACTACAAAAATGAACAAAGATTATTTTGATCAGATTTGTTATTTATAGCTACAGCATAATTATAAACAAACAACAAAATTTGTTTCTCATTTGCTGGTCTTTGATTTCTGTCTTGTTAGTAATTAAATAAAAGGCAAAAAGCCGATATAGCACAAAATTATACTTCTAACGTTGATTTTACGATAAATTGTCATTTCCATAATGTTCTAATTTAATTTGGAACAAAATATAATGTAATGATACAGTAGTGGATATAACTAGTAAAAATAAAAGCTGTATTTTTGAAAATAATCTTATTGCAAGAAAAATAATGTAACTGCACTGCCAATATTTGGTGAATTGGATTTGAGAAATTTGGCATACAAAAACTTTGGTTAGCTGTTGGTTTTTTAGAAAACATACCTTAACTTCTATGTATATTTGGAGACCTTAACTGAGAAATAAATGAATTGACCAATAAATAGCAACTAATATACGAAACGTTTTCTATCAAATATCTAAACTTTTTTGATATTTATCGCATCAAATGATATATTGTATATTTATATAGGATGGGGCAAAAGTACCGCTACCATTTTGATAGCGCGTCATCTTGGTTATGTGACGATGAGCTCAGTTTCCCTTTAACTAATTTGTTGTTTAGACGTCGAAATTTTATTGTGAATAAAAAAATACCCCAAAAAAATGAGCAGAAATAGTGACAATATTTATTGAAAATAATCGTTCTATTATTGCCACTCCGCGGAAATTGATAATGAGCGGTGAAGCCCATTTTATTCTCAGTGAAATCGTCAATTAATTCATGAAACATCATTGCATCTACTAAAAACAACTCTATGCTGTGGTATTCATGCTGGAAACATCATTGGTTCCAATTTTTTGAAAATGACCAAGGTGTTGCAGTTACTGTTACTGCTGAACGGTACCAAGACATGGAATGGAAGAGCAACGACTAAAGGACATATGGTTGTAGCAAGATGGGGCCACAAGACACACAGCACGTTCAACAATTCAATTATTGAGTGACGTTTTTCCACGAAGACTAATATCGCGAAGTGGCGATTTAGCATGACCAGCCAGATCTCCGGATTTAACAGCATCAGATTTTTTCTTTAAGGTTTTTTAAAAATCAAAAGTTTATGTGATTAAGCCCCCAACGGATCAAAATCTTAAAGACGATATTCGTCACGAAATTGAAGACATTCAGCCTCAGATGTCATGAAAGATGCCTTAAAAAGGGCCGGAAGTTGCATAGCGAATCCCGGTCACCATTTAGCCGAAATAATTTTTCAATCACAACGAAAACAAAAAATGTTAAGACCAAGTAATTTTTTTATGAAAACCAAACTTATTTATCTTTTCTTTGAGCAAAATCATATGCAATCAAAATGGTAGCAGGACTTTTGCGCCACATTTCGAGGAATAAGGAGGTCATCTTAAGAAAAACTAGGATGAATTAAAGAAAGCATCAGTATTACAGACGTCTTTATAATCATGGAAAATTCATACTTTAGCTTGAGTTTGTTTTAGTTAAATAGATATGAAATATCTCAATTTCTGTGGTGATATTGAACACATTTTTAATGAATATTAGGGTCGCTGTTTTTATTAGATTATATATGTATTATAACACATCAGATGGTATATACGTAAACAGAATAGATAAGCAAGATCGGACAAAGCTAAAAAAATACACATTGCTATTTTAGACAGCTTTATTTATCAGACGAATGTTGATCGAATCAACGATGGAAACCGTCACCACTCGAACGGGTCTCTAACGAAGTTCTTTCATGAATTAAAAATAAAATACACATATCATGCATTGTTAGACCAGATGACAATAGTTACTTTTGTCAGCGAAAACCGCAGAGCTGTCAAACCGCAAGGATATAAAAAGGGCATTGCTTGTTTAGGCCAGACACATGTTCAATAAACAATTAATATGGAAATGTTCGTGACACAGTATCGAGCCCAGCCACTCTGGAAAAAAAATGTGAACACATTATGTACTGTCTTCGGTTAAAAAGGACAACATACGGTGTGATATGTTGACAAGACAATTGGACTTTTTAACAAATTCTCTTTAATTCGTCATGCGACCTTTCATCTTTTATTTTTTTACTACCTGGGGCATTTACTAACTAGGCAATTCGACGTACTTATTACGGTTTAGATCATTTGAAACGGGTTCTCTCTTGATTTATTCCCATTTTATTGGGCATTACTTACAATAACGATCATTTTATAATTAATTGGATGGTTAAGCGCTTATGTAAACGATTCAGGACGAGTTTAAATCGTTTTATATTCTTTGTAGTTTATCATAATGTCTAGTCGGAGGTGGAATATCAATACTTATTTCCTCTATCACTTCATCAGAAATGAAACTCAGGTCTTGATTGTTCTGTCGCTGACAAGTGCGTACAATTTAATCTGTTTAGTGCTTTTATATTTATTATTATTATATATGATATTTAACTTTAAAGGGTACATATTGTTCGTTGCTGTCTGATATAATTGTCACAATATACTTAGAAGTATTGGTTAGATGGCTTCGTTTCTAACCAAAATGATTGATAATCAAAAGGAGCAATATCTGGTGATTACGATATAATCAATTTTTGGAGATCCTGTAAATATTTTCAATTTTTCGACCAAAACGCTCTTGTTTTTGTCCTAAATTTGAGTCATTAGATGGAATAGTGTCATATATAATTTGATCATAATTAAAATAAAATTAAAATAATTTTAAATCATCAAAGCTCTGGGTATTTTATATCGATATTTTAATTTATAACTAAAAGTTCCATACTGACATTTAAAACTATCGATGCTTCCTCGAAAATTTATCGATACATCGATATTTTTTTGCCATCCCTACCTTGAATACGTCAAGTTTATAAAGCTATCAGACTCTAAGTGCTCTAAAAGTTTGTGTAAAGTTTAGAGACATACATAATCAAAGGCAAAATAAGCATAAAAAGATCCTAATTATAAATTTTGATTGCAATATTCATTATCATTATCAAAAAAATAGTAATCAGCCGAAGTTAAGCGATGTTTTCTTCTTCTAATTATTCTATAATTTCTTGCTTTCGTATTGTTATATTAGCTAACTTTAATGCTTCCATTGCAAACCATCATATGTACAGTTGTTGCTCTTTACCTCTTATAGTCAACTCTCTAAAAGAACAATATATTTCAGAATACCTTGCAGGTTTTGGCTCTCCTTTAGGCTGCAAATAACATTAGTATAGCTAGCATGATAATTGCTAACTCAATTTACCTCAAAGTACCACATTCAATTTTCTTTGTTTTTAGAATTTTCTAATAGGAGATGTTCCTAGACTGGGTTCTTCCTTTTATCTCTTGTATTCAAATTTTGATAGCTAAAAGGAATGATAACTACAGATTCTTGTTTCTGTTTCGAGTTTTATTACATCTGACTTGAAAATTGTGAGTCCAATTTAGTTTTTAATTATTTAATATTGTTTAAGTCACTCTTTAATATAAATCGGTAAGTCACCATTAAAATCTACTTTATTTTGTCAATATTGAAATGAAACCTTTTGTACTCCTAACTTTTTTCCTCCTGCTTCGATCTAAGGGCAAAAAAGCATCAGTCGTCTGTGGTTATTTTCTCTTACTTAAATACCTAATAGTTAAAGTCTGACAGCGTTTAAAACATGGCGTGAAATTTTCATTACCAAACAAAAGTTTTCATAAAATGGGCCGCATTTCTCTCTATTGTATTTTCGACTTAACTTACCTTTCTTTCAAACGCCATTATCAACTGCATTGCATCCATTGGATTTAAAACTCATCGTCCCGTATTCGAATCAATTAATCATTGTTTATCACGTAACATGTAAACAAAATGTTATCTATTTATATCACATTAATTGTTGCAAGTTTTTACAATAGCTACGCCACCTAAAGTTATACAATTACATTGTAAATTATGTTTTTATCACTTAGTTGAACAAAATATGCCGCTTTAATAGAGTGTCAATTAAAAGTCCCCAGCCTACCATACTAAAATAATTTTTTTTGGCAAAATTAGTTTTTTTTTATTCAGCATAATTGCCTTCAAGGGCCTCCAACTTTTCGATACCATTTTTGTAGTACAATTTGTCCTTTGTTTCAACATAGGCCTCAGTTTCGGCGATCACCTCTTCATTCGACGACAATTTCTTCCCAGCGAGCATTCTTTTGAGATCTGAGAACAGGAAATAGTCGCTGGGGCCAGATGTGGAGTGGATGAGGAAGCAATTCGAAGCTCGATTCATGGATTTTTGCCATCGTTTTCATTGACTTGTGACACGGTGCATTGTCTTGATGAAGCAGCACATTCTTTTTCTTCAAATGCGGCCGTTTTTCGGCGATTTCGACCTTCAAACGGTCCAATAACGCTATGTAATAGTCGTTGTTGATGGTACTTACTTTTTCAAGGTAGTCAATGAAAAGTATTCCATGCGCATCTCAAAATACAAACGTCATAACCTTACCAGCCGACTGTTGCATTTTGCCATACTTTGAAGCGGATCTAAACTTAGCTTACCGATCCTTCATGGTTGATATTCCTGGGACAGTGTCCGGAAACTCGGTATCAAGCCAAGTTTTTGCTTCAACTGTATTTTTTCCCTTCAAAAAGCAATATTTTATCAACACGCGAAATTCCTTTTTATTAATTTTTCACAATAACAAAGGTTGCTTCACTCAAAATGCTATAATTCACAAAATAATGATCCGACAGCTGTCAAATTTAGACTTATATAATTATCTTCTGAGAGTTAGGGTTAACTAAAAAATATATGGATTTAATTCTAGTAGCGCCATCTATGTGTCAGGCGGGGGACTTTTCAGTTGACCTGTTATAACCAAAAAAGGCTAAATTTTGTAGGACCTGAAATATTTAGGATACTACTAATCATTATCTAAATAATTATTATGGGACGTGAATTATTAAAAATATACATGCTATTCTAATGATATTACGTAACAGCACAATAATTATCATCGTAATTAATACGTTGTTTTTTCCGCTGTCAATTAAGTTCAAGTTTTCCTATCAACGCAAATTGCGATGCCTGCAAAATCGCAATGTAATACGAATAAATGTTTAGCAAGTAGGATCGTTAGATAAAGCATAAACCATAACCTTATCCAAAGTTGCAATAGCGAAAATTTTGCCATAGATACAATTTCAATGTGATAAAGGTCATTGAATTTTTTCAATATCGCAACCGCAACCCGAGCATAAGCACGACAGAAAAATATTTGTTGAAAAACAGATACGGACAATCTTAGCTATTATTGACTAACAAATAAATTGACATTTAATTAAGGATATTATTTGTCGTATGGTAGTTATATAATGTATGTCGTTTTCGATATATTTCTCAATATACATTTTTGTAATTAGTCTTTGTTGACTAACTGGCAATTTAACTAGACTTATTAGTCTATATTTGTTGATACTTGGTTTACCTTCCGGTCTAGTGTTGCCCAAGAGTTGTAGTACTTTGATGTGACTGCTAATATTTACTCCTCTAGTATTTCAGTCCATTTGCGGAAATTTATTTAGTGATTTTAGTACTTTATTTTGAAAAATTTTTATGATATTGTTATAATATTGGACTTCTTTATAAAACATCAACTTTTTATGTCTAGAGGACGGAGAAAATAATATGACCTGACATATACATAATACTTACATATTAATAAGGTGTTAAATCCACCATTTGCTTTCAAAAAACAGTTGTAGTTTTTCACGGAATAGATTTATAGAGTGTCTGAAGAGGTTCCAATAGAATACTACCCTATTCTTGTAGCAAAATATCGTCCAATTGCTTCTATTAACCTAGAGATGAAATCTACTCATCATTCTGCTCTAAAATTCCCCATAACGGTTCGGTTATGTTGAGGTCAGGCGATTATCCTGGCCAGGGAGGATGTTCAATGATATTTTTATGCCCCTCAAACCAATACTGAATCTCTTTGGTTGTGTATGTCGGCGAATTATTATTTTGAAATAGGGTATTTTTTAGCAACAATATGCTAACAAAAGTAAGAGCTTGATCTTCGAGGAATTCGAGGAGAGATCAGCTGAATACCATGGTATTGTCGCCCCAATCATTATGAAACCTCTGCCATGTTTGACAGTATATCTATATTTTTTCCAGTTATGTTTTACATCAAAAATAATTTCGAGATTCTTAGCATTATTACTGCATGGGATGATAGAGCTCGTTCACAAATTTATGTTATTATTAAATTCTAGCACTTTTCTGGCTGCATTAACAATTTGAAATCAAACATTAAACACGTCATTAATGTCATATGTCATTTTTCCTTTACTTACTTGAGTTTCTTTAAATGTTGAGTAACACGTTCAGAGTAAACGTATGGCAAAAGTCCCTCTACCATTTTGATGGCCTCTAACATTGCTCAAAGAAAAGATAAGTAAGTTTGGTTTTCATGAAAAGTTTACTTATGTCTAATTAATTATTAAACTATATGTCCTCTAGGCCTTGCTCTTCCATTTCAGACACAAAAAAAATTCGAATCATATTTTGGTACCGTTCAGTAGTAACAGTAACTGCAACATCTTGGTCATTACCAAAAAAAAGGGACCAATGATGTTCCCAGCATGATTAAAATTCGCCTTAAAATGCGTGGAGAAATTTATAACTGGGAACCATGTCTCCGAATTGATGTTTGTGGAGACTCTGCAACACATTTTCAGCGTTATGAGACGTCCGTTGTCTTCCAGAACGGGGCCTGTCTGCTGTCGTAACCTACTGTCTTCGAAAATTCGATACATTTTAGGCAATTTCCGCTGAGTGGTAATAATGGAAAGATTATTTTTAATAAATATTGTCACTATTTCTGGTCGAGCTTCTGGCGTATATTTATCCATAATAAACTTTGGATGTCTAGGTAACACAATGGTTAAAGCGAAACTGAGCTAAACGTCACATAACGAAGATGGAGCGCAATCAAAATAGTAGCGGGACTTTTGATTCAGATGTTACTTCATTAATTTTAATTTCATAACTACATCCTGGCTATAATGTAAAACTTTAAATTTGGTTTCCAAATCCCATCATCGCAAAGAGCATTTAGAGAAGAATAATTGAAATTATAATATATTTGGTCTGATTTGATGGAATTTTAGAAAATATATGTTGAAATATCCACTTTTAAAACCTTGGATGATGGTATTTTTAAAATAATACTTAAAACCTGATGGATATAAGATATTGAACAATATAGTGAATATGCCGGCTTGGTGGCGCAGTGGTAAAGGCGATAGGACGGTCCTCCTACTGTTGCGATAGCCGCGGGTTCGAATCCTGCTGGGGCATGGTCGTAAATCTATGATTGTTTAACATTTGTGATTGTTCTAGGCAAGAGTGTAAGATCTGACAAGGAAAATGATCCCACTCACGCCAGTAACCAGACTGGGTAAGACCGGATGTCTTCTGGGATGATTTCTGAAGTTGGTCACTCGCCAGTCGGTAGGCTTAATATTGAGGACCATGGTTCGGAGCCCACATTAAACTGTATGTCCAGTCCAGATAAACCCATAGTTGGTAAAAGGAGACTTCAAAAACATATAAAATAAAACATAGTGAATATATATTAATTCAGATTTAATTGTTCATGTTGTGTTATTAATATAGAGTTAATTTTTGAGTAACTGAAATATCAAGCTCGCGAATATAAATATTTATGTACGATAAGATATTCTTTAAAAAAATTGATATAAAAGAAAAAATATTATGCTAATTATATACTGTTTGAGTAACATTGTTTATTCTAATTATATGGTAGAATATTAAGTGAATTTTTGAATAACTTGTTATTATTTAAAACAAAATGTTAACGTTAACATTACGTATTTAAATTACGGATCAAAGTTATCCAGTTTGTTCATATATCTCGATAGCATCAAGCAAATAGATATTGTACTACAAGCACGTAGCCAATATAGTTCAAGATATTCGAAAACCAAACTATACAAAAACATGACACTAAAAATAAATCGATTCTCATCGTGGCTGCGTCAGGATTCCTTCTTATTATACGCTACTTTTAGGTAGCACTTGTATCCCTTACAACAATGGGCTCTTTTGAGCATAGTGAAAAATGAATGTGTTTATTCAAATCGAACACTCCCTATATGCTAAATACTTTTCAGCGGGGTTATAAAATGTAAATTATTTATCACTAATACTATGTATAGGCACCGCTATGAAACAAGTGAAAAAGATATAAAATTAATTGTCTACCATCACCTGTAGGATAGGCACAATCTTTAGGAGCCTTACGGTTAACATAGTTTGTCCACCTTTTATAACCGGTAATAATTTTCTATTTATTCCGTTGCAATGTAACTATTTACATCTGATGATAATATATATGATTTTTATCAAGTGATAATTAATTTAAATGTGAACAGCATGTCATCTCTATAATAACTAATAATAATTAACACTCACAGCTACCAAATGTCTTGGTATGCCTCTGGAGAGGAAAACAATATTGAAAAAACTTTGTCCAGTTTGTTAATGTTAAATGATGAAAATCCTGTAGAGTCCTAACGTGTTTTATAACGTTAAAAGTGAGTTGCTGTTATTGATTGTGCTTAATAGTGTAGAACGAAGTACTAACACACAAAATATCAATCATATTGCATATATTGTTAATCAATTCATGATTTAGAATTTCTGAACTAATACTAGATTTGCAGTAAGTCAAACCTCTTTCCCAGAGCCTTATTTTCAGGGAGCCAGATCTGGACTATACGATGGCTGACAAAGCAAGTCGAAATAGTTAACTATGAATATTGATGCTTTATTTTAAACAGTTTAAGTCAATTTCTTTCTTATTGTATAATGGGTAAACAAGTTCTTTTTATGAATTGAAACTGATTTATAAAATCATGTTATCTTATTTGATCTTATATATATGATATAAGAAGAGTTATATATAGGAGGTCGTTTATATTTAAGGAGAAACATAAAGATTGGGAAAATTTTGAAATAACACATTTTATTAAAAGAAAGATTGAACCAAAAAAGCTACCAGCGCCATACATGTAAGCAGTGAAAATGTCCTTAAAACCTCCAGATATGATCAGTTATTGCAATTTTTGATGGACAAACTCCATTAATGAATTGACAAACTCCAGGTTTCTTTACGTATTGTACCATTTACTAGCCGAAAATCAATGGATGGTTAATTGAGACAAAATATGTATAAAAGTAATAATTGCCTTTAATATTACTTCTAGTACAATTGTATATTATTTATCTCATGACCTCTGTACTTTTCTAATTTCAAAAACAAGAATAATTGTCTCTCTGTTTCTTGTTATGGGTTTCTGTAGCTATTTTGAGATGAAATTTTAGCCTATATTTACTTCTATTTGATGTTGTTGAAAATCGTTTGTTGCAAATTTGGCAGCAAATATTACCAGTATAAATAAAATGGATGCTGTTTATACTTATCTTTATTCTTTGATATTTTAAAAGCAATGTATGTTAAACCACCAAGAATAACTCAACACTTTAATTATTATTCTTATAGATTTATATATGCAGCACAAAATCTAAATGTTCTTTTTTTGTTGTTGTTTTCACTCGATCGACTCAAAAAGACCGTATCATTAGAAAAAAAGACAATATATTTTATTCTAGGCAATATTGTTCGCATAGTAATTGTGCGCGTGCGCCAAATCCGAAACCGTTTTCTAAAACCATTGACAACTGATTTATACGTAATTAAAATCATAACTTTCGTGAAAACCTTATAACAAAAAGAAACAAAATTCCCTCTCACAATATAAACCACCAAGAATAACTCAACACTTTAATTATTATTCTTATAGATATATATATATGCAGCACAAAATCTAAATGTTCTTTTTTTGTTGTTGTTTTCACTCGATCGACTCAAAAAGACCGTATCGTCATTAGAAAAAAAGACAATATATTTTATTCTAGGCAATATTGTTCGCACAGTAATTGTGCGCGTGCGCCAAATCCGAAACCGTTTTCTAAAACCATTGACAACTGATTTATACGTAATTAAAATCATAACTTTCGTGAAAACCTTATAACAAAAAGAAACAAAATTCCCTCTCACAATATAAACCACCAAGAATAACTCAACACTTTAATTATTATTCTTATAGATATATATATGCAGCACAAAATCTAAATGTTCTTTTTTTGTTGTTGTTTTCACTCGATCGACTCAAAAAGACCGTATCATTAGAAAAAAAGACAATATATTTTATTCTAGGCAATATTGTTCGCACAGTAATTGTGCGCGTGCGCCAAATCCGAAACCGTTTTCTAAAACCATTGACAACTGATTTATACGTAATTAAAATCATAACTTTCGTGAAAACCTTATAACAAAAAGAAACAAAATTCCCTCTCACAATATAAACCACCAAGAATAACTCAACACTTTAATTATTATTCTTATAGATATATATATATGCAGCACAAAATCTAAATGTTCTTTTTTTGTTGTTGTTTTCACTCGATCGACTCAAAAAGACCGTATCGTCATTAGAAAAAAAGACAATATATTTTATTCTAGGCAATATTGTTCGCACAGTAATTGTGCGCGTGCGCCAAATCCGAAACCGTTTTCTAAAACCATTGACAACTGATTTATACGTAATTAAAATCATAACTTTCGTGAAAACCTTATAACAAAAAGAAACAAAATTCCCTCTCACAATATAAACCACCAAGAATAACTCAACACTTTAATTATTATTCTTATAGATATATATATGTAGCACAAAATCTAAATGTTCTTTTTTTGTTGTTGTTTTCACTCGATCGACTCAAAAAGACCGTATCGTCATTAGAAAAAAAGACAATATATTTTATTCTAGGCAATATTGTTCGCACAGTAATTGTGCGCGTGCGCCAAATCCGAAACCGTTTTCTAAAACCATTGACAACTGATTTATACGTAATTAAAATCATAACTTTCGTGAAAACCTTATAACAAAAAGAAACAAAATTCCCTCTCACAATATAAACCACCAAGAATAACTCAACACTTTAATTATTATTCTTATAGATATATATATGTAGCACAAAATCTAAATGTTCTTTTTTTGTTGTTGTTTTCACTCGATCGACTCAAAAAGACCGTATCGTCATTAGAAAAAAAGACAATATATTTTATTCTAGGCAATATTGTTCGCACAGTAATTGTGCGCGTGCGCCAAATCCGAAACCGTTTTCTAAAACCATTGACAACTGATTTATACGTAATTAAAATCATAACTTTCGTGAAAACCTTATAACAAAAAGAAACAAAATTCCCTCTCACAATATAAACCACCAAGAATAACTCAACACTTTAATTATTATTCTTATAGATATATATATATGCAGCACAAAATCTAAATGTTCTTTTTTTGTTGTTGTTTTCACTCGATCGACTCAAAAAGACCGTATCGTCATTAGAAAAAAAGACAATATATTTTATTCTAGGCAATATTGTTCGCACAGTAATTGTGCGCGTGCGCCAAATCCGAAACCGTTTTCTAAAACCATTGACAACTGATTTATACGTAATTAAAATCATAACTTTCGTGAAAACCTTATAACAAAAAGAAACAAAATTCCCTCTCACAATATAAACCACCAAGAATAACTCAACACTTTAATTATTATTCTTATAGATATATATATATGCAGCACAAAATCTAAATGTTCTTTTTTTGTTGTTGTTTTCACTCGATCGACTCAAAAAGACCGTATCGTCATTAGAAAAAAAGACAATATATTTTATTCTAGGCAATATTGTTCGCACAGTAATTGTGCGCGTGCGCCAAATCCGAAACCATTTTCTAAAACCATTGACAAATGATTTATACGTAATTAAAATCATAACTTTCGTGAAAACCTTATAACAAAAAGAAACAAAATTCCCTCTCACAATATAAACCACCAAGAATAACTCAACACTTTAATTATTATTCTTATAGATTTATATATGCAGCACAAAATCTAAATGTTCTTTTTTGTTGTTATTTTCACTCGATCGACTCAAAAAGACCGTATCGTCATTAGAAAAAAAGACAAAATATTTTATTCTGGGTAATATTGTTCGCACAGTAATTGTGCGCGTGCGCCAAATCCGAAACCGTTTTCTAAAACCATTGACAACTGATTTATACGTAATTAAAATCATAACTTTCGTGAAAACCTTATAACAAAAAGAAACAAAATTCCCTCTCACAATATAAACCACCAAGAATAACTCAACACTTTAATTATTATTCTTATAGATTTATATATGCAGCACAAAATCTAAATGTTCTTTTTTATTGTTATTTTCACTCGATCGACTCAAAAAGACCGTATCGTCATTAGAAAAAAAGACAATATATTTTATTCTAGGCAATATTGTTCGCACAGTAAATGTGCGCGTGCGCCAAATCCGAAACCGTTTTCTAAAACCATTGACAACTGATTTATACGTAATTAAAATCATAACTTTCGTGAAAACCTTATAACAAAAAGAAACAAAATTCCCTCTCACAATATAAACCACCAAGAATAACTCAACACTTTAATTATTATTCTTATAGATATATATATGTAGCACAAAATCTAAATGTTCTTTTTTTGTTGTTGTTTTCACTCGATCGACTCAAAAAGACCGTATCGTCATTAGAAAAAAAGACAATATATTTTATTCTAGGCAATATTGTTCGCACAGTAATTGTGCGCGTGCGCCAAATCCGAAGCCGTTTTCTAAAACCATTGACAACTGATTTATACGTAATTAAAATCATAACTTTCGTGAAAACCTTATAACAAAAAGAAACAAAATTCCCTCTCACAATATAAACCACCAAGAATAACTCAACACTTTAATTATTATTCTTATAGATATATATATATGCAGCACAAAATCTAAATGTTCTTTTTTTGTTGTTGTTTTCACTCGATCGACTCAAAAAGACCGTATCGTCATTAGAAAAAAAGACAATATATTTTATTCTAGGCAATATTGTTCGCACAGTAATTGTGCGCGTGCGCCAAATCCGAAACCATTTTCTAAAACCATTGACAAATGATTTATACGTAATTAAAATCATAACTTTCGTGAAAACCTTATAACAAAAAGAAACAAAATTCCCTCTCACAATATAAACCACCAAGAATAACTCAACACTTTAATTATTATTCTTATAGATTTATATATGCAGCACAAAATCTAAATGTTCTTTTTTGTTGTTATTTTCACTCGATCGACTCAAAAAGACCGTATCGTCATTAGAAAAAAAGACAAAATATTTTATTCTGGGTAATATTGTTCGCACAGTAATTGTGCGCGTGCGCCAAATCCGAAACCGTTTTCTAAAACCATTGACAAATGATTTATACGTAATTAAAATCATGACTTTCGTGAAAACCTTATAACAAAAAGAAACAAAATTCCCTCTCACAATATAAACCACCAAGAATAACTCAACACTTTAATTATTATTCTTATAGATTTATATATGCAGCACAAAATCTAAATGTTCTTTTTTATTGTTATTTTCACTCGATCGACTCAAAAAGACCGTATCGTCATTAGAAAAAAAGACAAAATATTTTATTCTAGGCAATATTGTTCGCACAGTAATTGTGCGCGTGCGCCAAATTCGAAACCGTTTTCTAAAACCATTGACAAATGATTTATACGTAATTAAAATCATAACTTTCGTGAAAAAAAAAACAAAATTCCCTGTCACAATATAAGTCGTTAAAAACCTGCGATACAATGGAGAAATAATCCACAAAGAAACAAAATCGGTAACAGGAATTGAAAAAAAAAAAGAGGAGACAAGTGACAAAGAAATAATAATTGATGAATTTCATGCCGTCACTTTCAACTCCTTGGTAATAACCGGGAATGCCTGGGAATGGGCGGAGCTAAATGACATAAAATTGTCGTTTTATCATTAAGGTTTTATCGTTTCGATGGATCAAAGTGCGCCTTGTCGTTTGGCCCCGCCCCCATTATAGACATCTCCTCCATTCGGGGCTAATGTGCCCTTTTTGATAACGATCGGGTCCATTAAAGGTACCAGTGCTTATTTTATTAGTGATGGGTCCCGCTCATGAATTATTGTCATGCCGCTAATTGATGGCTAAAATAAGCTCATCACGCCCTAACGACAACCGAACCTTATTTTCGGAAAATGTTTGGCCTATAATTTTTCATAAGTGATCTAAAAAAGGTTGAATCAGTTTTAGTTAATCTTTTATTTATTAAATAGTATAAGCGTCACTATTGGTTTTTTAAACAAAACTTACAGTTGGCCGTGACAAGTCCGAATGGAAATGACAGCAAAAAACTACATAATTTTAGGACGAAAGAAGTGTGAACATTTTTACCTCTCGATTAAGAAAAAACTCTAAATATATTTAGCTCGGGGCGACAAAAACGACAATCTATATTATAATTCAATAATATATCTATAATAATATATCTAATCTATAATATATCTATAATTGCTGTAGGGTTTATAATTTTTGATATATGTGACATAAACCAAAATCCACTAATTTTTTCAGTTTTTACATTATAACATACAAACCAAAAAATGCATAAACATTGTTGTGTTACCATTAGATTCAGCTTAAAATTCTTTATAATACGTAATATTCATATTACTTCCTGTAACTATTTGTACGGAAATTTTATCAACAAAATTTGAAAATGGTAAAAAATTCAATATCTCACGACTATATATGTGGAAAAAGTTCGAAAAATGTTTAACTCTAATGATAAAAAAACCGAAAATCTATTTTAAATTACTGTAGAATATATATTATTTAAGATATGTGAGAAATTGAAATACATTCATTTTTGAAAATTTACGTTTCACAGTATAATTTTAAAACTAAACGTTATAGAAAATGTGTTATAACACCATTCGACTCAAAGAAAAATTCCTTAGAATTTCTATAATTTTCATTAGTTACTAATTATTTGAACAGAAATCACAGCAATTAACATGCAAATGGTAAAAAATTCAATATCTCACGACTATATATGTGGAAAAAATTCCAAAAATGTTTAACTCTAATGATAAAACTCTCAATATATATATGTATTTTGGGGTGACAAAACCGAAAATCTATGTTAAATTGCTGTAGAATATATATTCTTTAAGATATGTGAAAAACTGAAATACATTCATTTTTGAAAATTTACGTTTCACAGTATAATTTTAAAACTAAAGGTTATATAAAATGTGTTATAACACAAATCGACTCAAAGAAAAATTCCTTACAATTTCTGTAATTTTCATTAATTACTAATTATTTGAACAGAAATGACAGCAATTAACATGCAAATGGTAAAAAATTCAATATCTCACGACTATATATGTGGAAAAAGTTCCAAAAATGTTTAACTCTAATGATAAAACTCTCAATATATATGTATTTTGGGGTGACAAAACCGAAAATCTATGTTAAATTGCTGTAGTATATATATTATTTAAGATATGTGAGAAACTGGAATACATTCATTTTTGAAAATTTACGTTTCACAGTATAATTTTAAAACTAAAGGTTATATAAAATGTGTTATAACACCATTCGACTCAAAGAAAAATTCATTACAATTTCTGTAATTTTCATTAATTACTAATTATTTGAACAGAAATCACAGCAATTAACATGCAAATGATAAAAAATGCACTTTTTCACGGCTATTTTTTACCTCTTGAAGATAAAACTCTCAAAATATACGTATTTATGGATGATTGACATTGACGAGTGATTTAGTGATATAATTCCACATTAGAAATCCTTAGAGTTTAATATTTTTAAGTTTTAAGACATATGGACAGAAATCCAATAATCTAAAAAGTCTGATATTATTCTAGTATTTATTATCAAATACTGATTTTTTAATAAAGATTACAATTGACAACAAACTTTTAAGATAAATTTAATTATGTTGTTGATATTTTAATTTAACTTAGATTAATACTTATGGAAAATAAAGATCTCCAGTGTCTGCAATAATATGATGAATGATAATCAAATTCGTCAAAAAATCTTCATTGAATCAATTACTGTTTGTTCACTTTTTCGTTTTAGTAAAAGTATTTGATTGCTGAAGTATAACTAACGGCTTAATATAAGTAAAAAATGGTTCCTTTGTCATAAGTAGAGTCAAGATGTTATTAGGACTGTGAGTTTTTTTTGTAGGATTTCGAATAGATAGCGTTACTTTCTCCTAAAATATAGTCACTAGGATTTTTGTATCAAATACACACTTTTGTGGAACATCTTGGCTTCACTGTATAGTTCGAAGAAAACTCGAGTTGTTATTGGAAATGTACGCTCAACCTAAGTTAATAAATATTTGTGATTAAGCTGTCACTGAATAGTTATGGTATACCAGTTTGAGCCCAGAAGATTTAAAATAAAGATCAACATTAAAGGCAACACTGCAATATTGCAAGGACAGAAGTTTTTTTGCAATATCTTAACGGTTAAATATGAAGTTGTGCAACACCAGACTGTATTCGGCAGATACTCTCCCTTCAGGTTACCACTTGTTTCAGACAATGTCACATGATCCAGATGATCTACTTGGACATATATGCTAGCTGGAGGAAGACCTGATGGACAATTAGCCACTAATAATGTACAAAACTCAAAAAATAATAGTATACAGACTTCTGACAAAAATAATCCAAACAGTAATCTGAAAAATGTATTTTAATTATAATATTCCGTATGTCCATATAGGTTTGAATGCTTTAAAAAAGAATAATTCATTAATAATATTAACACTACGTTAAATAAAAAACTAAGCACATCAGACTCAAGATCTGTAAGTCCCAACTTGATATAAAACCAAGGAGATTGGTTTGGTACTAGATAATACGCAGGAAATCAGAAGATTGATGCGAAACAAACCATGGACTTGTATAGTTTAAAAAAGCGAATAACTTTAACTGAAGTAGTTTTTTCTTAAATATCTTTAATATATACGTTTAAAATAACCTTAGCTTAGTACAATATAAATTATAAATTAATTTATTACTACATTTTATTTGTACTTGGATTAATTCATAAGCAAGACGAGTGCGAGAGAATACATCAATATGTATCAATTATAAAATTATAATAACTTATAGCTATAGCTCACACTAAAGGAATACACTTTATATATATTCGAATGGTTTGGTTCGCTTCAATCTCCTGACATCCTGCGCGATGTCTAGCAGTTGTATTGCTTCCACGTTAGTATGATTTATTAATCTGCTTTCGTGCTTCACGGTGAAATATTGGATAACTTGCATACGCAAATCCATGTGATTTCCTGGTCATCATGCAGTTATTCGTTGGTTACGTAACGTTAGGAGTTGGTAATTAATTGAAGAACGTTGTTTTGACAGCGTTGGATGACTAGTTGATTTAAATTTTTAGTGCAACCCCATATTTGCACCCCATAGGTCCAAATTGGCTTTATGACTGTCTTATAAATCAACCTCCTTGATCTTAGATCAAGTTGAGAGTATCTTCCGACTAATCAGTATAGTTGTTTTATTTTGGTTCTAATGTGTTTTGCTTTTTGCCTAACATGATGTTTCCAATTTAATCTACCGTCAAGATGGATTCCAAGGTATTTAGCTGATTCTGCTTGAGGAATTGGGCATCCATTGAGTGATATAATTAAGTTTTTATTATTTCGCCTCAATGTAAAATTAACGTGGACAGATTTGGAGATATTAAGTTGAATTTGCCATCTTTTGTCCATTTATAGATTTTGTTGACTGCCTCTTGTACTTTTTCTACTGCCCAAGGCAAAGATATGTCGTTTGCCATAATAATTGTGTCATCAGCAAAGGTTCCAAGTAGTGTTTCTCTTGTTGTTGGAATGCCAGCAGTGTAGAACTCCGAAATAGTTTTAAATGTGGAGAACGTTACTTCATGCGATACTCTAAATTTTCTTTCGAAAAGATATGTCTCCAGAAATTGACAATACTTACCCGGTAACAATTTGTTCATCTTACAGATTAATCCCAAATGCTAAACCCGATTAAATGTTTGTGAGACATCCAGGAATATTTCAGGGCAGTATTTCTTTTCCTCAAACGCTTTTTCAGTAGCCGCAGTTACTCTGTACACTTGATCGATTGTTTAATGGTGATTTCGAAAACCGTATTACTACACAATTTTTTAACACATTTAAAATATACTAAATACATAGTAAATAATATATAGTAAATAGGCTTGTAGATTCGACTTGTTCTGCAGGTTTGTCAGGTTTTTTGAGCATAATTATTTGTGCCACCTTAAAGATTTTCGGAATATGCTTCCATCTTAAACAGGCATTAATTATATGTCGAAAATAGTTTAAGGGGTAATTTTAATTTGAGAACTACATACTGATATATCTATCCCACTCTCACCCTTTTTGTATATTGAGGCAAGTACAACTGACAAATAAATTATGATTGTAGTACCAATCATATTTAATATAAGATTATATCAAAATGATTGTATTATATTAAAATAACAACACACACATTGTTGAAACAATTTAATCTGTTGAGATATTTTAATTAATTCAAGTGGAAGAAGAAAACGTGTTCGAGAATCAAACACAATAAGATTATATGTAAATTTCATCGTAACATTGCTGTTCTTAAGGGAAAACTATTCCGCTAAGATAAATTTTATACTAGTCCCGATAATGTAGAAAGGATACTGCGGCATGTAAGATTCCGCCCTAAAAAAACAAATAGATGCTTTCAACCTAATTGAATTCGTTTTGTAGTAGGATTTTATTTCTTTTCGTTTAAACTCAAACTGCAAAATTCCCGACGTCCTTAAAAACCTTCCTTATATCGGACGCTAAAGCGATTGAATGGAAAATATACTGACCATAAGGATTTAGGTTTTCTGTTTAAGGGAGCCAATAGAATTAGATGATGTAAAATTTATTGCTAGCTTTCTAAGTTTTTTATATAGTTTTTGTAATGTTTAATGTATTTTTTTTCTTGTTTTATTGGTGTTTTTTAATTTTAAGTTTGTGTTGTATCGGGATATTTTCTTTATTTCTTGTTTGAATAGTGAATTGAAATGTTTCTAATAATGTTATTTTCATCATAATCTAGGAAGGGAAGTAGAAAAATAGAAATATGATAATAGTAACGATTTTTAAAGAAAGATCCTGAGAAAAACTTGAACAAGACAAAAAATAAGAAATTTTAACGACTATAATACGTGGGGTAAAAGTCCCGCTACTATTATGATTGCGCGCCATCTTAGTTATGTGACGTTTGGCTCAGTTTCGCTTTAACCATTGTGTTGTGTAGACGTCCAAATTTTATTATGGATAAATATACGCCACAAGAACGAGCATAAATAGTGACAGTATATATTGAAAATAATCCTTTCATTATTGCCACTCAGCGGAAATTGCGTCAAAATATCCTAATCGCCCAGTTCCTCACAAAATCATAATTTATTGTTTACATGCGACAAAGTCACCAGAAACATCATTTGGGAAACGTGGTTCTGAAAATTGATTTGAAAATGTTCCCGTACAAAATTCAATTAGTCCAAAAATTTCTACCGAGAGATCCTGATCAACGAGTTCAGTACAGTAATGTTATTCTTAGGCTGTCTGGTGAAACTGAAGATTTTTGTCTAAATTGATAATGAGCGATGAGGCCCATTTTCTTCTCAGTGGTCACGTCAGCCAATAAAGAGAACGGTCGGTTTTAGGGAACACAGAATTCTCAATTAACTAATGAAACATCATTGTACCCACTAAAAATAACTGTATGGTGTGGTATTCATGCTGGAAACATCATTGGTCCTTATTTTTTTTAAACGACCAAGGTGTTGCAGTTACTGTTACTGCTGAACGGTACCAAGACATATTTCAAAATTTTATTTTGCCTGAAATGGAAGAGCAAGGATCAGAGGACATGGTTTCAGCAAGATGGGGCTACAGTACAACACAGCTCGCAACAATTCAATTATTGAATGACGTTTTTCCACGAAGACTAATTTCGCGAAGTGGCGATTTGGCATGACCGGCCAGATCTCCGGATATAACAGCATCAGACTTTTTCTTAAAGGTTTTTTAAAAATCAAAAGTTTATGTGATTAAGCCCCAAATGATTCAAAATCTTAAAGACAATATTCGTCACAAAATTGAAGAAATTAAATCTCAGATGTCGCAGGATGTCATGAACAAAACCTTAAAAAGAGCCGAAAGTTTCATAGCGAATAGCGGTCATATAAATATCGATATATTATTTAGGTCGATATAAATTTTAAATTATAACAAAAAAAATGTAAAGACTAAATAAAACATTTTATGAAAACCAGACTTACTTATCTTTTCTTTGAGCAAAGTTAGAGATAATCAAAATGGTAACGGGAATTTTGCCCGACAAAGAGTCTAAATCTTTGTCTCTCGGATAAAATTTAAACTCTCAATATATATTCATTTTGGGATGAAATAAGCAAAAATCCATATTACTGTAGAAGTAAACGTAAAATTATTTATAATCCCTGAAATATTCATTAATCTACGATTACTTAAAAAAAATAACAGAAAAAACAAATACATATCGAAGAAAATATAATGTAAAAAATTAGTAATGTAAATGTAATACACTTAATGAATACTAAAAGGCCGTATTTCGTTTTTGTTACTGTAAATACCTTATATGCATTTGAAATATAGAAAACAACATTATTAAATCAAAATATGTTTGTGTTCATATAAATTATCCATTTAGTAATTGGTTTGCATTAAATGTACTTCCTTGCCCATATACACAAATATTTTCTGTAACCGTTAATTAGCAATAATTCTTAAGAGTTTTACATAACATATGAATCACGTACGTATACATAACATTTAATTGCTATATTCAACACAATTAAAACATGATACATAACATAACATATATCCTTATTAAATATGTTTTAATTATGTTCCATCTACTGATGGCTATATCAAAATGAAATAATTTCGTTGCCATTAACACGTAAAACCCGATGATATTTCATTTGTTGTTTAGTGAGTTATTACCGGAAAATAATGAGGTACGAGCTAAGAAAAAAAACCTCATCTCAGGCTCATAAATCTTTAAATGAATATATCACGATATTTGCCTTAACGCAGATAGTAAAATATCAGTATCGGTTTTCTCGGTTAGTTTTTATTGTTAGTCTTGATATTTAATTATGATTTTATTTAGGTTAACACCATTAAGTTTTAAAGGAAATATTAAGTATATTGTTGTGATGAAATATTTTGTAGAAAATATGAAGCGTTTGAATTACAGATCTACTACTACTAGCAATTGTGTTCTTGCGAAAAAATTCAGTTTGGATTCAGACTTATAGATAAGGAAAAACAAATATCTTCTGCAGTTTTCTTAGATATAGTAAAAACTTTCTTCAATATTTTGTATGGAGTCGTGATATATAAATTGAACAAAATTCTTCAAAAGATATTCTCAACCTGACCTAAAATCAAAGAGATTGGTTTATCATCGAATCATAAAGTCAATTTGAACCTGCGGGTGTAAATATGGAGTTGTAGTAAAACGTCAAACCAAATAGTAATGAAACGCAGCGAAAACAAAGTTCTATGATTAATTACTAACACTTGTCGCTACGTAACCAACGAAGAGCTGTACGATAAGCTCGAAATCAAAGGCTTATACCAGATGATCCAAGATTTCGTCTTAAAACATGAAATAAGGCTGCTATATCACAGCAAGGTGGAAGCAATTCGACTACTGGACAGCACGCAGGAAATCAGAAGTTTGAAGCGAACCAAACCAAACGAACTTGTATAAGTACTTTAGTTTTATTTTAATTTAAGAAATACTATACCTATTGATGTATTAATCCCCTACTCGTCTTGCTTGTCTATTAATGGAAGTACAACAGAACAGTAGTAAATTAATTTGTAAATTAAGTTTTTACTAAGCATATCTAATATAAGACGTAATTAATTAAAAAAAAATTAAGCGGCTAGTAAATCATGATAGATTGGACCAAACAATGGAAGATTTTCTTGACGATGGAATTTGTTCTTGAAACTATCTTAGCAGAGACGTAGCAGATCCACATTTCATAGCTACATAAATATATTTTTGTCTTCGAACTTGGAATTGAGATATGAAGGAGCAATATCGACATAGGATTCTAAAATTATCTAAAATTGTGATAAAATAATAAATTCGACCAAACAATGGTGAATAAAACTCAACAAGCTTAAATATGTCTCCATTAACTTCCACAAGCAAAGTACATAGCTTGCTATTTTATTTAGCAGTCCTGAATTAACTCTTGTCTTAACTGTATGAAAATAGTGGCAAAGGTTTCAGAATAACATTGAATTTCAAACTAAAATGGAAATAATTTTTCTATCTAGAAGTATTTTAAGTATTTCTATTTTGCTTCAAAAAAAGCATCCGCTTATTTTATATCTTCAAAATATCTTCAAAACATGGAATAATCAGAAGGAGAAATATTATTGATATCGTTGTTTAAGAACTATTTGTCGTTACACCAATTAAAGTTCATATCTCCTAAGACGTGTTCGTTCAGTTTAAGTTATCATGTCCTTGTGTTTGGGACGTTTTGGTTGCATAAACACCTTGTGGTCATTCGGAGACGCTTCCAAATAAACACCACTATTGGAAAGTATTAAAAAATATTTCAAAATGTATTTCAGCACACAATAACAATTATTTTTAAACAGTAGTAAGACACCCAAAATTTTTCATAAAGAATCATTGTTTCGTCCATTTTGTTCATTGGATATTATTTTTAGAAATATAAGTTAGTGAAAATGTTCTTGTTTATAAAATCGATAGCATTCGATATAAAGAATACTTACCTAGCTTTTAGTTTTTGATGACAAATGCAGATATTAATTTTGAGGAACTGTGAGATGATGCTGATGCAGTTAGTGGTTCATATATGAAAAAATAAATTGTTTGCTTTCTTTAACAGGCACGATAATATATCTATAGAGATTAATGATGATTTTTTGGATTGGTTTTTTATTATATATCATTGTTTAAAAACCTTTAACATTATGTTTAGAACTATTTAGTTTTCTATATTATTTCAACGTTGATGGAGATGTACATACTGTTTACAATTTTTTTTGATGACATCTTTATTAGATATGCTTACTACAATCTTAATTATAAATTGATTTATTACTACATTTCATTTGTACTTGGATTAATTCACAAGCAAGAAGAGTGCGAGTAAGTACATCAATATGTATTCTTCAATTTTAAAATTATAATTACTTAAGCTAGAGTTTACACTAAAGGTATACACTTTATATAACATAAATTCGTATGGTTTGGTTCGCTTCAATTTTCTGGTATCCTGAGCGTTGCCCAGTAGTTATATTGCTTCCATGTTAGTATGATTTAGTAATCTTTCGTATTTTAAGGCGAAATCTTGGATAAATTCGCAAATCCATTTGATTTCCAGGTCAACGTGCAGTTTTTCGTTGGTTACGTAGCAATAGGTATTGGCAATTAATCGAATAATTTTGTTTTGGCAGCGTTGGCTGACTAGATGATTTGAATTTTTAGTGCAATCCCATATTTACACCCCATAGGTCCAAATTGGCTTTATAATTGTTTGTTAAATCAATCTTTTTGGTTTTAGATCAAGTGGACAGTATTTTCCGACTAACCAGTGTAGTTGTTTTATTTTGGTTCTTACGTGTAATTAAGATTTTATTCCTTGAATTTTTTTAACATCGAGATTGTTGTCTATACGTCCAACTAAAATCTACTGAGCCATAATTATCTTACTATAAACGCTTGAAGTTATCTATATAATAGATAATAGAACAACATTAAAAAATATTTAAGGCTATTATAGCAAATTTGTCAAAGAACCACATTATCGATAGAAATAAAGTAAGGCGAAATAGTTAAAGCGTTCCTAGAATAATCCTATTATAATTTGAAGCTTCTTTTTAGTGCTTAATATAAACTGACACCAGCAGATACGACTTTTCCTATTGTGCGAAGCTTGCAATTCGCCATTTAAAAAAGTTTCAACAAAAGAACGTAAAAATCAGGACCCAATTAGAGAACAATAAAATTATTTAGAATGACTGTCGGAATTTTTTTAAAACCGCTTCATCGGCATGAAGCAAAAAAATTGCCGCAAAATTGAAAAGGATTGTATTGTGGCATTATGAGGACGAAAAACCAAATAGATTCCTTAAAAAGGAACTCCAACAATAAAAGTGATATTTTCGCAGAGCATAAATATAATAGGGTTGTTATGTTGAGGACCTAATATGGGGGTTGGTACATAATTATTAATCCCCTCAACGCAAAAGGGTTAACGGAGTCGGTGGGGTGGGAAATGCGCCATATTTGATCAATAATTGAGTTAAACAACTGACGAACGATATACTTACTCATCCCTATATATTTTATAATATCAGGTCACAATCTTTGTTCTCGTTATAACGTTCCCTTAGAAATATTTAAAATGGCACCTTTTATTACTTTGTTTTTATTATATTTTCACGTTATATACAAATTTGTTTTATTTGCTTTATATAAATTGTTTTTCTTATCAACTTTTACTCTAACACAATCTACTAAGTTAATCATGTTACTCTTATAACACAATAGAGGAAATCATTTAAAAATTATATGTTACTAAACCTTATTTTCACAGTATTTTCAATATAATATCAGAATTGTATTTGATATATAACATTAATTCTAAAAATAAATGTCTATATATTAAAATAACTATCTCTAAATATGATTGCCATTAAACTTCAATAACCAACACAGTAATTATTACATCATTGAAAATTATAACAAATAATTATGAGTAAGATTATTTTCATAATTGTAAAAAATTCAGAGCATTAATATGTAGCATACAAGATCTTTCTTTACTTTTAGGTAATGACGAAATATGTAATGTTGTATGAAAATTCTATGGAGTTATTTTATAAATTTTAATATTCTTTACAGTATCATTCATCTATTGCCTACAATATTCGGTTAGTGCTTTGTTAAGAAATGAATTTACTAATGAAACATGGAATGAATGAGATATTAATACAACTAAAATTTACAGAGAAACTTTTAGGATCACCTTTAGTACAATGATATACTCTCTCCAGAACCATACCAATACCATACTATCAGTTCTTAAGAAAGAACAATTTTTCTAAGCAGTTCTCTGTTCACCAAACATTAAATAAAAATCTGATTTTGAAAATCTAAATATCTTGCAAACAAAGAGGACAGAATATTTAAGTTATTATCTATTTTTATTAATCCAGTTCAAAATTGTCTGCCGGCATTTTTCGCTGTCAGATTTTGCTGCAACAATGTCGTATAACAAAAACGACGAATAATCTTCCTTATTTTTACAATTTTGTTATATAATAAGTGTTTGCATCTATTCTGATCACATTTTTACATTAAAATGCATTTTTATATATTAAGCAAAATATTTTCCATCATTTTCTGTAACTTTTCTCAATCTTTCTGGCAACATGCCAATACCGTGTCGAAAGAACATGTTGATTTGGTAGCGATCCGATCATCCATCTATTTTAGCACATCTTCATAATATCGAAACCTTGTGTCAGTTAATTCATGCGGCATTGAATTGAAGAAGAAGTGGTAAACAGAAGAGGGCATATCTAGTGAGTAGCAGAATGTCCCATTTAGGCTGCTAAGTGTAGCCTTCACATCTTTTGCAATGTGTAAATGAGCATTGTCTTAATGAATTTAACAGTTAGGTTAGGTTGTTTATATTTATTTACATTAATATTTTGTATATTAATTCAATATATATTATATTTATTTATTTTAATCAATAAATAAAAATATATGTTGCATATTGGATTTTTTGTTGGTAACTCGAGTTCATAAAAATACGGGCATATGGCGACTAAAAAGGGTTTATTAGACACAGAGCTTGTATAGAAAGGGGAATGTTTGACATTTTAACGAGGGATGAACACAGAGGACGTTCCTTCCCCATTAAGGATCTGGGTACGAGTGATCGACCATTACTGGGATTCTTTTTCAATAGATAAGCTACCGGGGCCTATATGGAATCCTATTAATAATGAATGAGAACAACTATAACTTATTTATTCATTCTAGAAGTACACGTGGACATTGATGAATGTTCAATATGTTATAATCATTAATATATTTAGACTGATACTGATTACTTTTCAAATATACAAAATACAATTCTATCTAACTATTAAGGAGATCAAGTTCATTTTACTTCTGACCTATTGTTTCGTCTACTTTTTAACTACTTCACTACTTTATTTTTTAACATATTTTTACTTCTATATGAGTCTAAATCATTTTATTACCTTAAGATTAAATTAATAGAAACTAACGAAGATAATATCATGTAAGATTACCTAAACTATTTTAATAAGAACTTCATTAAATTATTATCATTATTAGAAATAGTTTTCCACAGAATTAAATATTTTTAAATCTATTTTATTTTTGTTTTAATCAATTGGATATATTTAGACTGATACTCATTATTTCTCAAATATATGAAATATAATTCTATATAACCGTTAAAGAGACATGAAACAAATTTTACTTTTGATCTATTTTTTATTGTCTACTAAGTATTTTATTCTAAATATTTCTCTAGCTTGGCTTTATTTTTAACACATTTCTAGTTCTTAATATGCCGGTTAAAATTGAGCAATTGAATATGAATATTACGGCGTGAATGCAAGCATGTCAAAGCTGCTTCAGAATTTGTTTACTCAAAAAAATTAAACCTACTAGTTACTCAAAATAATACATCTTGACAAGCTTTTTCCTTATATGTTCAGGAAGTTTTGCCTCTGTACATTATCAGAGTTTGGCTGTTCTCTGAGAATAATAATTCCATCAATTATTTAATTGTAACTCTAACTGTCAAAGTCGACGGTTGTAGTCTTATTCTTTTGTTCTTCCATATGGGAAACTTAAATTAAATCAATTTTATAAGACACCAATTGATTTCAATTCTTGGTTCTGTTAAAATATGTGGTATCCATTTTCAATCACTCCCATTGCTTGTAGACGTTTGATTATGACCGGACTGACACTCAATGTTTTTGCAAGTTGTTTTGTATCTCAATTGGATATTTATCTAATAATTCTCTCACAGTAAGTTTCAACGAGCAGACGATCATTTTATGTGTTTTTTTTTCTTTGGATTAAATGTTAATCCAAAGAAATGACCAGATATACTCAGCTTTACTTTGAATACTTCAAGTTTAAATCGATTGTATTCATCTAAAAAGTGTTTATTGTCAACTAATGTTTATTTCAATAAATTGTTATTTCTAGTCGTTGCTGACCAACTTATAATTTGTCTCTACAGTGACTTAAAATTAAGTACTGATCCAGAAAGATATATTGGCCCTTATTTAGTTTCTAATAAAAAAATTAGTAGGACATTTCAGCATTTTTACCATTTGGTACACTTCACTACACAAGATTTCACACAAGGTTTAGTTCTGTTGAGTCTGCGTCCTAGTTCAGTGTTGTCTGAGGGTTGCAGCACTTCACTATTAACATGACAATGGAGTCTTTTCTCATGCCTTGTTGCGACAATCTTAATTTTCTCTATGAGAGTTGGATTCCGAAGGTCTCGGTGTATGTAATTGATCCTCTAGTATCTGGATTACTTATATTATGTTGATATTACTTGTCGCAGAACATCCCCATAACTAAACTCCATGGGTCTCTGTAGGTTCAGTATTTGTTTATACAGCAGTACCTTATTATGCACGGATATTTGGGGTTTTCTTCCAAATAACCAATAATTTTTTTTCTGTTTCAGTTATTTTCTTTTTTCTGATTCTTTCCAAGGTACTATAAGGTACTGGCGTTTCTACTGCATGGGATAATAATAATATTCTTAATTTTATTGGCGTGTAAACAATTCAATATGCTCTCGTTGAGTTTTATTTTCCAAGCCTGAGTCCACTTATTTATATTATTAATTACGTGTTGCTGTTTTCTGGTTGCTTATTCGCTATTGTCTCCAATAGCAAGAATCGAAATATCACCAGCCAGCAAACGTAGACATAACCATTTTTTTTATTAATGATAGGTCACATGTATAAAGTAGATAAAGAAAAGGACCTAAAACACTGCTTTCTGCCATTATTAATATGATTAGTTTTTCGGTTTGAGATTTATTTACGTTATAAATCAATTATTTGATCTAGAAGTAACTGATATCATAACTAAATATATGTTGAAGTATTTTTTATCGAATCTAATAGATTTATATTACGAGTCACAAGATCTGTCAATATTCAATTAACATAAAAAGTATTTCCGTTGTAGATAAATCGTTATTACCGGGACACACATACTGGAGCTTAAAAATAAAATAAAGATCGTGCAAGAATATGGACTAAATAATCCAGATGTTTGACATAATCTCAAAGTGTTTTAAAAATACCCCCATGTTAAACGTAAGTATTAATAAAAATTAAGTCAATCATCTCTCGCTATTTTCTTGACGCTCTAAATTTACACGGCGAATCACGAGGTGTATATTTATTACATAGGGGCGTAAAAATGACATTAAGTTGTAATAGAAACTAAAACCATAACACCCACTATCGGGCGCGGGTCGAACAGATGTCACTAAAACAATCTGATGTGTCGAGTGTATGCATTAAGAGTATACGAAAATACACGTACGGCTGACATGATATTAAGCATCTTCGACAAGTTCACTAGCATTATGATCACCTTGTTTTTCGGCTGGTCTCAAGAACCCATATGATTCATTGAACGATTCGGGATGTATGGATATTTATATTTTATATTGAGAGGATTATTTTTGTCTGCTCTAGTCTGGTATGTTTTTTTTTTAAATAATATCGCATTTTCGTTGTTAGTTGATATGCAATAGAAATATTTGTTCCTGAATCATTATATTAGCTTAAGATTAAATTAATGGAAATAATGATGATAGTGTGATGTAAGATTATCTAATTTATTCAAATAAGCAGCTCATTAAATTGTTATTATTACTGTTATAAATATATTCCTCCTATATTACATATTTTTAAAACGAATTAAATTGTTATATATAACGTTGTTATGGATATTTATATTTCATATTGAGAGGGTTATTTTTTATTATCCGGTCTGGTACGTTTTAGTAAAAATAATATCGCATTTTATTTGTTAGTTAATATACAATAGAAATATTTGTTTCTGAATCTTTCTATTGGCTTAAAGTTAAATTAATGGAAAATAATGATGATAGTGTGATGTAAGATTATCTAAATTATTTAAATAAGCAACTCATTAAATTATTGTTATTATGAATAGTTTTCTTCTCTATCATATATTTTTAAATCGAGTTGAATTATTATATAGAAGATTGTATATATGTTTATATTTTATAATGAGAGGTATATTTGTGTCTGTTCTAGTCTAGTACGTTTTTTTCTCAATAATTTTTTATTTCCTTTGTTAATTAATAGTTCATATATAAGAGAAATATTATGTTTCTAAATAGTTATATTGGCTTAAGATTAAATTATTATTACTATTATAAATATCTTTCGCCTGCATTGCATAATTTTAAGTTATGTACAACATTGTTATGGATATTTATATTTAATATTGAGAGAATTATTTTCTCTGTTCTAGTCTAAGATTAAATTAAGTCAATAGAAAGTAATGATGATTTAGGGCAAATGATATGGATCGGTGAATGGAGGTAAAACGAAATGAAACAGTGGTGTTCACATTATGTGACCGTTATTTATTGAAGTAATATAAAAATGTGGTAAATACAAAATAGATAAAACGGATAGCAGTGGTGTTATCTAGTGACGAGGCTTGGGCAGTCGATGGTGGCACGTCTAAACCAAACGATGGTCGGATGAATGGAAATACCCTTCAATAACATTCCAGATAAATGTCTCGGGGTTGCCAGCTATTCGTTATCGGGTTCTAGTTCGCGCTGCTGGCATCCCGCTCGTGTTCAACATCTGGGATTATATTTCTGGGTATTTTGTAGACCGTTATTCCACAATGTAAAATTCGACATGCCTCAAGGTCGCTACAATGATAATATGATGTAAGATTACCTAAAATATTTATATAAAACCTCATCAAATTGTTATTATTATTATTATAAATAGTTTTCTCTTGCATTACATATTTTAAAGTCAGACTTAACTGTTATTTAAAACACTGTCATGGATATTTATAAATAATGTTCAGAGAATTATTTTGTTTCCTCTAATCTATTTTTTTTTAATAATTTCGAATTTTCTTTGTTGTATAACAGTTTTTATTTCATATATTTAAGTCATATTATCTCTAGTCAACCAAGCAATCTTGAAGATGAGGAATTTGATTCCGAATAATTATATGAGTGAAATTATAATGCTTGATCACATGATAAGACATGAATCACTAGAAGTATCAGGCAATAACATTTTTTAATGATGGGTAGTACTTCAAAAAAAGTTCAACATTAATATTAACCATGATAAGTAAACTCTTACCTAATATTTACTAAATTTAATATTCTAATTCTTATGTATATTCAGGGAATGGACAACATTATATAGACACCTTATTTATACACCTTATTTATTCATTAATATGATATCCCATATTTACCAAAACATACGACAATTGCTTCAGTGATGTTGGAGTTGGAAATCTACTCCCCATTCTCTGCTCTAAAACTTTCCATAATGATTCAGTTGTTGAGTTCTAGCGATTGTGCTTGCCAGGGAAGATGTTTGTCATGCTCCTCAAACAAAGACTGAAGTATTTTGGCCGTGTGCTAGCTATATCACACAATGCATTGATACACTGAAATATAACTTACAAGACTTGGAATGTAAACTGAGCAATTTATACGCATCGCAATATAAAGCAGTGTTGCCAACATGCAACAAGATGTACTATGTAGCATGGGGTTCATATTATTTTTTTATACACTGTATATATATTTTTTAATTTAATTGTTTATTGTTTTTTTTTTCAGTGGGCTTCAGTAGCATCATGGTTCTTCAAACCGGAGAATTCTGTCATGTCGAAAATGTCTGTACCAACAACAGCTAGTTCTCAATCTCTGGCGCCACCAGCACATATTTTTGATCCGTCTAAGTGTTTTAGTACTGAGAGACCGCAGATTTTCAAACCACCATCGCCATCTATTATTCAAAAATTTAATAGAAAAAATTACCAACCGCCCAGGCTTTGCACGGTGAGTATCCCAATTAGTTTATTTTTGGAGAATTAATTAATAAAACCTGGGTTTTTTAACTCGGCCTAACGAATACACATAAGAACAAAAACTATTGCCAGCTCAATATTACCGTACACGTTCAATATTTCTTACCGAACGAATTAACGAGCCTTTGGAAAATCTTGTTGTTAGATAATGGCAAACATGATATACTGTAAACGTAATTATAATGGCAAAACAGATATGTAGATACGTTTAATGGAGACATATAACTGTACTGCGAAAGTCTATATGGATGCATCTCAAATAACAACAGGGAAATGGTGAAAAGTTCCCAATTAGGAGTAACCAGGGCAACCGAAGCATTTTGGAGTGTAATCTAAAGGGAAATATGGATGTGAAACTACGGGCGCCATACTTTACTTCAACATCGGATTAACTGCTACCTCTAACTTAAAAAATATAACGTAACGGTCATGTACTTCATTAATTACTCTTAGATTTCATAAAGGATTTAATATTTTGCCATTTTTTCCATCTATACTAACTAAATATATTATAAAATTATATGCTAAAATTGTAGATTATCTTATATGTATATATTATTTTTAAAATCACAGTGCTTGATACAAATATTGCATTCTTCTTATAAGTTTATCTTATGGAAATAAATATAGAGCAGCATATTCTTGAGTTTCGGTCAAAAGTATTTATATTAATAGTAGCATATAATATTCTTCAGTATTGGCTGCACATTCTCTATCTTTTTAAATATCTAGATGTTGTTAAAAATATACATAGATGTGTAAACTATAACCTAGACAAAAACGAGATTCATTCAATCAAGTTTCCAGTCAAATTAGTATTAGTGCTAAAGCAAAATAGTCATACTGAGACAATAGTAATTGTGATAAATATTTTTCTTAGATAAAATTTAAATAAGAATGTGTGTATTTCTTATTTTCGTGAATTATCACAATGTTGTTGGTATCTCAGGACAAATTCTCGACCAAGTCTAGGGCCTTAGTTGATGCAATCTCAGCAGTGTTATCTTAACATTGATTCATTCATATTTTTCTTGGCATTGGTGACTTCATCTTCCATATAAAATACACGTATGTAAGAGAGTTATTGACTTCATTGTTCAGACTATACATGCGACGATTGCTTGTTCAATAAAATAAATATATTTCTAAATAATATCTAAAAAAAATGTGTAAAGCAATATATTTGGAAAATAGTGTTGGCGTTTTGGCAGATTCAGCTTATTAATTTGGCCGTAGATGTCACTTTCCTCTCCTATATTGTGACCACTACATTGCAATAAAGAAATATGTAATACAACATGCGGCAAAAGTACCGCTACCATTTTGATTGCCTATAACTTTTCTCAACGAAAAGATAAGTAAGTTTTGTTTTCATAAAAATATTACTTGGCCTTTATATTTTTTTCGTTATGATTGAAAAATTATATCGACCGCGATTCGTTATGCAACTTTCGGCTCCTTTAAAATCAGTTTTCATGACATTCTGCAACATCTGAGGCTGAATTTCATAAATTTCGTGACGAATATTGCCTTTAAGATGTCGAATCGTTTGGGGCTTATTCCCATAAATTTTTCGTTTTAAAAAACTCCATAAGAAAAAGTCTGGTATTGTTAAATCTGGAGATGCTAAATCTCCAATTCGCGAAATTAGTCTTCGTGGTAAAAGTCATTCAATAATTGCATTATTGAACGAGCTCTGTGTGCTGTGGCCCCATCTTGCTGAAACCGCATTTCCTCTAGTCCTTGCTCTTTCATTTCATTTCAGACAAAATACAATTTTGAATCATGTCTTGGTACCGTTCAGCAGTAACAGTAACTGCAACACCTTGATCATTTTCAAAAAAATAGGGAGCAATGATGTTGCCAGCATGAATACCACACCATACAGTTATTTTTAGTGGATATAATGATGTTTCATTAACTAATTGAGGATTTTGACTTAGTGAAAATTAGCATGTAAACAATAAATTATAGTTTTATGAGGCACTGGACGATTAGGATATTTTTGGCACAATTTTCGCTGAGTGGCAAAAATAGAACCATTATTTTCAATAAACATTCTCACTATTTATGCTCGTTCTTATGGCGTATATTTATCCATAACAAAATTTGGACGTCTGCAAAACACAATGGTTAAAGCGAAACTGAGCTAAAAGTCACATAACCAAGATGATGCGCAATCAAAATGTTAGCGGGACTTTTGCCCCATCCTATCGAATCTATGATATAACTAGAGGGATATTAGAGAAAGTTCTTCAGGAATAACAAATATATATTCATCTAGTGTCTAGTGGTATGCAATTATATATTATATATAAATATAATATATAGAAATATATTATATATAAATATATTACATATAAATATATATATATATATATATATATATATATATATATATATATATATATATATATATATATATATATATATATATATAGGGCATAAATTATTTTAAATTATTATTATTATTTTAAAGGATTTACAATAGATGGGGTTACTGTGTATTAAATTGCATCGGGTACACATGTAACCTTCATGTTGAAGCTTCACTTTTCTGTATGTGTTATTTCATTGAATTATTTACACAATATTTTTTAGTGCATTAAAAATGTCTGCATTTGTACCGAATAAAATGCATTTTCACGAAGTTTTACTTTTTTACTTCAGTTTGTTTACTTCAATATGCGAATACTGGTTCAAACATTTTAAAAGTGGTGATTTTGATGCCGAAGGAAAGCGCTCTGGACAGCCAAAATAAAAAATCGAATCAAGGATTTGATGATATTACTATATTACTCTTGACATGAGAGCACTTGATAACTTGTTGCAAAACCGGCGAAAACATTAAAATTGGAAGTACTACCTCACCCGCTGATTTCTCCAGACTTTGCTGCTTCTGATTACTACTTGTTCCCAAATACCAAAAAATACTGATAAATGCCTGAAAGGTGGGAAAAGACAGTGGTTATCGATGAACAATACTTTGAATAAAATACATTCTATTGATTTTCAAGATAAATCATCAAATTAAAAAAATCCTTAAAACTCATATACTAATGGTGAAGTAAATGTCACATATTTGACTTTAAAATAGAAAAATGGAAACCATTCCGGTCTTTTTAGAACAATATGCTAATCAGTCAAACAAACGTTAAGTAAATCTGTCACAGTACTCACTTTGTCTTCAGTCCTGGCTCTTAACTAACTACTGTACTAGTTAAGCTTAGACGACAATAGTTAAATTAAACACATTTTGTGTTAGAATGACGACAGCGAACAATTAGTTGCTTCAGTCCTCTGTTTAACTCGACTTTGAAAATAAATTAGTGTCTTTGTCGTGATTTTTAACAGCCAACGCCGCGTTGTACCGTTTCAGTTTCTAATTTTACATTAATTGGAAAGGAAAACATACTAAAAACGAATATATAATTGAAACAACCGTTTTCATGGAAAAAACCCGGAGTAATTGAAAGGAAAACCACAAAAATAATGAAATAAATAACAAAAAGTGGTTGTAGATTTACCCGAATAAATGAAATAAAATTAATTTGATTAAAATGATTTTGATAGCTGACTTTTTTGGTTACATTATTAATTCAATAAAAAATAAAATAATAAATTGTGACTTGTTATTAAATGCTTGTACGTAGACCAATCCTTTTTTCAAATATATTTTAAAGTCTCCTTTTACCAACTATGGGTTTATCTGGACTGGGCCTAAATTTTAACGTGGGCTCCGAACCACGGTCCTCAGCATTAAGCCTAGCGACTGGCGAGTGACCAAGTTTAGAAATCATCCCAGAAGACATGCGGTCTTACCCAGCCTGGTTACTGGCGTGACTGGGATCATTTTCCTTGTCGGATTTTACACTCTTGCCTAGAACATTCACGAATATTAAACAATCACAAACATAAATTTATGACCATGCCCCAGCAGGATTCGAACCCGCGACAATCACAACAGTAGATAAGCCGTTCTGTCGCCTTTACCACTGCGCCAACCAAGTCGGCAAATGTAAAATTTAGTGATTTGTCTTCCAATTCAACGTTGACAAATTTTGTAGTATATGTTAAGAGTTAGAGGTGGCAGCGCTTTGCCCAGGGTCTTGGTTACTTGATTTGGCCGTATTTCATTCTATTGAATTTATATGTTTATAGAGTATATGACACAAAAATGTTAGGTCCAAAATTTCTTCCTCGATATAAGCTTTAACCGTGAGAAATTTCACGCCTCCATGTACCGCCGTTTTCCTCAAAAAGGAAGGCGAAATTTTTGCTGAGCCGATTTATGTATAGAAGAAGATAGAGGTTGAGAGTACAAATAAGTTTGGTCCGTTTTTTTATCAAGTATTTAGTATATATTGTGAATGGACGGGACCTGATATATTATGAGAGTTCACAGCAATGTTAATTGCTATCTATTACCTTTTTATTATTTTGCTACTAGCGCAAGGTTGCCAGATTGCAAGAATATCTTATATTTTGGTACTTTTTGAGTAATATTTGATATTTTCATGTGATATTTATGAAATATATGACAGTAAACATTGTTTACAAAGATATATATTTGTATGTGTAATTTTGGAAGATTTCTGTATTTTTTATCCCATTATATGACCAAAATAATAAATTGAGGTTCGAATGCAGCCCGTGTTGATCGGATAAACCGAGCAAAGTATTTTCTTACAAACCGTGAATATTTTTAGAGATGAATCCAGCACACCGGCAATGTTTAAATAAAAATAGTAACACCTTTGATACTGTTAAACTTTCGACAACCTGAACTGTGATAAACCGTTCGTTGATAGTTTGTTATCTGTGAAACGTAAACGATCCCGGACAATTTTAATTAGTACAAGGTTGTAATAAAGTTTTTTGCGGTTTATAAATTTTCCCCAAATTTTGGTTTTTGACGCAACGTTATAGAAATATTTACAGAATATCTCTACGAGATCGTCACAAATATTGACCTACGCCTATTGTAGGTGTAACCAATCTTGTTGGCAAAAATAAAGAATTATTACAATAATATTTACGTTCGAATAATATTAATAGATTATAATTTACTGTCACAAAATAACTTATTTTTGTCCAATGTAAGTTTACATTGAAACATCCCATCTATACATTCTCTCTCACACACACACACATACACTCGTTTTTCTGTTTGTTTATACGACAAGATGTATGTTAGGTACATACATTTTAGCTTACCTGTTTATGTCGGTACGACCTTATATACTTGCGACATAGTATGTCTAATCTCATTTCTATTTTCACTAAGCCAGATTTATACACCCATACTAATACAAATATACAAATTCTGTCGTATTGAATTTCTCCTATCGCTTCTATTTTAAAACGAATGTCATCGATCTCCCGTTTTTATATACAGTTTCTTTTTCGGGTACATTTCGGGTATACCACCTACTACTAAAATAGAAACAATTTTGTTTATTACATATTCAACTTTCCAACAGGGATTTTTTGCTAATTAATACTGTGAATGCTGAAATTCCTTCCTAAAAGTCCAAATTTACAAGAAATATGTCATCTAAACACTAACTTTTTCTTCCTAATTCAATGCTCATTCCTGGGTATCATAACACAACTTTCAAGTTTATATACGTTGAGGACACTCTTTATTTATTAGTTAGTGTATTACTAGTAATATGTAGTTCCCAAATTAAAATTAAATTAGTTTACTTTAGGGGTTGTTATGTCGATTTTATTTAATTTCTAAACTGGTATATCCCCTTAAAGTCTCTTACGTCAAACCCTTGGATTTTTTAGTGACTGGAACTACAGCTTAACTTGGGCTCCGAACCACGGTGCTCGGCTTTAAGCCTACCGACTGGCTGAGCGACCAACTTTAGAAATCATCCCAGAAGACATCCGGTCTTATCCGGTCTGGTTACTGGCGTGACTGGCATAATTTTCATTCGTCCGATTTTTCACTCTTGCCTAGAACAATCACAAATATTAAACAATCACAAACATAAATTTCCGACCCAGCAGGACTCGAACCCGCGACTATCGCAACAGTAGGAGGACCGCCTACAGGATCCTGTCGCCTTAAACACTGCGCCACCAAACCAGCTTTCATTTTTAGATGCCACGTTAGTAAGGCAGCTATATCTCCGAAAATAATTTTGAAAAAACTTCTTAAGAGCATATTATTAGATCGATAAGCTTTAAAAATAAGACAAAAATCAATTTTTTAAATTCCTAAACTAGAATATTCCTTTAAAGTCTCATTTGTAGATGCCCCGCGTTACTAAAACAGCTATATCTTCGAGAATAAATAATATTTCAAAAAAAATCTTCTTAGGGGAATAATCTTAGATTGTTAAGATTTGAAAATATGAAAAAAAAACGATATTTTCGATTTTCTTGACTAGAACACCCTAGAATAAGGTAAAGTTGGGAGTAACACTTATGCACTATAGAATTTCATGTGATTTGGTTTATTTCAATCTTCGGATTGTTTAGATGTTGTCCATTATTGCTTCCAAATGATTTACTAAAATAATTTCATGTTTTACGGCCAAATCTTAGATAACTTCGTAGCTCCATTTGTTTTCGAAGTCATCGTGCAGTTTTTGATTATTTCCTTAGTAATGAGCATTGGTAATGAATCAAAGATCTTTGTTTTAGCTGTGTTGGATTACTAGTTGGTTTGATATTTTAGTAAAAACCATATTTGCACCAGATAAGTTCAAATATCTTCCGACTAAATCTAGTACAGTTCTTAGATTTTTTAGTTTTACTGTTCCTCGATTTATTTATGAACGTAATTCCGCGCAATAGTGCCTTGCTTATTAAAAAAGTAAATTAAAATAGGAATATTTAATGTGATTATAATAATTATATGATAATTAAGATTCATTAAATTTGACTACAACTAAATAAAATGGTGACTCTGACGGTACAATAATCAAGAATAACATATTATTTTGTCTATTTTCTGCGTCCTCATCAGAAAATCACTTCTTTCGCGCCTTCTTAATAGATATACTTTACACGGCGTATCTTTTATCCTAACGCCTTCAGGAAAGTCCCTTTAAAAATACACAGACACAAAAGTTATTGTAAACCAGACTACAAAAATATAGCTTCAAAATCGTATCTATATAATTTCTAGTGCCATCAAAAGAACTTTTGCCTTATCATTGAAGAACCAGAGGCAAATAAATCCGTCCCAATCAAGAAGATGACTGTGCTAAATTCTTTTGATGGAACTACATTGTCACTGTTTCAATAGCGATGTCAAACTGCTGTGCTGCCTAACGGTAAATCCATTTCAGTTTTTATTTATTCTCAGAATTATTATCAATAAATTTATACGTTATTGTGTTTTACTCTTTGATATTTTGATGATTTTTGTCGTTAATATTACGTGAAATATTTATCGTTTACGTTTATAATGGCACTAGCAAGAACATTATTGAATAAAACCGGATAATATAATGAGATTTTTTAAAAAACAACGTTTATTTAGTTATTACATGGTTAATTCTTTTTGTGAACGTATCGTAGATTATTTATACTTGTTTCTTACTGTTAATCATCAATATAAAAACATTTTACGGATAATTTTATTGTACAGTTTGTAAAATAATTCAGGTATTCCACTCATAACAGGTCATTTGAAAAGTCCCCGGCCTACCATAGTAAACCACATTTCTTTGGGTTTTTTTTTTATATTCAACATAATTCCCTTCAAGGGTGATACACTGATTATAGCGACCCTCCAACTTTTCGATACCATTTTTGTAGTACGATTTGTCCTTTGCTTCGAAATAGGCCTCAGTTTCGGCGATCATCTCTTCATTCGACGAAAATTTCTTCCCAGTAAGCATTCTTTTGAGATCTGAGGAAACAGGAAATAATCACTGGGGCCAGATCTGGAGAATACGGTAGATCAGGAAGCAATTCGAAGACCAGTTCATGAATTTTTTGCCATCGTTTTCATTGACTTGTGACAGGGTGCATTCTCTTGCTGAGGCAGCACTTTCTTTTTCTTCAAATGCGACCGTTTTTCGGCAATTTCGTCGTTCAAATAGTCCAATAACGCTATGTAATAGGTAGTTAATGAAAGTTATTCCATGCGCATCCTAAAATACAGACGTCATAACCTTGCGGCGGACTGTTTACGGTTATTCAAAATCATTTTGTGGATTTTTTAAATGTTTTCGTCGAAAACAACCTCTTTTGGGGCTCTTTTAGGTAAGTACTGCTTCAAGTGTACGAAAGGAGGTTATTTTTGTTCTATAGAATAGCAATGCGTTATGAAAATTGACGAAAAGAGATATGATTAGGTGATTTTTTAGTATGACAACATTACATGTCCCTTATACAGTAAAACGAGTCAAATAAGTATCGAAATCGCTTGGAGGGAAAGTTTTATCGCACTCACCATACACTCCAGACATGACCCCGTCTGACTACCACCTTTCCACATCGATACAAAATACACTTATAGAGCAGCACTGTCAATTTCGAAGAAGTTAAATAACTATGGATGATATAATGATTAATGATTAAGTCCAAAGGGAAAACTGTTTGCCTGTGATATAGGCTAAATACATACAAGTTACATTGACCAATAATTTGCATAAATACATTTTAAATATTTATTTAAAAACGTTAAAGATTTACCGACACAACAGGTAATGATATAATACATTTTACTGAAAATTAGTAATATATTTTCATTTATACATTTAGCTGACTGAATATAATGAGCGATAGGGTTAGAGAATGAATTATTTCTTTTAACCCTTTATCTATTTCGATATTCATAACGATCACATTTTAGATATGCCGCATAGATATTAATTTATATGATGAGAATTTTCTTAGGGCATCAGGTGTACGGCTCGATAATAGTAACAACTGCATTTAAAACCAGGAAGAATAATTACTATCGACATCGTTAATGTTGATCGAATTATAAAAAGATTTCGATCAAATTTATGTAAAAATAACGAAAACAAGACCTTGAAAACTATATTGATATAATTAGTTTTAACAGCGGTTTGGTTTATTAAATATTTCGATCGCCGAATATTACCATTTACCAGTTAAATATTATCAAATGATTGGGAATAGTTTTGTAAATAAATGTTATCTCGACATAACCTACCCATTTTTAAGTCAGAACACGAAAAATGATCGCACAGTCACAAATATATTGGATAAACACACATCGTAAATAATTATGCAACGGATGTGTTTAAGATATATTTAAGCGGTACACAAACAAGATATATATCAATATAAAACTTTATAATTTAGTTAAAAAAATATTTCTTATTAATCGATAAAAAATATAATGTTTGGGAAAAATATACAATAAATATTCAGTCACTATTTATGCTCGTTCTTATGACGTATATTTATCCATAACAAAATTTGGACGTCTACAAAACAATGGTTAAAGTTAAATTGAGTTAAACGTCACATAACCAAGATGACGCGCAATCAGAATGTTAGCGGGACTTTTGCCCCACCCTATCGAATCCATGAAATAACTAGAGAAATATTAGAGGAAGTTCTTCAGGAATAAGAAATAGATATATTCATCTAATGTCTAGTGGTATGCAATTATATATATATATATATATATATATATATATATATATATATATATATATATATATATCGGACAAAAATATGATCCCTAATTTTATAATAAAGTTACATTTTGTGGAAATGAGAAATATAAATATGCACATGTTGATTTCTGAGAATGCCTGATATTTGTATAGTGTGGGGCTAAGTGGCAATAATGGAACGGAAATTGTCACTATTTCTACTCATTCTTTCGGCGTATATTTATCCATAATAAAATTTGAACGTCCAAACAACATAATGGTTAAAACGAAACTGAAACTATACGCCACATAACAAATATGGCGCGCAATTAAAATGGTAGCGGGACTTTTGCCCCACATTATATTTTTGATGAAACAGTTTATATGGTTTGCTGTATATTTTATTAAGGTTCAATTAATTAGTTATGGTTAGTTCAGTTTACTTCTAAGTTATAAATTAGTTTTATAATGATTACATTAATTTTTACTTAATTATTCAAGTTTATAAAATTGTCAGTGCTATTATATTCCAACAATAGTATTTTTTCCATCTATTTATTACCATTCTGTAACAATTTTAAGGGGATAAAAATATAATGGCACCCATCCGGATAGTATAATATCTGTTGAGGTAATTTAATTTTAAAGAGCAATGTTTGGTAAATACAGAGGATAGGATAGGACATCTGGATAATTTCGAATTTTGCAACATAACGTGCAACTCATTTGAGAGTTTCTTTGTTTCATTTGAGAGTTTTTTCATCAATATTTTATTCAAACTTATCAATTGCAATTGACATGGATTATCTATGATTGACTTGTTGCAATTTTTATTCTCCCGACATATTTCTATACCAATAAATATAATCCAGTAGCCATGCTAAGTGCCTTGTAATTAATCTTGATGCAAAATTTCGTTGAAATGAGCATATCAAGAAAAAAGAAACGAAACGAAATTAAAATATAAAAAAATATATTGGTCATTTGGAAGAAAATCTAAATTATTTACAACTGTTTTCGACAAGAAGGATTACAACTGCCATATAGAAAATTAAGAGATTCGTAACAACACACGAGGAAATACTCCATTACAATGTTAATACTCAAGTGCAGTAACTCTTGGATAACACCGAACTACGACGGCGACTCAAGACCACTAAACTGTGTGATCTTGTGTAGTTGTGTAGTGAAGGACACTAAATGAAAAAAAGATTGAAAAGCGTAACTAACTTTTATTTTTACACAGACTAAGTAACGGCCAAAGGTCTTTTTAGATAAGTACCTAGTTTTAAGACCCTGTAGAGACAAATTATTAGTTAATTGTCAACGACTAGTAATTAGTTAGTCGGCAAAGAGACGCGCTATCTTAAAAATTAAATATTTAGCAGTTTCTGATGATTTTATCATTTCATTTTTTTATACAACGTAATAATATTTTAAAATCAATTTTATAAGTTAGACTTATAACTATTTCGGCTGTAGTTCCACAGGGTAATGTCTTGGGACAACTACTGTATCTGATGATATGCCAATAACAAAGGAAACAGTACTTGGAACATTTACCAACCACACAGTTATCATAACAAAAGAGATACGTCTGCCTACGGCTGTAGAAAAGGTACAAATAGCAGTCAACAAGACCTACAAATGTACTAGAGATTGGAAAATACAGCTAAATAGTTCCAAATTTGACCACGTTAATTTTGCGTTGCGGCGAAATGACAATAACCTAATTATATCACTTGCGAGATGCTCGATTCTTCAAGCAGAATGAACTAAATACCGCGGCATACATCACGATGGTAGATTAAATTGGAAACATTATGCAGAGCAGATTACACTCAAGGTCAAGCAAATGAACTGGTTGTTCGGAAGATACTCTCAACTTGACCTAAAATCAAAGAGATTGGTTTATCAGCAAATCATAAAGCCGATTTGTCCTTATGGGGTCCAACGTAGCCAAAACAAAGTCCTACAATTATTTATCAACGCTTATCGCTACGTAACGAATAAAAAGCTGCACGATGACCTCGAAATTAAATCGATATACGAAGTGATGCAAGATTTTGGCTTAAAATATACAATAAGTGTGCTAAATAACAGCAACGTGGAAGCAACACAGCTACTGGACAACACGTAGGAAATCATAAGATTGAAGCGAACCAAACCACACGAACTTATTTAAGTCAAGAATACCTTAAATTTAGCTTAAGTAGTTTAGTTTTATTTTAATTTGAGAATTATATACTGAAGTATTAATCCCGTACTCGCCTTGTATGTGTATTAATGCAAGTACAACAGAACAGTAGTAATAAATATTCTTTAAGTTTATTTATTTGTATACGGTTTTTACTTATTGAAGATTTCTCCTTTAGTTTTGAGGGTAATTAAATGGTTAATACTTTTTTAAATTTCTATTTGTGTCAATTTTAGCATTACTCCAATTTTTTAAAATCTTTATAGGTTTAACAGGTCAATTGAAAAGTCCCCGGCCTGAACATAGATGACGCTACTAGAATTAAATATGTCGTTTAGTTAACCCCCAAAATATGCGTGTATAAATTTGACAGCAGTTGGATCATTAGTTTGTGAATTATAGCATTTTGAGTGAAACAACTTTTCTTATTGTTAAAAAAATGGATAAAAAGGAATTTAGCTTGTTGATAAAATATTGCTTTTTGAAGGGACAAAATACAGTTGAAGAAAAAACTTGGCTTGATGGCGAGTTTTCTCAGTACACTGTTCCAGAAAAATCAACCATCAAGGATTGGTATGCTAAGTTTAGACGTGGGGAAATGAGCACCGAAAATGATGAACGCAGTGAATACCCAAAAGATGTTGTTACCGACCAAAACATTAAAAAAACCCACAAAATAATTTTGAATAGCCATAAATTGAAAGCACATAAGCAGACACTCTAAAGATAACTGAACGTGTACATATCATTCACGAATATTTGGGTATGAGAAAGCATATGTACAGAGTGGGTGACGCGCGAGCTCATTTTTGACCAAAAACAACGAGGAGCTGATGATTCGGAGCAGTGTTTGAAGATGATCAAGCGTAATAAACCCGAGTTCTTGCGACGATATGTGACAATGGATGAAACATCATTTCACTCCTAAGTTCAATCGACAATCATCCGAGTGGACTGCTCATGATGAACAAGCTCCAAAGCGTAGGAAAACGCGTAACAGTCGGCTGGCACGGTTATAGCGTCTGTATTTTGGGATGCGCATGGAATAATTTTCATTGACTACCTTGAAAATGGAAGGACCATCAACAGCGACTATTACATAGCGTTATTGGACTGTTTGAAGGACGAAATCGCTATAAAACGGCCGCATTCGAAGAAAAAGAAAATGCTCCTTCACCAAGACAATGCACCATGTCACAAGTCAGTGAAAACGATGGCAAAAATCCATGAATTGGGCTTCGAATTGCTTCCTCATCCACCATATTCTCCAGATCTGGCCCCCAGCGACTATTTCCTGTTCTCATATTTCAAAAGAATGCTCGCTGGGAAGAAATTTTCGTCGAATGACGAGGTGATCGCCGAAACTGAGGCTTATTTTGAAGCAAAGGACAAATCGTACTATAAAAATGATATCGAAAAGTTGGAGGGTCGCTATAATCAGTGTATCGCCTTTGAAGGGGATTAAGTTGAATAAAAAAAAACAAATTTTGGTAAAAAATGTGTTGTACTATGGTAGGCCGGGGATTTTTTATTTGACCCGTTAAATATTTAACATTGTCAGATTATATAAATTATTGAGGCTTATATTTGACGTTCATCAGCGATATTTCGATCGGTATTTAACAAGCTGTCACCTTCATATTAATATTGATAAATTAAGCGGCAACAATTTATCGATAAACCATACAATTTTAGAGCTAGGATAAGTTCACGCGGATCTAAATCAATCCATTTCGACGGACATAACAACAAATCAAGTTCGAGCTTGTAAAAATGCCAGGAAAAAAGGCCCTGCGCCGCTCTCGAAGTGTAAAATGCAAGCGAAAAAAACCGCACTTGATGCATTGCCGGACAAGTGACGTATCGAAGAAGAAGAAGCACCGCATGATGTCTATCGAGCAACCGTTGCCGCTAACTTTTCGCTCTGTAGGACATCGATCTGGAAGCACGCAAAATTAAACTTCAAAGTAATAGTCCAGTTGTGTCATAACATACCAATCGTCTATAGGGAGCTGGGGCTCTCTTTTTCTTGTTTCTTCCTCCTCTTTCTTTTTAAAATCCGTATTAAATCATCGCCTATATATAATATTATCCAATAGTTATTGCGCTTTATTGAGTGTAACGTCAACAACATCAAATTAATGGTACGGTCATGGGATAATGTTTTAAGTTATGACCGAAAACATCGTATGTTCCGATTAATAACCTCAAAACCGCAATGACTAAATTGTCCTAAACGGTTTGGCGTTTTACAATTGTGCGGTCGATGTAATTCGATTGATATATCAACGGATTTCCACCAATTTTCCCCGTCTATAACAAAAACGTTCGTATCAATAGTTCAATATACTTTTTCTCGTATCAGATACCTGCTACATTCATTCGGATTAGGGATGTCGAAAATATACAGATATTTTATGAAAAAATTATCGATATTTTTTTGACGGATATATGAATATTTTTTCAAAAAAATTAAATATACCTCTTAAATATTAGAAAAAATTATAAGGGTTTATTAAAAATACCAATATATATCGCAGAAAACATCGATTTTTTTTCTCCGATATATCGATATTTTTCGAAATATTGATATATAGTAATATCGATATTTTTCTCGGTGTCCGACACCCAGTATTCAGGTTATATTTATATACATAATATAAGCGTGAATGATCCCATTTAGGATATCAATTTTTTGATTTTGAAGTATCTATCGATATTTTTAAAGAACATCTCTAGCTCCGTCCTAAAGAACAATCGAACTTTTTTCCTTTTTTCGGGATTCTTCCGTCAGATTTCAAAAAAAAAAATTCTCGAAAGTTAAAAATATCGATATTTTTTCGAGACTTTCATATATATTTTCTCCGATGTATCAAGAAAATTAATATGAAGAATGATCCCATTTAAGGATTTTTTAGGGAAGAATATCGATTGTTTTAAATAAATTCTTGAAACATTTTCAGATTGTTCAGAATTTCAGAATTTCTTGTCAATCCTCTCGAAGAAAATTTTAATATTAAAACCTAAGGTTCGAAGTAGAGTATCGATTTTCTTAAAGATTTATTCTATAGAAGTGTTTCATGACCTGGAGGGAGAAATCGGTGAATATTTAGACTAGGAAATTATCGATATCTTTAATGAGCCCTTAAAATTAGGACCGAAATTTTCTCTCAAGTCTTCAAAAAAATAAATTGCCTCAAAAATTAGGACTGTTGCAAAAAAATATTGATATTGCCATAAAAGTGTCAATATTATATATATATATATATATATATATATATATATATATATATATATATATATATATATATATATATAATATTTGATGACCTAGTGTTCTAATCGGTGAAATTAGAACTAGAGCGGTATATAGATAGATATCTATATTTTTAGTGAATATATAAAAGTAGGTACCGAAACTTTTATCTCCACACTAGAGAATTATCGAACTTGTTTTTCAGAAAAAAAACTAGGGCTGTTGGAAAGAAATATCGATTTTGTTAAATAGAAATATTGATACTTTCTCGTGGTTTTCCGAAATTTTTCATTCTCCAATATATCGACACATATATTTTAAATTATAGATATATCGATATTTTTCTCCCATCGACATTCCTAATCCCATTAAAACAAATCAATCATTATGAAGACATGTCTAGATTGTGAGTGTTAATTTTGATCTATAATCAACTTGGTTATATCGGGTTGCGTTATAATATCATTTTAAGATTGCTAAAAAAGAATTCGTTCAAATAGATTGATGGGCGTTAAAAATTGGATGAATTATAGCATATATTTGTACTTTCAAATACACCGAATAAGAACAGTTTTGCTTTCTTTTGGTTGTCTGAAATCTCTATACAACAAATACAACTTAAGGAAAAATAAAAATGTTCCACTATATATTAAATAATTTTTCTTCAACTAATTTTGTAGTTTTATAATCTCATTATTTGTTGTCATTCATTAAAGTATTGTTAATTGCTATCACTGTCTATTATATCTTTTTATCCTTTTTGGATAAGGCTTATTTTTCGAAAACTATATGAAACAAAGTTTTTTGCATTATTTTCGTTTTCTGAACCTACATACTTAAATGCGTTTATTTGCTCTATTTTTATATTCTTAATTTTGATAATTAAAATTCTGATTCTCTCATCGCCATTACTTTTGTTTTGGTTTTACACATTCACCAAAATCAAATAATCAAGTCTAAAATATGGCTCTTCTGAAGGCTTATTTTGTTATGTATCTCCAAACGTTTGTTGGATATTGCTAGAGTCTCCCTTCTGCAAACTAAAGGTATTTGTATTATGCATCCTTCGTGCTTCTCACCAAGAAATTCGAACAAATTCCACAGTAGCCTAGAAAAAAGACCTGGATCATAGACATGGATTTGAAAAATATAAAGTTGAAGGTAAGGCTTGATGAGGAATGTCCTGATATGCTTCTTTTTTTGCCTAAAGATTTGAAGCACCACGAAGAAGATATTACCGAAGATTGCAATGATCAATGCAAGATGCAATGACAAAATGCTGTTTTTTATGCCGTTAAAATGAGGAGCTTTAGACTTAGATCAACTGTAGTTCCAATAAAATGAAGCACAGTGTTACTCCTGCCAAGAATCTGTAATACGTAAACATTATTACACCAGAGACTAAGATAAGGGCCTCCTAGATATATACCTTGATTTATGTTAATGTAAAGACAAATTGTAGGTTAGTCACCAACGAGTAGTAACAATGTAATAAATACTTTTAAAAAATATACATTAAGTTATTTATCATTTACTGGTATACTTTTCATAAGGTATATGTTGGTTATAACATCAAGTAAACTAGAATTTCACATAGTATATACTTAGAAGGTATAATTAATATTCTTCTATACTTTTATGACCCTAAAGACAGATGTTGTTCGTTGGCAATTTCCCAAAATTCTATATTAAGAATCTGACACATTGTTTTCTACAGGAGCATCACTTTTTCGTGTTATAAACAGACCAGGATTTAATCGCAACTGTATAAAACTCCAAGTCCAACATAAACATGGCGGGGTCGGTGGCGAGGGGGGTGGATGTTTAAGGGGTAGTCGGGTGATGTTTTAAAGAAGTGTTTTGGAGTTTAAGGGTGAAAATATGAGCGAACTAAAAATTAAATCCAGACGCTTTAGAACCAACCTAACTTCCTACCGATGTTAATTAAAGCACGACAAAAATTACGGCTTTCAAATTACTTTGAGAAATTAAAATTTTATTATGGTAAAAGGGACCCCTCTAAAAACAATATTTACGAACTTATCGATGCTATAGGGGTATCTAGTCTGAATACCGTAAATAGTTCTTTAAATTTTGTCCATTAATTTCATTTTCTATACTTAAAATATATTAGTTTTTGCTATATATTTCATTATAAAATAATATAAAATATAATTTTGATATTTTTGGTTCTCTACGTTTTGATTATTTAAAAACTGTGGTCTTTCAAAAAATGGCTTTATTCGTTGGCGAGTCCTAAACATCTTGACAATTTTTTTTGATTATTTAGTTCCGGAATACTATTCATTGCTTTTCAGGCAAAAAGAAGAGTTATCTATAGCATATTACTACAGTTGATGAAAAGTGGATAATCTAGGAGAATATCGAGGGCAAAAAGTCATGCGTTACACGAGGAGAGTCATCCATATAGGCACCGAAGCGGAATATTCATGGCAATATAGTCTTGTTGTGCATATAGTGAGATCAGCATGCTGTAGATTATTGCCAACTGCTAAAACCGAATGAAACTATTATTACAGATATCTATTAACATTCATTTAACAAATTTAATGTCATGGGTGAAAAAAGATCACTCAAAAAGAACTAGTAACAGAAAATATTCGGCCACGTGTTACAAGAATTTTGAACAATACATTTTTGCAGCTCTTTGAAAATTAAGCTCATGCAAAAGATAGTCATGTAGGTAGTTATTGAGGACCAAATAAACGTCATCATAAGTCTTATTTAATTTAAATGCATATCAGAAATATTATAGTAGAAATATTGCACTCCACAGAGATGTTCAAATAAAAATTGTATCTAAATTAGGCCATGATAGTGGTTCTAAAGAGCTTGAAAATATCAAGACCTTGAATTTGTCAACTAATATCAACGTCCGAATAATTACATATTTGAAAACTTAAAGAAATACTAATCTAAACAACTGAGTAGAAAAATATTTAAAAGAGTGAGGTTTTTTGAATTACCACTCTACAAGTTTTAGTGACCACTACTGTCTTAATGAATCTAAGGTATTATCTAACATATAAGTTAAATTAGGAAAAATTTATTTCTATGGTGATTAAAAAAAGTGCAATTTATAACTAACTGATTACTCAATAATTTTTAATAAAAACAATTAGTTATTTAAAAAACCTATATTATATAGCTATCAAGCAGTGATGATTATGAATGATAGTAAATTACTGGGAAGTTGATCTGGGATAATATAGAAGTATACTTATTGTAGTTTTTTTTTCAATAACTACCAAAGAGCAATTGAGAATTTAACTATTTTTGCATACTAGCCCTATTTGTGAAAGTAACAATGGGTTCACCAGAATATGCATGTTGAGGTAATCCAAATAACTGAGAAGAAGATTCAAAAGGGTGAAGTTTTTTGAATTACCATTCTACCAAGTTTTGTGAACACCACAGTTTTAATGAATCTAAGCTATTAACTAACAGACAAGTTATGGTAAAATTATTTACATATTGATTTGAAAAAAAGGAAAAAGTACATTTTATTATTTCAGCCAATATTCAAAAAAGTCATATTACTTGTTTTATCAACCAAAGATGATGCTGAGTGATGGTAAATTACTGGGAAATTGATCTAGAATAATATAGAATAATTATTGTAGTTTTTATGCAATAACTACCTGAGAGCAATTGAGACTAATTGTTTTTGAATACTATCCTTATTCATGGAAGTTTTCACCCCAAAGAACAATGAGTGCACCAGAACATGAATGTTGAGGCAATCCAAACAACTGAGTAGGAGATTCAATAGAGTGTAGTTTTTCAAATTACCATACTACAAGTTTTAGTGAACACCACAGTTTTAATGAAACTAAACTATTAACTAACATAACAGTTGGGGAAAATCATCTTGGTTATGCGACGTTTAGCTCCGTTTCGCTTTAACCATTGTGTTGTGTAGTCGTCCGAATTATTATGGAAGTATCTTATAGCGCATATTTATCCATAATAAAATTTGGACGCCCATGACAAAATGGTATTGGGATTTTTGCCCCACCATATATAAGTTAGTTTAGGACAAAAATTATTTATATATTGATTAAAAAAACTTCTGACTCAATAATTGTCGTCAATATTACAAACTCATATTACTTTGCTATTAACCAAACATGATGATGAGCGATAGTAAAGGTCGAGACGGAGTCGTGATATACCAGTTTATCACGATCAGGTACTGTATATAAAAAGTGTCAAAACTGTACGTTTTTTTTTGTTTCAACTTTTGCAACTGATCAATTTTCGAATACAGGCGTCTAAAACTAATTAATATCACAGGATATATCATACGAATTGACCAATACTCACAGACAGTGTTACCACATAAAACTGCACCTTTCTAATCTGGATAATATTACTAGTAATTTCACCTTTCATTTCGTGTATAAAACGTTTTTTAATGAACCGAAATTGCATCAAAAACATTCGGCACCTTAAGTGCTGAAAAACGATGACACCAATTCAAACATCGCTATATTCGTAATGTTATCTTGCACAATCGAAATCCACTTAAAAAACTATTTTAATTCTTTATGAGAAACAAGAGATCCACGCCTTGTTCGATATATTACATTTTGATGCAAGCACACAATTCATATTCGAACAGATAGATATTTTATATTCTTGATATGTTTCGGTTATACTTTTTTTTAATCGTCTGATCGTAACTACATAATTCTTACGCAATCGTTGCCATATTGTGAAATAAAAATTACAGTTTGCATTTAATTGCGTGGGCGTCTTATTGTAAATGCCTTTTTGATAAAATCAGATAAAATCATGTAGCTATTATGTTTAAATTTCATACAATAGACACTACTGAGTTGATATTTCTTAGTTTAACTGACAAGCGGTTGAACGTTTGAAATTTTTAATACCACAAAATCGGTATTGTTCACCGTGTCATTAATAAACTACAGGAGATTTCATCCCTTCTCCAAATTCGTAATCTAATGCCCCCTTTTACTCGAAATCTTTTGTTTATAGCATAACGAACAGCTAATAAAAAGCCATACATTGTGTCAGTAATGATAATGAAGTAATTTGTTATGATACTAAACAATATTTTGTTATAATTTGGTTTGAATGAGTAAAGATTTTTAACATTAACATCAGAGTTGAAGAATGTAAATAATATAAATAAAATATATCCCTCCGCTACTTTGTTGAACATCCTCCATGATTTCTTGAAATTGAATTTGCCTATATAGTTCATTTAGGAGCTTTATTTTGAGTTGTACTTCTAATTTAAGTTTATCTTCAACAGAATGATGATGTAGAGATGTACTCTATTTAATCTAAAACTCTAGAAACTCTAAAAACAATACTAACGAACTTATGGATGCTGTAGGTATCTACTCGACATACCGTAAATAGTTCTTTTAACATTGTCCCTTAATCTCATTACGATTAAGAGGCTGTTCTATGTTTTGATCAGTTAAAAATTAGAGTACCTCAACAATTAGGCCTATAAAATTTTCCGATTAGTTATTTTCATTGGTAATTTCTTAAGATTTTGGAATATGGTCATAAGCATTGGCTTGCCTCTTATAGATTTAACTACAATTTACATTTTTCTGCTCTTACTTTGCAGCAGTTCTTTTATGGTTCCATGAAATTGAACTTTATTCTTGAATTAGGCGCTTTATTCTGAATTGACAACAAAAGGTTGCAAATTCTACCACCTTCATCAAGCTAGAAGGGATCATCATTTGTAACATAAGTGTATTTTCAAAAGCATAATGATGTAGAAATGTATCCTGTTTTTGTGCTTTAAACACTTGTATAGACCATCATTTTGCTTTGTATAATATTTGAGTTCTTTCTCAGGTAATCGGTAGACCGGTCTCAGTAGAATCGGTATCATTTAATTATTACATTGTTACTAGTCGTTTCCGTCCTACCTACATTTTGTTTTTATGATAACTTAAATCTAGGTATATAACTAAGGGGTCCCATCGGCCCTACCTCAGTCTCTGGTGAAATAATGTTTAGACATGTCACTGCTGTACTTTTTATTATATGCCTCACCTCACTACACAACACTACACAAGATCAGATGGTTTGATTCTTTTGGGTCTGTATCCTGTTCTGGTGGTATCCAGAAGCTGTAATACTTCAATATTCTCATGAGAATGGAGTCTTTCCTCATGTTGCCTTGTAATTCTCTTGATTTCTTGACTGACTGTGGGTATCTGAAGATCTCGATGTAGGTAATCAGTTCTATAGTATTTGGGTGCGCCCACAATACCTCTCAGGACTTTGTTCTGAAAATTATTATTTATATTACTCTTTGCAGAACATCCCCATAATTGAACTTCGTATGTCCATATAGGTTTCAGTATTTGCTTATATAATAGCGATTTATTATGTACTGATAATTGTAATTGTCTTCCAATTAGCCAGTACATTGTCCTATATTTCAATTCCAGTTCTTTTCTTTTCTCCTTTATTTGTTCCATCAAGCGAAGTTTTGCATCAAGACTCATTCCGAAAAACGATATATAAATGATATTATTATTATATCGAAAAGTATTGATAATTTTCTAACCTATTAACATATCTAAGAAATATAAGAAGATAGAAATGCTACCATCGAATCATTAAATTTTCATCTTATCACCACTTGTGATGGTCACTACCATCTCTTTTGATAAGAAACCTTATTTTTAAAATGATAACTAGTAACAGCAGGAATGTCTAACAACATTTATCTAAGAGTAACTATCATTGACAGTTAAATGTAATCAAATAAGCATGAAGCATGGATAATTGTGTACACTCTAGTTATCCAAATTCCAAAGTTGTTCCAAAAGATCATAAAACAATTTTATAAAACCGCAAAGTTAACTAACTAAATATCAAAAAAATTACATGAATATTATAATGATATATACCATTGGTGGTGTGAAATACAAGTGTTTTTTCTAGACCAGATACTTACTGAAGGCAGGTCACTTCTGTAATTATTAATATAATAAAATAACTAACTTTAACAATATTAATATTACATAGACATGAAACTAAAAATATGCAGTTATTTTCGGCGATGTATTATATAAACAAAAACTACTTTTATAAATATATACCGTACCTAATTTAGTTGATTTTTTATTGTTTATGAATTCGCCAAAATTCATTATTTTAAGTATTTTTAAGTATTAAGTATTTACAAAACAGGAAAAAAAATTTAATGCGTTATATATATATATATATATATATATATATATATATATATACATATATATATATATATATATATATATATATATATATATATATATATATATAATGAAATTGGATGAAATCAGAAAAAAGCTATATAACGTATTGTCGAGTAGAAAGTAGATATGCAATTTATACCACATTAATAGATTTAATTATCAGAATTATCATAGCGATAGCGTAATGTGTACCAATTTACAAATAATATAGTACCGTTATGAAACCATGTGTTGGAATAATATGAGGGCATTCAGCGAATTCCTATCATTATCTAAAAATGATTATTGCGATACAAATTTTACTGTCGGTAATGATAAGAAAATATACGTAATAAGTAGCAATAGGTTTTCTAAGAAATCTTATTGTCTCTGAGCAATGCTATTCTAATGCTATAAACTAGTTCGAAATGTATTAATGATTAAATATTTTTAAAAACATTATTATTTTTTTAATATATTTTAAAGTCTCCTTTTACCAACTATGGGTTTATCTGGACTGGACCTAAATTTTAACGTGGGCTTCAAACCACGGTCCTCCTTACTTAAGCCTACCGACTGGCAAGTGACCAACTTTAGAAATCAACCCAGAAGACATCCGATCTTACCCAGCCTGGTTACTGGCGTGACTGGGATTATTTTTGTCGGATTTTACACTCTTGCCTAGAACATTTACAAATTTTAAACAATCACAAACATAAATTTTCGACCATGCCCCAGCAGGATTCGAACCCGCGGCTATCGCAAGAGTAGGAGGATCATCCCAACGCCTTTACCACTGTGCCACGAAGCCGGCAAAAAATATTTTTAACTGACTTCAAAAAATAAATAATGAACTCACTAAAAAGTAAAAAATGATCAAACTTAGATTTTGAACGAAACAAAAACTTTTTAAAATATAATATGTACATAATAATCGTTGTAATATCTAAATAAAAATAAACAAAAACTTATTTAACATATCTACTACACGTATTTTATATGCTACTATAACTATTATATAATTCTACTATACACAATTTAGCTTAATACCTACCTGAACCTAATTATCTATTTACAATATTATTCCATTTGTTTTGTTGGTAATTTAATTTTGTGTATGTCACAAAATTATATTATTATATTTGTATTGTTTAGGCCGTTTAAGTGGTCCCTTGGAAATGCATTCTTATATAGCCAAGCCGTATATATATATATATATATATATATATATATATATATATATATATATATATATATATATATATATATATATATATATATATATATATATATACGGCTTGGTGGACTATTATGTACTGATTTTTCCAATTAGCCAATACATTTTCCCCTATTTCAATTACAGTTCTTTTCTTTTCTTCTTTATATGTTCCTTCCAGCAATTTGCATCAAGTTTCATTCCGAGATATTTAGCGTTGTTGCTATATGGAGTGATAGTATTAGTTAATGTTATTGGTGCTTGTACGGTCTGATTGTAGATGAACTACACATGCACAGATTTACTTTCGTTAATTTTTATTTTCCAAGCTTGTGTCCAATTATTTATATTGTCACTTGCCTGTTGTAATTTTTGTGTGGCTTATTCACTATTGTCTCCGACAGCAATAATCGCAGTATCATCAACAAATGTAGCCATCGTAATATTCTCCATTTGTAGTATATCACAAGAGTAGAGTAGATAAAATATTGGCCCCAGTAAGCTTCCTTGTGATACACCTACTTTAGCTTCTTTTATTATAGAGTAAGCTTCTTCTTGTTTAACTCTAAACATTTTGGTTATGATGTACGATTTTAGTAGTTCAGTGTGTCGTTTTGGTAACATTTTCTTTAGTTTATGTACAAGGCCGGCCTTCATGCCAAACTTTGAAACCGAAGGCTTGTTCTACATATAAGAATATGGTTGAACATACTTTTTTACTTTCGTAGGATTTTTCAATATCATGTATTATTCTGTGGAACTGGTCAATTGTTTAATGCTTCTTAATAAACCCAAACTGGTGTGTTGGTATTAGGTTTTTTCTCTCAATGATTTTTTAATTAAATAAAAAGTAATATAAATTCAGGTTTTCAGGCACGGAACTTGACATTTTCAAAAAGCTATAAATCTATGACGGTAATATTTTGCAAAATATAACATATATAACTTTGAAGCTGGATCTCAGTGGAATAAGAAAATAACATATATGTCAAATCATAAGATTGGTTACTTAAGCCTAGCACATCTGTTAGAAAAACCGATATATTTCGATTTTAACTATCTACTTTTGAAATAGCCCACGTAGTTTTAAATATGTTGGAAGATAAGACAGCTGTTAAACTATATTTTTGATAACGAAAGGAAAAAATAATTATTAACGACAATTACGACATTATTAACTATAAATATATGCATAATCGATAATATAATTCGAATATATTAACCATCTTTTTTTTCTAATATCTCAAACCCAGTCAATGATGTGACCTTTGCAAATGTTATCGTGTTTAGCTTCTATGACACTGACTCCCCGGTGTGATGCATTAAGGTCACTCTAATCTCGTATTTGTTTATTGATTGATTGAGGAAATTTTCGCCTATATCGTGACAACGAGCAGTAAGTCTTAATCCAACATAGGTGCGGCCCATTCTTCCTTATTAGTCAATCGCCATCTTGAACTCAGTAAAAAAGTACATGACCGATGGTCCCCCGTCTTGCAGCGAATCAGGGACGCGTTTGCACTTTCCTGCTTTAACATTTAACATTATATTGATCCAGATTGTTAAAAGACAAATCATTTAACACTATTTCGCGCGGTTAAAAAGAGAATAATAAAAAGAGACGAGACTGAAACACGAGAGGGGTCCGCTGGAACAATCCCTTTTGACAAATAACTGTGTCAGTCAGAAATCCTGCTACTCACGCATTCTGCGGACTCAATTAATTGGGAGACAATATAAAGAGTATGTATTTGTGAGGGGTGGTGCAAAATGCTTTTAGAAGGAGGGCCCTTTCCATCGTTTTTGGCCTGTCTTCAACCCATTTATAAACATCTTGTCTGTCGACATGCAAATCAGACAACGGTTCTCAGATTTTGATTGATCTATATCCGCAAGATTGATTATATTGCCGGATTGGTCCCCATTATATGGAAAAGTGCCTCACAATTTATTACAGTTTGTGCCTTCGGTTTATATATTTTTCTAACAAATTATATTCCGTTAGTATCAAATACTTGCATTATTCATTCATTTTTTTCTCACCAACTTATATTATTTTATTTCTAATTAAAACATCTCGCATACACAGATAATGGCGCCAAAATAATGATCCAAAATAAGGTTTAAATATTTTAAAAGTATTACATGTTCAATAAAATATTGCCAACAAGTACTAGTACAAAATGTACATTCACTGCACTAGTTCACTTACTACTAGTCACTATATAACGTCAGAATTAAAGAATATAGACATATTTCAGACGATTTACTGATATTATTTTTATTCTTATTATTAATTAATTCATTATCATTTAATCGAATGGACAACAAATTGAAGATTGATGTTATTGAAGAACAATAAAAAGAAATGAAGTCACCAAATATTCGTCACCAAAAAATCATTTTGAAAGCACTGTTAAAGGATTTGTTATTACCCAAACATCTAAATATACCGAGTCAACTGTAATGATATATAAACATTGTTATTTAAAATGAAATATCGTACATACGAATACGTTAACAAGCTTTCTGCTAAAGAATATATCCTTTGTTCGAAACCGCACTTGAACAACAGGTCATAAATACCAAAGATGCAGTAAACAATATTTCAGTGACACCTAGAATGAAAACAGTGTCCTAAAGTATATTCGACATACAGACACTGGACCGGTACAGGTCCGTATTTGCCCTTTTTGCATATTTTCCTTCATTTCCATTTACATTGAAATTCGACATAATTTGAGTATATATATCTTTTAAATTTTCTGTAAATCAATTTGATTACTATAATTTCTAACAAAATATACTCTTCCTGTCCTGTGAACGGTCAAATAAGTCAACCATATATTGCTCATCAATAGAATGAATTTCGCTGTTTATAATTTCTAAGCGTCTAAATTAAATATGTATTGGTTATTATTTATTGATACCCTTGCCAAATTCTTATAATAACTGACGTAGAAACTCTGTTTATGATGTGAACATTTTTGATGTATTTATTTTGTGATAGATAAAATCTCGCCTGCCAGAAAATAACTAAAAACTAAGGGAAAACTTAAATAATTAAAACACAACATAAAATAGTGTCATTTTTAAAACAATTAGTGCTTCATTAAACAAAAAAATTCACCAATATCGATTATATTTTAATTCATATAAAACTAGAAAGTATTCATTTCTATTTCTGTTTATTAAGAATTATTTTCTGACTATTGAGAGGTTCCACATATTTTAACGAATCTCGAAAATTGGAAGTTTATATTGATCTTTAATTGCTTTTTAATAGCCCATATCTCAGCTGAAACACAAAACATAATACCATAAAATCAACACGTATTTGGTAAACGGAAACAATATAATTTGTATCAACGGTTTAGAAGTGTGTAGTTCTGGAAATTATCGATTCCTCTGTCTATTATTTAAACCCGAGTTTGTTTTTAGATAAGAAAGGTTCAATACAATTTGTTAAAAATGTAAAATAATTTCGATGATTTATATTTTATGTTCGGATAAATACCAACAGAATACATATAAAAATCATCAATATATATCATATATATCAATATGATGAAAATGTTAATGATGAGGTTAACTTATATGGTGGACAATCCATTGCTTTATTAAGAAATAAAAAATTTAATTATTTAATTCATTAATTAATATCTATTAACTATTGTTTACCATTTACCATGTAAAATATTAACCAGTAAATATTAACCATATAAAATGGCATGTTGTTTTTGCATGTTGGCAAAATATTGTTCCCGTGTAAAGAATACGACGCGTATATATCGCACAGTTTATAGGCCAACAAGTAACGAACCAAAACAAAAAATGGTCACGAAACTTCAACACTTATGTAGTTTTTACAATGAGTAGTATACTGCTGCTAAAAACTGCAGTATTTCAAAATGATAATGCGCCCAAACAAACAGCCAAAAAAATCAGCCTTGGTTTAAGGAATATAAGAATATCATGAAACATCTTCCCTGGCCAGTAAAATCGTCACACCTCAACATAATTCAACCATAATGAAGAATTTTAGAGCAGACAGTAAAGAGTAGAGTTCTATCTACAATAATGTTTTTCTTGAATGGAACATTCCGTTAGAAATTATTCAGATTAAGAATCTATCCTCGAAGAGTTTGTAGCTGTTAAAATAAGGTAGCCCAACACCACTCAAATGGACTTGTTGTTCTTAAACAATTTAAACATAGATCAACCTTGGAGTTGCAGTTTTGTGACCACATTCTCAAATGCTTTAGGGGTTTTTATTGAAGGGATGGCTATAATTTGATGTTCTTGGACATTTACCTGAATTATTTACACTATATACGTTTAGCAAATATTTCCGAATTGATTTACATATAGAAAACAAGCAACAAATTTGTTTTTGTAAAATTATCAAAAAAATTAATCTGATTTTTGAAAAATAAAATCGAGTTCGGTTCTGTATTGAAAGATAATATAAAAAAGAACTGCATCTTTGATTTGCGTTTATTTAATATAGCGCTTCCTTCAAACTTTGCTCGCATATATTTAACGTGATAATTTAAATAAAAAACCTTTCAATTCGATACAAATATGGCCGATTGATAACTAGAAACGGAAAGGGAAAACAGAACAAGTAAAAAAGGATATACAATGAATATATAATGAACGTAATTGAGGGAAAAACACGGAGACAATAGGAGTAGCATACGAGGCTAGTCACTTACATATTTATTGAAGTTGTATTAGAGCCCTATAAAGCACATAAAGAATTCCATTATTGTGAACAGATTTTGTATTAATGTCCCTAGACATGGCGTTTGTCTCTCCACATCCAACAGACAGTGAATAATGAATTTATCTCTATCAAGAAATAAAGTACAATCCATCCATTACCCAAAAATATACTTTCATATAACGGAAGTACGTATGGAGAGGAGAAAGATCGACAATTTCGATAACCGTATGTCGAAAATACATTAGTAATTTCTGAGAGTCATCAAACGAGTCAGTATTTTGGGCGGACCAAAAAAAAACGAATGATGTTCACTCGGAATTATATTGTAAAATGAATGGTTTAAACCTGATCCGATTTTTTTATTGGTGTAACTCCTTTTCTGTTAAGTCGCATTAATATTTAAAAGACTCATTTCGCTTCTTTTGTTTTAAATTGTCGATATTATTATGTGATCCTCAAGATGTATATATGCTTCAATTCTAATGGACGTGTTGATGATCCAATTTCTGGTACGGTATTTTTTTTGAACGTTTTTGATGTGATAGTAATTTTCAGAAAACCATTACTATATTTATAAGACATGCTTTTAAAGTATAACCGATTCGTATACTGTTATTTCAGATACAGTCGAACATATGTTAGATAATGTTTAAAATTATATATTGAATTTTGTTTAATACATAGCTCATTAGTTATTCGAAACAATATTCAATCCTATTCCTGTCAAAATTCTCATTTCTATTTTCTTTCACAGAATACTTTCTTTTTAGTGAATTTCTTTTTATAATTTAATATTTCCGCGGAGTTCTCTTACCTTTGGTACACTCTTATAAATCTCTGATCGGTTATACTCGAAATTTCATACTAGTGGTAATATATTTAACAATATTATCTTTCTCAATAATATTATCACATCTAAGGGAAGTGAAACTCGCCGTCTTGTTGAATTATAATGTTGTTGAACCACTCTATATGACTAATGAGTTATGATTTTGATGATGTATGCTCACATAAAGGATATCGAGTCATATTTATCTAAACCTTTGTACTTTTGTATGGTCGATTATACCTAAAATATATAGAATTTGTTATAGAATTGAATCAAAGTTGCAAAATTATAATTAAAAATTAGTAGATACCTATCTGCCTAGAATTTTCTCATATGTTTCTTCATATTAGAACTGCTATAAAAGATGTTTTGATAATATAAACAAAACAATTATTTATCTGCTACTGTCTACTATGTATAATCAAAATATGAATGGTACAACAACAAATAAACGAGAAGCAGATATAAATAAACAAGAGCTATTAGAGATCTTAGCCGGTACCAGAATACAACAAAAATGGCTATTGTAGTTCATTTTATTCGAATTCACGATTGCTTGTAATTGGCAACTTCGAAACAGGCGGAAACTGCCGAAGTTTACCGAATACTGACTGGGACCATCTAAACATAGTCTAAACCGTGAAAAAATATATTATTGAATCCATAATCCTAAATAATAGTCCTAAACCCTGAAAATTGGGTAAAAACATCTAATAGTTATTTAAATATCTTTTGAATCTTAATGAGGCTGTATAACTAAAAATAATTCTCATCTTGTGCAGAAATACTTCAGTTTAACTTCGTAAGTATATTTTGAATAAGCTTTATTATTTTGAATTTAAAAAATTACTTTTATTTCATATTAATTGTTTTGAGACAGTACGTCAGTATGTTTCTAGTATGTCCCCTTATTTGTCTTAATTAAACAAAAACAAATATGACTCAGAATCCTTATTGGCCTTCGTTGAACTAAGTGCTAACTAAGCCAGCATTTATTTTAAACACATAAAACTCGTTATTATTTCAACCGAAAATATTTCAATTTATTTCTATCAAAACCTTATCAAAGTCAAGTACGATGGTACCCCCAAATATGTGAATTAATTTTAAAGTTTTTTTTCAGGTTATATATTCAAATTAAAAAGGGAAATTAAAAAGTTTTTTGTTTTTTTTGTCAATTGTTCTCTTAGCATTCCACAAGCTGTCCAATGAGTAATAAGTATTTGATGGGATATAAGTCAAAGAATGACGCCTGTAAAAACTTATAAATTAGTTTTATACTTAATATAATTGCTATTCTATATTCTAAAAACTATTATGTGTCTATTTAATGATGGTCGGATGATAATAAACGTTTTGACCTACACAGTTCACTTAAGTGACCCACTTCACTTCTTAAATTTAATTATGTAATTGTACTGTGAAGGATGGCTATTTGGGATTTGCTAGTAGTACCCTACAGTTAGGTGATACGTCCATATGGGCCTAAGAACTAAATTAAACAGCAGAAAATAATTTGATATTATGCCTTATGAGTCAAAACATCTAGTTCAGTTTAAGCACAAGTTGTTTCACTTCATTATTAGATGTTTCTTCCCAATTAAGTGTCAATCCAGATCTATTACCAGATTAATTAAAAAAGTAAATAAGCAAGTGTTTTTTACAAAACATTGTCCATCACTAGATACAACAGGTTGTTTTATCACATAATTCAGAATCATCTTATGGCTATTCTGTTTGTATAATATGCGTTTTCTGCCTGTATAACAATACAGGCTTATATTGTGCTTTGGTGAAACTTGAGCTTTTAATCAATTGTTTTTAACAACTATTTTGAACTGTATCACTTATTGACATTCACACGTTTATTTGTATATTATTGAGGTAAAATCATTATCTCAGAAAAATGTTGTTTTACATTTCAGCAAAATAAGATATGACAAAACTTACAATTCTTCTAGTTATGAAAAAGCTTGGAGGGAAAATAAAACTATGTAAACCGTCCTTTAAAAGATAATAATTAAATTAATTTTATATCTAAATATTTCGATACGAGGCGTAATAACAGAAAAATTAATACGAGCTTTATTGATTTAATAAATACGGATTTGTTGTTTTTTTCTCTTCTCTCAAATTTATAGTCCAATATCCGTAAAACATTGTTACACAATGAACTGTCTTCCCTATAAAAGTTTTATGATTTTTTTCTTAGAGCTTGTCGGGTGTATATATGAAATTGCAAAATCCCTTCGCAATTTAGAACTGGGAAAGGCGGCAAAGCCGGGTAATATAGTGTACAAGAGCCAGATATCGCGAATATGGAGTAATGGCTCGAAACACGTTAAAATTTATGGTTTGTCGCGGCAGCCGCAATATTGTTTCTTCCTATGCCGAGATGCTGCGCGGATCCACACGCTTTATTTATTTTCCGCCTCTATTATAGATTGTGACAGTCGGTACTGTATCTCTCCTTTGACATCTTTATAGTTTTGATGCGACCTATCTTCTTATTTCGTGAATTTCACAACATTATTTTACGCCATAACGTTTGTATTCTATATATTTTTTTAATAATTTATTAATTGAATTAATTGACATGCCGTTATTTTCGTTTATAACATTTAATACAAACCTTTCTATATCTTTTTCTTCATATTATATCATTCAGCGCATATTTTACTGCATTAATTTATCGCAACAAAGGATCTACGGAAGAATTTTTATAGTACGATTTATCCTTTGATTCAAAATAGGCCCCAGTTTCATCGATCACCTCTTCATTCGACGAAAATTTCTTCCCAGCGAGCATTTTTTTGAAATCTGAGAACAGGAAATAGTCGCTGGTGGCCAGATCTGGAGAATACGGTGGATGAGGAAGCAATTCGAAGCCCATTTCATGGATTTTGACACGGTGCATTGTCTTAGTGAAGCAGCACATTCTTTTTCCTCAAATGCGGCCTTTTTTGACAATTTCGTCCTTCAAACGGTCCAATAAAGCTATGTAATAGTCGCTGTTGATGGTCCTTCCGTTTTCAAGGTAGTCAATGAACATTATTCTATGCGCAAAACAAAATACAGACGCCATAACTTTGCCAGCCGACTGTTGCGTTTTCCCACATTTTGGGGCGGGTTCTTTGCGTGAAGTCTCGGATGACTGTTGATTGGACTTCGGAGTGAAATGATGGAGGCATGTTTCATCCATTGTCACATATAGATGCAAAAAATCGGGTTTATTAGGCTTGACATCTTCAAACACTGCTCTGAATCATCAACTCGCTGATGTTTTGGTCAAAGGTGAGCTTGCGCGGCACCCACTTTGGACAGAGCTTTGGAAGTCATTAAAGTCGCTCCAAATGTTTAGGTGGAGTTCAATTACATACATACTGACATGTAGATTTGTATTAATTAAGATTGTGAAGAAACTCTTGAGAAAAAAAATTTTGCATGACTGTATAAACGTAACAACTTTAATTGACAACTAAAACAAACCAAACCTGTTCTTATTCAACTAATTTATAATATTGCAAATGCCTTGTTCAAAATTTAAATTATATGAAAATTCAAAAAATTAAAATTGCTATATGCACCAAACTTTGTACGTTCAGATTATTCGTCGACGTAATTACTTTAAAAGTATTAAAATAAGCGGAAAGAAAGTATCTTTAAATACAGCAAACATCGAATTATAGTTTACTTATTAATAGAAAAATGCAGCACCATATTTATAACTAAAATGAATATATTTTTGACTTTCTTTAATTTAACTTGATTATTTTTGCAATAAATTTTAATTTTACTTTCATAAACTATTGCAGTTTCTATTGTGATAAATAATCGAGCAATTATAAAATTAAATTAATTATGTTTAAACGTTTCACTTTCTATTAATTTTAATGATTTATTTAAGATATATTAATTTATTATATACAAGATTAATTTGTTTAGTATTTTAGTGATTGATGTATGTTCAAAAATTAACTTTACGCTAATATGGTTTCTGCTTTTTCATTACAAAGTTATGATCTATTTGAAGACCTAGATCGAAATCTAACTTGGAAGAACCACATATTTGTTAAACGAAGATAACTTTTACAGTTAGAGTTAAGTACTTCGAAAGAGTGTCAGTACACACCAATGAATCTAAATGAGTTGCCAATCATCAATCATCTAAATGTGAGTGATAAAAGCGAAATGAGTATCTCAAAATGTTTACTAATATGTGACTTTATTAATGAACATATATAGAATAAGATAAGAATAAGATTAGAGTAAGATTTATCAGGCATATAAATTAATTTTAATGGATTTACAATAAATGGTGTTACCAAGTATTAAATCGCATCAGAAATATAATCCCAGATGTTGAACACGGGAGGGGTGCCAGCAGCGCCAACTAGAACCCGATAACGAATAGCTGGCAACCTCGAGACGTTTATCTGGGATGTTATTGAAGGGTATTTCCAATGATTCAGTAACCGACCATCGTTTGGTTTAGACGTGCCATCATCGACTGCCCAAGCCTCATTTCCAGGTAACACCGCTGCCATCCGCTTTATCCAATTGTATTTTTCACATTATTTTATATAGCCAATAAATAACGGTCACTTAATGTAAACACCACTGTTTCATTTCGTTTTACTTCCATCCACCGAGCCACATCATTTACCCTAAAGTGCTGACCCCGACATGATCTTTCGCAAAATTGGGTTTGGACTCATGAATGGAGGGTACGTGCAACGTGGTGTATTTTACGTAGCCGTTATATTTTTTGTTTCAAAATTTTCAATATTTTTAATTCAAATTCCTTCAATATTACATTCATTCAAACATTTGTTCCTCATTAAATTTTATTTTAGTGCTGGAACAATGAAGCTTAAATTTCATATCATTATTTCCAATTCATTTTTTTTATTTTTGTCAACATTTTCTTTCACAATCTTTTGAACTCATAGATATTTTTACATTACTGCTTAATCATCAGCGTCTCGGCTAAACATTTCTTTTGGCGCTTTGTTTAAATCATAATGTCTTCCTTCGCTCGCCGTCTCCGTCATAATGACGTAGACATTTTGATTTGAAAGGCTTTGGGCAGCTTCGGTCGGATACCGTCGTTACTTGTTTTTCCTGAATTACCGTAACGTATGTGACTACGAATTAGTCACAGAGCAGCTCCAGAAGCTAGGTACCGATTGCAGTCACCGTAGACTCATCATGTCTTCGCCGAGGTACCAGAATTGTTAACGTCTCGTCGTCGAAGAAAATAAGCTACCACGTCGTCGAACAGTCGATCCTCCCACAGCGTCGATTACGGCAGACCTGTCCGAAAAATAGCTTGTTCTCAACGTCGTCGATGGACCACATTCAAGTGCCAAAGCAACGGTATCTGTAGGACCGGAAGATATCAACAGCCGTACCACATCGCATCCGGACCAATCACAACCGTTTCGATTTATCATATTTTTCAAAGCCCTTTTCATGTAGCACATTTTGTTTGGTATATCTTTTTTTGTATTTGATTTTTTTTTCATACATTTTTGTATTTTTGTTGCTTAAAATAATTGTATGTGAAATTCTGGCAGGGGAGTATTGTAGCGACCTTGAGGCATGTCGAATTTTACATCGTGGAATAATGGTCTACAAAATACCCACAAATATAATCCCAGATGTTGAACACGGGCGGGGTGCCAGCATCTCCAACTGGAACCCGATAACGAATAGCTGGTAACCCCGAGACGTTTATCTGGGATGTTATTGAAGGGTACTTCCACTCATTCAGTGCTCAACCATCATTTGGTTTAGACGTGCCAGCATCGACTGCCCAAGTCTCGTCTCCAGGTAACACCGCTTCATAACACATCCGTTTTATCTAATTGTATTTTTCACATTCTTTTATATAGCCAATAAATAAGGGCCATTATTTACCCTAAAGTTACATAAATTTTGACTGGGAAATATTTTTAAAATGTTTATATTTTATATATATTAAATTTTAGTAATTTTATGATTCAACTAATTGGTATTAAATTGTACAGGTAAATATATATATATATATATATATATATATATATATATATATATATATATATAATTTTTGTAATCTTATGATTCAAACATCTTACTAATTGGTATTAAAATCCTGATGATCTTTAATAAAATTGGTGCTATAGGCACCGAACTGTAAAGAAAAAATATATACGGATATATACGGTACATAGTAAAAGATGCTAATACAGAAGTATTCTCTAAAGTAACATAACCAATATTGTCGCTGAAGGGGTGAATACAAAGAAGGTGTCCAGTATCGAGGGTCAAAACTAAAAGGCGCCCAAAAGGACGAGTCTTACTACTTTAGTCATCGTCCATATATCAAACTCCCCTAAGTTTTTCGTAACTAGCAGCATGCTAAAAATTTACGCTTCTTAAAATCCATGTTAAAAATATTCAAATTGGTTCTTTTTAGAGGTCCCCGCGGCCCTATTGAGGTTGACGCCAATTTTGCTGACGTGAAACTCTCATCGGGGACCCTTTTACTCTTTCTTGACGTTAAAAGGATAAAATTAATTTTTAACTCTTATTATACTCCCGCTCTTATCCCCCTCCCCTTATACCTCCAGCCTCCTTGCTTCTTGTATTATTTTCGTTCTTTATTAACGGACAAAAAACTTTACGTTTGAATCTTTCCATTCAAATTTTCACTTCATTACCTTTTACAATAAAACTTTTCTTAAAAATGCTTCCCAGTCAAATCAGGTATAAGGAACTTTTCTTAAAAAATAAAACTTTAAATGAAATATTACTATATATAATCTGTCCAATAAAATAACCAATTCACGCCATCCAAATTTATGACATAATCACGTCTCAATATTGCAGCTTTAATTTAGAATTTTGGTTTACTACAATTGCCGATTTCTAATCTATGCTTGGCTATTATTACCATATTTGAAGAAATTTTTAGACATTTGACAACAGTGTCGACCAATATTAATATAAATAGAATGTTATAAATTGATTCGGTTAAATATTTCGACGCATCAAACTATTTTAGCTAGGGTAAAATGACAAGTAAATATCCATTCCGAGTTTAGAACGAATTTTTAGATTTTTTTATTATATTATAGGCCTTGTTCTACCGTACAAAAATATCTATATTGGATTACTTATTATTTAATGAGTGCGTCTTTATTTGCCTAATTGTCAGTAGAAAATCCGACAAGGAATAACCATTACAGCCACGCCAGTAACCAGGCTGGGTAAGACCGGATGTATGTTAAGATGGTCTCTAAGTATGGTTCAGAGCCCAGGTTAAACTGTAGATCCAGTCCATATAATCCCTCGTTAGTAAAAAGGAGACTTAAGAGATTTTAAAAAAAAGTAGTGAATAATTAAAATGAACTCCGTATGTCCATATAGGTTTCAGTATTTGCTTATATAATAGCAATTTATTTTGTACTGATAATTGTGATTTGTTTCAAATTAGCCAATATATTTTCGTATATTTTAATTCCAGTTCTTTTCTATTCTTCTTTATATGTTCCTTCCGGCGAAGTTTTACATCAATATTCATTCCGAGATATTTAGCGTTGTTGCTATATTGAATGTTAGTATATTAATGATAGTATTATTTAATGTTATAGGTGCATATACGGTCTGATTGGTGAATTGCACATGCATAGATTTTCTTTCGTTAATTTTTAATTTCCAGGCTTGTGTCCAATTATTTATATTGTGTAATACTGTCGTAATTTTCGTGAGGCTTCTTCACTATTGTCTCCGACAGCAATAATCGCAGTATCATTTGCAAATGTAGCCATCGTAATATTCTCCATTTGTGGTATATCACAAGTGTAGAGTAGATAAAGCATTGGCCCCAGTACACTTCCTTGTGGCACACCTGCTTTAGCTTCTTTTATTGTAGAGTAAGCTTCTTCTTGTTTTACTCTAAATATTCTGGTTGTACTTTTGTACGATTTTAATAGTTCAGTGTGTTGCTTTGGTAACATTTTCTGTAGGTTATGAACGAGGCCTTCAAGCCAAACCTTATCGAAAACTTGTGCTACATCTATAATAAAGCTGAGCATACTTTTTACTTTCATAGGCTTTTTCAATAGAATCTGTTATTATGTGGACCTGGTCAATTGTTAAATGCTTGTTAATAAACCCAAACTGGTGTATTGGTATTAGGCTTTTTCTCTCTAAATGGCTAATGTAATGAAAACATTAAGCACTGTATAATAAAAATATTATTTATATATGTTTATTGAGGAAATAATTTTAAATTGTATAATATTTGGTAAAGTGTATCACCTTGTGTGTCATTTCCTTTTAAGTAAATCTCAACAGTCCCTAACATAATGAAAAAATCCAGAGGTGAATAATAAATGTGTTTATTTAGAGAAATATTTTTCAATAATGTAAAATTTGGTAAAGTGTATGTCTTTATTTATAGTCGATGGTTTTTTTTCAAGTGTCTTTTTCTTTTACATAAATCTCAATCATCCCTAATGTACACGCACATACACAGAATCCCAAATCAATTAGTATCTATCTCAAAATCGAGATCGTGTGCGCCTTAAGTGGATTAACAAAGAAGATATTCATTCGAAAGATTAATCGATCATCTTACAGCCGTTGGTCCAATGAAATTCCGTACTTTAGGAAAATTTTCGGTAAAAAGGTGGGGCTCGCATTGTAATGCGAGTGATGGCATCTCCGTCGTCAGTACGATGGCGTTTAACCCAGCAGGTCGTTAGGCTGATTACTATTAATGGATTAATGCAGTATTGAACTGTCAACATAGTCACTTACTCCCGATATCCAATAGGGACAATCCATATTGGCTAAATATAAACTAAACTACATTAAGCGCAGATTTACCTATCTTTTGTTTAGATAAATATTATTGTTTGATGTTAATTGAATTTTTAGACCATAAGCTTAATTGAAGAGGCGGCCAGTATTCACAGTCTAGTTCATTTTTAGGATTGTTATGTCCACCACTGGACAATAAAATAAAGAGAAACTATAAAGTTGCTGCGTTGGTTCATAAATAATTATTCATTGTAGCATAAACATTATTAACGTAGCTGTACCGTCTTAATTGTCGTTTTTAAGTTGCAAAAAACGCATATATTAAACTGCGATACCAATTAACAGAGTACGATTTTAATTTTACGGCAGGACTTGTAATTTCTTTATTTTTATAATGTATTTCGTTCAGGCTATGACTTAACATAAATATTTCTCAATAATATTGTTTAAAAAATGTTTTTTTTGACTGTATCAGAATTAACAAAGAGAAAAATTTTATTTTATTGATCTCCTAGAACGTCAACAATCTGCCAGTGGGCAATAAGTATTATTATATTATTTCAGTTATATAATTTAACTATCCTCACATGTAGAAGAACACTTCAGTAAGTGATCCACTGTACAACTTATTCTCTAAATCTTATTCTAGATACTATTCTAACTTATTTCAAAGTCTATCCTAACTTATTCCAAAAACTATTCTAGCTCATTCTAGAGATTGTTAAATCTCACTCTCTGCGTCTATTAATCAGTTCGTATGGCAGATTGCGTTTGAGCCTACGCACTTCACTGTCATCGCGCACATTAACTGTTTGGCAAGTGCCTTGGGATGCACTAATAGTCTTTCAGAATACTTCGCATTAACACTCCGAATCATACTCGTTATGGGCTCTATGGGGATATCACGCTGAATCAGTTTGTAGGAAAAGAGAAAAATTGGTATAATATATATTACGAGACTGTACGAAAAAATTTTCGTTCTTTGTCCTAAAGTTTATTTTATGATTTTGTGAATTATAACATTTTGAGTGAAGCAACTTTTGTGAAAAAAAAATGGATAAAAAGGAATTTCGCGTGTTCATAAAATATTGCTTTTTGAAGGAAAAAATACAATTGAAGCAAAAACTTGCTTGCAAAAACGCTGCCCCAGGATAATCAACCATCAAGAATTGGTATGCTAAGTTTAGACGTGGTGAAATGAGCACCGAAGGCGGTGAACGCAGTGGACGGCCAAAAGAGGTTGTTCCCGATGAAAACATTAAAAAATCCACAAAATAATTTTGAATGACCAACAATTGGAATTGAATGAAATAGCAGACACTCTAAAGATATCAGCTGAACGTCTACATCATATCATTCACTAATATTTGGGTATGAGAAAGCTCTGTGCAAAGTGGCTGCCGCGCCAGCTTACTTTTGACCAAAAACTACGACGAGTTGATGATTCAGAGCAGTGTTTGATGATGATCAATCGTAATACACCCGAGTTTTTGCGTCAATATGTAACAAAGGGTGAAACATGGCTTCATCATTTTACTCCGAAATCCAATCGACAGTCATTCGAGTGAACTGCACATGTTGAACCCGCTCCAAAACGTGGGAAAACACAACAGTCGGCTAGCAAAGTTTTGGCTATGCGCATGGAATATTTTCCATTAACTACTTTGAAAAAAAAAGGATCATCAACAGCGACTATTACATAGCGTTATTGGACCGTTTGAAGACGACGGACGTTATTGGACCAAAATCGACAAAAAATCGCCGACCAAGACAATGCACCGTGTCAAAAATCCATGAATTGGGCTTCGAATTGCTTTCTCATCTACCATATTCTCCAGATCTGGCCCCCAGCGACTATTTCCTGTTCTCAGATCTCAAAAGGATGATCACTAGGAAGAAATTTTCGTCGAATGAAGAGGTGATCTCCGAAACTGAGCCCTATTTTGAAACAAAGGACAAATCGTACTACAAAATGGTATCGAAAAGTAGGAGGGTCGCTACAATCAGTGTATCACCCTTTAAGGGAATTATGTTAAACAGAAAAAAACTAATTATGCCAAAGATATTTATAAAAAAATATATGGAATGGAAACATATTGGTTTCTAGTAGCGCCATCTATGTGTCCTACCTTATCAAAGGCTTGTCCTACATCTAAGAATATCCTTTTTACCTTCATGGGCGAGATAAAAAGTTAATTTCGAAAAAATGCGATTTCTGGAAAATATATATTTAACAAAATTAATCCAAAATACATCTACGTTTAGCTTTGGTGTTACGTTACATTAGTAAATACGTCCAAATCACTGTATTCAGTTCAGAAAAAACTGGAAAAAAATACAAAAACAGAGGGAGATCGTGTTTTTTTTTGTCAGGATTTATCATTGGTACAGCAAAACCTAATGTGAACGGTGGAATTATACAAACTATCGACATGGCTGGTAGCAATTATTGGATTGAATAACACGGTGGAAAAAATCCAACCAAACATTTCATAATCAGGTATTAAAATTTGCGGACGGTAGGAAAAAAAAACGGGGCAAATTCACATATTTGGGAATGCATTTGGCAGTCAAAATCGTTGTTTCGGAGTTTATTAAATATTGCATAATTCTCGTTCGAATTGTGGCATGCTGGAAAGTTTACAATGAATTTTAATCGGTGTTCGAACAATTCTGAGCGCAATATTTCGTTTATAAACTTGGAATGTTTCGCGAAACTATTAAATCGGATGCTGTGTATTAATTTTATCCAGTGAGCCTCACTATCCGTGAACTATATTTATTATCTCTAACTGGAAAAAGTATTTTGGTATTATACAAAGGACAATTATATCACTATGCTTTATTTACTATGTTTTTATAAGTTATATAAATGTATATAAACTGCTGCATATTATATACACTAGGAGTACAGTAAAGTCATTATCGTTTTTTTTTCTAAAAAAATACTACATACTTCTCAAGAAAATAGATATATTCCATTTATTTATTCGAAGTATTGGCCATTTGATTATATACATCTTTCCCGTCTTTCAGGCAATTTATGGATGCTATCCCAAAAAAACTGTTTGTCCTTTGCACAAAACCATTCATCCAGTCATTTTCAAAGTGCTTCTCTGCAAACGCGTATCCCATTGATACGAAAAGCTGATAATCGGACGGGACAAGGCCTGGGGAGTACGGCGTGTGCTAAAATATGTGTGCTTTCTACGCCTCCTTGGCCGGTTTTGGTTCATGAGACATCGCGTTATCGTGCTGTAAAATCACTTTACCACATCTTCCGGCATATTCTGGACATTTTTCGATCAATGCATGGTTCAAACTGATCATTTGTCGTCGGTAGATCACTATTAATTGTTTCACTCGGTTTCAACAATTCATAATAAAACACGCCATTCTGGTCTCTCCAAACACAGAACATTGATTTGCCACCAAAATGATTAGGCCTTGGAGTTGGTGGGCTTCTCCATATGATAACCATGTTTTTTTGCACTTATGGTTTTCAAAATAACGGCACTTCTCATCACCCGTTATTCGAAGCAGAAATGACTTCCAATCATATATTTGAAGCAACATTTTACAGACGATTTTTCGATTTTCCATTCAATTGATGTGGCAGTCATCTTTAGGATTTTACCCATTTGGTCGTAGTCGCTAATCTTTTGTTGGGCCACATTTAACAATTCTACCAATTATTTTTGAATTTGGGTTGGGTCCCCCTTCATCCAATAACTCTTGCAGTTTCGCCTCTTCAAGCTTTTTCGGAACGTCCCTACATATTTTGTCAATGAAATATAATCACCACAGATTTTTAAGAGCACTTTAGATCATTCTACCACAATTTTCTATGATTTAAAGAAAAATAGGGAAGTTTAATTTTGTTTTTGTAAATATCTTGAACTATTTGAGTGATTATTTGTAATTTCACAAATCTTGGTAACTGTGGTTGAACAAAAATATGTACATTATTATAATTCACAGCATGTTTCCATTGCTAGTAAACATTGGCTTTTATCTTATCATTTCCAAAATACTAAATTTAGAATACTTAAGCTTACAAGTATTATTAAGGATATATAATCACCACAGATTCCTATCAGCTCTTGATATCAGTAATCTGGTCAGTATTTTATAGTTTTGTGAATTAACATAAACTATCAAATAGAGTACAGATAAATTATATTGTTTAGATAACACCTAATAAAATATAAAGTCTAATGAGAGCTTTGCATTAATATTGTTTCACCATAGCTTTAAAATCGCTCAAAATTAATTCACGGTCCCAATATATACTAAATGAATATATCTGTTTTATCTATACATTTTCTTTTATTGTTAATTAAAGTTATTGCTAATTATAATAAAATTATTCTGTCATATATTAATTTTGTGTATCCTCAATAGATGCTATTTTATTGTGTTTGATGCGTCCGAACATATAACTATAAAATTCGCCTGGTTGTCAAATGTCTTTAAAATTCCCCAAAACCTAACCGGCAAGCTTTGATTTGGCGCTTTGCTTTCTTTGATTAATTTCAAATCGCAGCTTAACATTTATGATTACTATGATAGGAAATGTCAAATCCACTAGTTAGTCAGAGTCAGAAACAGAAACAGGAACGATGACGGTCAGAGTTTATAGTACAACGTTGTGACGTTGTGGTGTTATAAGTTTTGATGTGATTTCACTGACTATATATAGTCTATCTAATGAAACAGGGAATGTACAACTCAATTACATCTCAATATCGCCACATTAACTTAGAATTTTGGTTTACAACGTTTGCCTGTTTATAACCTCTAATTATTATCACTAATGTTTTGAAGAATTTTATAGACTTTTGACAACATGGTGAACCTTGGCACTGGTAGAATTTTATAGACTGACTCGGTTACATATTCGATGTATCGGAGAGGATTCTGTCTCCTTTTAACTAGGGTAAAATTAGAAGAACAAATGTGTTCCGAACTTAAAACGAACTTTACATTCTTCCAAACTGACGTGCATTGACTATTTTATTAGAAAGACTATATATAGGAATCAATAGTATCAATATATATATATATATATATATATATATATATATATATATATATATATCAAATCAAATAATTAATTAAATTAATATGAAAATACCTATCTATATATATATATATATATATATATATATATATATATATATATATATATATATATATATATATATATATATATATATATATATATATATGTATATTCGATACTGTAGGAGGGGTATTCCAGTACCTCCCACCCTAATTCCGATATTGTATCGTGCGTGAGACGCGTGGTATGAGGGCGCGCGTTATCCTGGAGAAGAATCGCTCTTCGTGCAGGAATGCTTCTCCGTTTCGAGCGATAAACGGATTTCATGTATATTTTCAGTAGGTTACAGTGGTATACAGCATTAATGGTGCATAGGGTGCGCAGGAAATCGACGTACAGCATGTCCCGCCGATCCCAGAACACCGTTCACAAAATCTTCCTCTTTCTTGCTTTCGGGAATGCTCACGTCTCGGCTGTGGTGAAGATTCGCGTTAAAAAAAACCTCACATTTTGCGATATTGAAGGTGTTGGTGGACGATAGACTCTACTCTATCAATACTGATGCCGAGTTCAGGCGAAGTGTCTCTAAGATTCATCCTACGATCCTCAAAATGAGTTGTTCGACGCGGCGATGTTGTCTCGTGTGATGCTGGTTCGCGGTCGACGATCATGCGGCACATTCCCGACGGTTTCGCGGCAATCCTTGAATGCTTTGGCCCATTTAAATACGGTAGCCCTATTCAGACATTCACTACCGGACTGTTTTCACAAACGCCGAAAAACTTCCGTCTTCATGACGTTCACTCATAATCATAGCACGCCCGTGAAGTATGCGCTCCTAACGAAAACTAAGCCACACTCTTCGTAAGGGACCCAGCTATCATATACTCAAGCCACGACCTTCAAAACATATATGCGCGCCATCTACAGCGTTTGTCTCTATCATATTTGAACCACCATATATATATATATATATATATATATACATATATATATATATTTATATATTGTTTAGATATTTATTATAAACCAACTTAATAATTAATAAGTGTAAACCTGATTGATTTTTTAGTTTCAAATATTTAAACTGAAGCTCAAGCGCAAACTACCATACAAACTGGTTAATAGACACATAAAGTGAAATTTAATAATTTCTAGAATAAGTTAGGATGGAGTTAAAAATAAGTAGCTAGAATAGTAGCTAGAATAAGATTTATAATATATAATAAGATTTATAATTATAAGTTGTATAGCAGATTACTTACTGAAGTGATCTTCTACATGTTAGAATGGTTATATTATATAACGGAAATCAGACAATAATACATCGGCAGATTGTCGACGTCCCAAGAGATTAATAAAAAAAAACAGAATATTTAAACATAATTTTGTTACAGGTAATACGTTGTACTGTACCAAACTGCAAATGCGAAAACTTTGTACCAGGGAAAATTCGTCTGAGATATTGCGATAGCTGTAACCATGGTTGGGTTGTACACGGTATGTATAGTTTTGTTTCATTTTTTATATCGTAAAGATGTCTACACGACTTCCATATCGTATATTGTAACTGTATGTAAAAACGTTTCAATTCATAACAAGATATGTTATTCGCTGCTTTATAAGAAACTGTTACAATATCTATCAGAATTTATAATTAATATATTATAATTAAAACGTTAATGTTTTAATGTGTGCAAAAAAATACGAAATATTACTCTTACATTATAATAAATCAAACAGAGATAATAAGAATCAATGCGTAATATATTAGCAATAAACTTCCTCATCAGGAGACATGATTCCCCTCATCTATTCACATGAAATGTTCTGATATATGTTTGAAGCATTCGTTATAATACCCAAGTTTAGCAATAGCAATATATTAACGAATACAGGTGTATATTATTACATCTCCATTAGAGCATATGATATATTGAATTGGAACTACTGTTTTATTATAACATCAATAATTTCCTTAATATATTGAATTTTTACATACAGTTAGTTTTCACGTGTGTGGATATGCATATAAATAATCGAAAAATGTAATGCTGGCGTATATGATGTTTTATTTAGGATAGTAGGATTTTTCTAACCTTTAAGTTATCGATCATCAGTTAGGAAAAAAATATGATATTCTGACTCTCGGACAGTGGGCATAAATATGAAATTTGATATCCAGGTCACGTTGTGCCCATACTTCCATCTTTACTGTATCGCATGAATATTAGATTTTCCAGTTATATTTTAAAATCCGGTGAGTAGAAGATATTTACGATGTCAAACCTATACGGTGAATTTCGGTCTGACGAATATTTTCCATCCAGGTAGGCGCTGGAAAAAAACTCGGTCTAGTCAAATCGATAATGAAAACGATTGATGATAAAAACTGGAAAATCTTTTAACGTTAGCGTGTACTCTAAATGTAGTTTAATCAGTATTTTAAAATAATATGTTTATTTTTTCTTGAACTTTAGTTGGAAACAATTTATTAATATATTAGTGCTAGTCCTTACATACAATTTGTCTCTACAGTTATTTAGAACTAGGTGCTTATGTAGGAAGTCTCTAATAAATAATATAAGAGTTAGTAGCACTGTTCATAAGTAATACTATACAATAGAAATGCAGAGAAAATATCGATATTTTTTTAGTCGATATTTGTCGATATTTTTTCAAAATATATTAAATATTTTTAACAAACCTTTAAAATTGGTACTTAATTTTAAAGATATATCGTAATGTAAGCTTTTTTACTCTATAAATTTACTATTTTTATTTTTTTTTAATATTAACATGTTTCAAAAATATATCGATATTTTTTTTCGGTTGTGAATACCTCATCTACACAAGATCACACGGTTTTGGTTCTCTTGAATTTGCGTCTTTTCTCATACCTAGCTGCTAGAGTCTCTTAATTTCCTCATTTCCTCATTTCCTCATATACATTTCATTTTTGGTTTTGCATGTCAATCTAGATTCATTACAAGGTACATAGCATTGTTACCCTATGGGATAATAGCTTAGCTTGGTCCTAGGTGAACTCAATATGGTCCATATGTCTACTTATTGATATTTTTGCTTTCGTATTATTGTTTTCTGCCTGCTTCTTCGCTATTGTAGCCACAAGAAGCACAATAAGTGTAATAAGGGTTAAGACATCAGTCAGTAAATTACTGAACATTATTTAGTAGATTTAACTTTGAAACAACACCTGTCAAAATTTCATGAGAATTAGACGTTTACTTTAAAAATTAGTTTAGTTAGTGGTATAACTTTTGTGAATTTCAATATACTGCACTGGGTTGCCAGTTAGTGGATAAAATGGTCAAATCGGATGACTCCACCCATCATATGATCCTGATCTAGCTCCCAGCAACGAGAGGCTATTTGCGGGCCTCAAAAGGTTTGGCTCAAGTGGAGAAATGAGAGAAGTTCTTCTTCGTGTTCAACGAAAAGGATGTAAAAATTATAGGCTGGTGTCTCTCATAATACGCTTATATATATATATATATATATATATATATATATATATATATATATATATATATATATATATATATATATAATAGTGAACATGTTCAACCAAAAGCGGAATTTGTTAATTTTAACTCGCGTAGTTCACTTTTGTTTTTACTGATTTTTCATAACAGTCTCTTAGAATCATTCTTTCTTGAGACATCCTATTGATCTTGAAAAGTTTATTATTAATTCATACAAAAAAAAGTACAAAAAAAACATAGTTTGCCTGTTGAGAAAATGAGATAACCTTTGGGGGTAGGATTGCCGGATATCAGAGCATTTCAGTGATGATGAGGTCTGCATTATTCCACTATTTCTGATCACAATAGCATTTCAATGGTAAAAAGTTCTTTTAATTGTGATTTATTGATTGACCGTTTTTTTCCAAGAAGATTAGATTAATTATGTCCATGTTATTAAGATTTTAGCGTTAACGTAAAATTCTGCTCCAGCGGAAACACCGTCAATCACTGGTAATTTGTAATGCTCTAAAATTTGAGGTATATTTATAATTTTTTAAAAAATCCATTCGATTGTTGATGGGTTCGCTTCGTTAGTCGTTAGATGTGATTAACAAACTATGAAGAAGTTTATGTTCTTATATACATACATGTTCTTTGAAAATGTCAGTTCTTCAGATTTCCATCACCAATCAAATATAAAAAAAACTAAATGTTATGATAAAATTAGTTTGTCATGGATTGAAGCATACTATCGCGTCTTAATAATAAAATAAGTCCTAACCTTCCATCAGAAAAAATATTAATAATAGTTCGATAATAGTATTTAGTATTGATAGAAAAAGAAACTAATATGATGTATATATGAAAAAAATATATACAGGATATGGACAAAATAATATTAAACCCTGGCCATTACCACCTGCTTTTAAAACAATTCAATGCTGCAATTCTTCAAGCAATAGATTCGTAGAGTGAATATTATTCACTAATTGCCTCAATGATATTGGAGATGGAAATCTTTGCATTATGATGCCCACTTTGCTCTAAAAATCTTGATAAAGATTCAATTGTTTTGAGATATGGCAATTGTACTGGCCTAGGAAATTGATGATATTCTGACGATACCCAAATGAAGATTGAATCTTTTTGACAGTGTGTATGGATACGTTATCGTCTTGAATGATTGAGGATGTCGCGATACTAATTTGCAATAATCTGCGCAGTAATGTGAGTGAGAGGACCAGCTGAATGTTATCAAAACAGCATTATAAAGTGAGGACTAAGCTCTGCTGTCACTTGTGCTGTGGATTATGTTCATGTCTGTCAGTTAACTTTAGTTTTCGCTCACTATTCCTCTTCGTCGATGATGTTTTGTGTACGCTGTCATTAAGTAAACGCTGCGGCTTATTAAACGTTAAACAACATCTGAGTGGTCACACGTTTAACCGATAGTTATTTTAACCGTGACACGAAGACTTGGCATGTAAAATGAGCGTTATTTACATGGAAGCAGTGTTACTAACACATAACAATAGGTTATGATCTTGAAATCATGTCTATCCCTTGTATATATATGCAGTTATTTAATATCTATAGATCAGAGTGAATGATAAATAAAGAAATGAAGAAAATAAGCGGTAAAAAACAGAAGGGGGATATTTAATATCAACCAAACGTTGTAAAACTAATCAGGGACATAGTTTTAAATCCCAAAGGTTATCCTCGAAAATTTATGCGAGTCAATTACAGGGTGGTAACGTAAATCCCGACACGTTTCCTTCTAATCTCGCAGACGCATCACACCAGCAAAGAGAAAGGAATAATTGAAATTAGACGGGGAGGGGGGCTCAACCAGCAGCCAAACTGAGGGTGGAGGTAAGGGGCGAAAGAATAATCGACGGGCTAAAATAAAAGAAAAGGAAAAAATTGTGGCGGGGTGTCCTGTCACACGTATATCTGTCGGCGGGTGATCCCCAAGCCGGTAACTCGCTTGTCCTAATAGGCTATAATGCTAAAATCACAAAAATTTTGATTTATAGTAATAAATAGTATATAATTAAAAATTCATATATTCTAAAATTAAAAGTGGGATTATTAAAATTTTACCAGAAATATGTTAAATCAGAAGCGCTACGAAATATTGACGTCACTTATCATCATTTCCGTATTCCAACCTTTGCACTACCACTAGCAAATGATGCATCAGAAATTTGACCAAAATCGATTCGTTGATAGCCACTGTACTGTGTGACTGTAACTGAAATAATAATTTTAAAAAGAATACTAGAACTTTTAGAGAACTGAATTGAGCAAAAACTTCAGACACATTAACGAGAATGAAATTTAGTAGAATTACAGAAGAACATTAAGCAAAAATACTATGTCAGTATCACTTGGCAATAAAACTAATATGTGCAGGTAATAATTCTAAAGGGTACCCAATAATAGTATAATCGCCAGTTGATAACTGTGAAGATAGTTGATAGTTAAGATATATTGAAATCAAGTACCCTATATTTACGAGGTCAATACGAGACAAGTGAAAATTGTATCGATGGTAAACCCACTGAAAAATGTTATGATAATAATTTCAAGATACAGATGCTAATGTATTTTGATAGGACCACCAAAATATTAATTTTACATGGCTTATAGTAACTGAAATATTATATACATTTAATGATGAAGGTTTGATTGTCTTAAACGTTTAACAGCTTTGTAGAATGAAGATACATGGCCGACATTGTATCAAATTACATAATTGGCTAATTTGGATAAATAAAATGCGCAAATTGTAATCTTGAAGTTCATTTTAATAAGAGCCTTACAATCTTGCAATTACAACACTTCATCTTTTTTCCTACAAATTCTTAAACTAATCTTTGCTTAATTTGTTCTACTTTACTTGGACTTCAGTGACAACATAAATTGTTTTTATGTAAATAGTGTTCGAAAGGCTTGAAACTGCTTCGTCGTAACACACCCACATGTTAGGCGGCAAAAATTTGTGTTTGCAAAAATTCAAATTGTTTAATAAAATATGTATCAGTTACCCTTAACCTGGTGAAGTATAATCCATCGAAAAATTTGATGTACCAGATAACTGATATTACCATTTTGTAATCTAACGATGATGGGGTTGAACATTTGTTGAAGGATTGAAGAATCTATGGTCGTTCAGTAGTGAAGGGCAGTTAAAGTTTAGTGAATCAGTTCAGTTAGGAATCCATTTTTTGTCTGGGTGGCATTCGAATATTGTTGAAACATATAGTGACTTCAAGCACATTTGTACGAATAAACCAATCTCATTATATTAAACTTAATTTTCTCTATTATTGAGTAAATAAAAAAAGAACAAAATTATTTGAGACTCATATACACAATAAAGAAAACCCATGAGGCTTAACCTCATATGTTCAAAACATCAAAATCAATAATGTTATTTACCTCTATATTACACTTTAGACTTTATACGTAATTAAAGGTACTTAATGTCGTGAATAAATTGTCATTGTTCAAACAAGATTTAACCACATTTCTATAACATTATTCTGCCTTGGAACAAAAATGCATAATATGTTAGAAGTTTTTACCGATGTATAATTACATTAGGAACCCCCACACTATCGATGCACATTCGAATATCTAATTATAACACAGAATTATTAAATTTATGTATAAATAAGTTTCGTACCCATACAGAGCGTCCAGTGCGCTCAAAACAACTACTTCAGCAGATTTTGAGCGTTTTTGTGCCCATTTAAATGTACACCATTTCAAAAATCCATTTTTTCACAGAAATAACTGCTACTACTACTACTACTTGGTAAAGTAAATACGTAGAGTTACTGTAGAAATATTTTTTCAAAAAAAGTCGTCTAGGCTATTGCAGGTCCACCTTCGAAATTAAATTAAAACGTTACGTTATGAGATGTACGAGAATCCTTTATTAAATTATAACATGCAACTATATAGCTATTAAGGGTCTACTATTTTGGACCCCAACGAACATATTAATATTTGTTCTGGGGCTCACCCTCGTTCTCGAAAAGTGTCACTGGCGTCGTACGGCGAAAGGGTTCATTAGGTGTACGGGGTGACACCAACATTTTGACATGCCCGCTAATCGGCAAAAAGGGGTCGAATGATTGATATTCGACTTGTTTTGTTTATACGGCGCCGGCTAAGTGATATAAATAGTTCGATTAAATGCTTCTATTCACCAGCGATTTGTTATTAAATTTTGTTGTTTCCTGAACACGCACGAATCCATCAATATTATTTTATTTTACACTTTACTATCTATATCTTTATATCTATATATACATATTAGGCCTATAATTAGTTTTATACGATTTTTTTAAATTAAAGCTTTATTGGAAAATATATTTTTTTTATAACATCTTTATTAGATACTTGGATGAATTAACAAGGAAGACGAGTGCGAGAAAATACAATCAGTATATATTCTTCAATTATAAAATTATAATTATTAATTAATTATTAACTTATAGCTATAGTTTACACTAAATGTATACACTTTATATAAGTTCGTATGGTTTTGTTCGTTTTAATCTCCTGACATCCTGCGTGCTGTCCAGCAGTTGTATTGCTTCCACGTTAATATGATTTAGTAATCATCTTTCGTGTTTCAAGTCGAAATCTTGGATAACTTCGCAAATCTATTTGATTTCCAGGTCATCGTGCAGTTCTTCATTAGTTACATAGCGATAGGCATTGGTAATCAATCGAAGAACCTTGTTTTGACAGCGTTGTATGACTAGTTGATTTGAATTTTTAGTGCAACCCCATATTTGCACCCCATAGGTCCAAGTATATATATATGGCATTATAGATCAACCTCTTTGATTTTAGATCAAGTTGAGAGTATCTTCCGACTAACCAGAATAGTTGTTCTATTTCGGTTCTAATGTGTTTTGCTTTTTGTCTAACTGGATGCTGAGAATATTATATATAAATTAAATATTAAATATTAATATATTATATATATTATTATATTAAAATATTATATAAAAATAGATCTGATTATTTTAGATAAAAAATATGTGAAAAGTTAGTACGAGCCATTGAAATTCGAGCATTTCTCTCGATTGCCCCCCGTCCCCCCAACAGATCCTGATTTGGTTCTAAAGGGACTATCTCGGAAGTGCAATCTTTCGAATAAAAAAAGAATTTTGAAAATCGGTTTATAATTCACGGATAAATCGGCGAACATACATTAAAAAATATATACAGGCGAACATAGAGCCTACTCCTTTTTTGGAAGTCGGTTAAAAACCGACAAAATATCGACTGAATTTGAAAATGGGGAAAAAAAATGTGTTACCTTGGTAAACGTAGTATTTACAATATTTTCATATCAAGGATGATATTAGTAATATTGTATTAATATTTCTGCAAATAATATATTTTTGTAAAATATACTATTAAACAACAAAACATGTCTTCAACTTTATATAGCTTAACACGATTTCTCATCATGATATTCCGAGTTAAAATAAGTTCGAAAACGTTAGCTGTCGAATCTGCCGGGTCTGAATTGTTGCTCCAGGATAATGTCATCGAGAAAAAATGCAATTCTGACCGAAACAATCTCCCAGAAGCTCTTTATACGGCAACCGGCCGTAAAGGATAGATCCATAAACGTCCAAAATTCTATACGAGGAAATGGCACGCAGTATATCATACATACGAAAGCTGGAGAGGCTCCCTCGAGAGAAATTCGGACCGAGACGTCGCTTGGCCATGCATAGACAATGGTCAGGCGGTCTCGCATTTGACTATAGATGACCGCCAAAACCGTTTTGCGAAACTATTGTAAATTCATATGACTAGCAGGCGTCAGCGGTGCCAGGGAAGACCCATTCGGTTTTGGATGTTCTTCGGCGGCTCTCTTCGTCATGGTCAATGCTTATCCGCACCAATACACATAATTAGTTTTATATAATTCATCTAAAACTCTAGGTAAAAGACACATTTTAAATTTTAATATTACTAGTGATTGTCCTGTGGTCGAAATTCAGCTACAATGTATTAAATTAGTCGTGTTTCTCGTATAATAGATTCAACTGATCAATATTCTATTTAAATGAGTAATTTCTTTAATTAATCTCTTAGAACTTCAACAATCTGCCCGTGGCAAATAAGTATTATTATACGATTTCCTTTATACAATATAACTATACTGACATGTAGAAGATCTAAATGTTATTCTAGATACTATTCTAACTTATTCTAAAGTATATCCCAACTTATTCTAGGGATTATTATACCTGACTCTATGTGTCTATTAATAAATTCGTATAGTAGTTCACTGTCACTCATACATTGGGATGCACTAGCAGTCATTCAGAGTACTTCGCACTAACACTCCAAATCACACTCGTTATGGGCTCTAAGGGGATATCGCACTTAATTACTTTGTTGGAGACGTAATATGGGGATTGACGATGATTCGCAACTCATTATTCTGGAACATCTGGAGAATAGTTATGTTAGATTTGCTTAGTACCCCACAATTCAATATCATAGGTCCTAAGTACATAGGGCCTCAGTATTGACTTAATCAGCAGAACCTTTAGTTTAAGCCCAAGCTGTGTGCGTTTTCTCACTATATGTTTTACTATAACGTCGATCAAAATGCATTCCCAGATATTTAACGTTGTCTACTTGCGGAAGTTCATAATTATTCAATTTTACTGATGGACAAGTTTTTCTGCAAAGGGTGAATGTCAGAAATAGGTAGATCTTGTCTCATTTGCTTTGATACGCCACGTTTTCAACCACAAGTCGACTTTGTTAAGATAAAGTTGCAGGCTTCTTGTGGCTGAACAAAGTAAATAAGCAAAATAATTGATAGAAGGTTCGAGGTATAAAATGTCATATAGTCACATATCTTATTGCATTAATCATTAAACACCTTGATATTTATCAGTGCTTTAAAATGTTTACAAATATACTATTAATAGTTTACAATTTTCTCTTTTTGTTCTGTCTATGCATATTATGTAATTAGTTTAATTTTAAATCCTGCATATTTTCATTACTTCATTTTTGTATTTACATAATTCTAAACTTTTACTGATTATTATTTCTGACCTAAAATATATGTAACAAAAGCAATAAATACACCAGGCTGATAATATATGAATAATAAAATGAATAATTTCTTTACCTAAATTTTTAAATGAAATGCATTGCTCTTTGCTTTTTTATTTTACTCGTCATTCTCGCCCTTACATGTAAGTCATCTATTGTCTTCCATGGCAAATTATTAAATATTAAAAGCTATTTAATATTTGTTTGGTTTGAACACTAAGAATAATATAAAAGTGTTACAAGAAAAAAATAATCCTATGGAATATTTCAAGTACATTTGAAGAACATGTCTTAATTCAATTTCTAATTTTTTTTTAGTTTTTTAATTTTGATTTAATAACTAAAAACAATAAAATTAGAAAAACAAAACAATCGATACATACAACTGTAACAAAATTTGTATATTTATTATTTCGAAAAATGCAGAAACATCAAGAAAAATGGTAAAAAATTCTCAAATAGGCGTAAATTGGCGACAAAAATGAAGTTTATATTTGTTACGAAAGAAGAATGTGTAAAGAAGGTTTAGTAATAGTTTAGATATCATCTCGAAAAAATAGTTTCGAGAAAAACTTCTTCTTCTAGTCTTTCCTTACAAAATAATTTTTAATTATGTATTAAAAAAATTTTGGTGCAGATGAATGATGCCATATAGAGTAAGAGTCGTCTATAACTCAACGATGACAGTTCATTATTCGATAAGTTGTAACGCTCCTACACATTACCCAACCAATAAACAAAGAGATCTTTTTGATAACCAAGTCGATAGATTGATCATTTACCGAATTATTATTAATAGAAGTACAGAAAACACTTTCAGGTGCTGAATATCTTCCTCTTTCAATCTGTTTTGATTTATGGCGATTTTATCAAAGTACAGTTAATGCTTACTGTACTTCGGACAATTTTTCAACACTTCAGTATCATGCAGGTAATTTTTTAAACCTAATATAATTATTTTTCCGGAGAAAATTGTATTTAAATGTAATAAACAATCGACAATCTATACAGTTTTAATGCAAATAAATGAAAATGATTCAGAATTTCAGTAATATGGTACGACAACAAAGTGACAAGTATATATTCTTATAAAATAATCTTATATATCTTAAATCTTATAAAAATCAACTAATAAAATCGAACAGAAGGTCATTAAAAAGCAATTCTTAAGCTTCAAAATCAATTGCAAATGCTCATTGGGTGGAAATGTTACTTCTCCACTTCTGCGTCCCATTTTATGAACGACAGTGACAACAGTATGAGGATTTTGACATTATCATTAATGAAGATCTTACTATGACTAGCATATTGATGCAACTGTCATCTATCAACAGAATGTCATCAAATATCTTCGCTGGCCAGCATAATCGCCATACCTCGATATACTTGAACTGTTATGGGGAGTTTTGGGACTGATAGAGAAGAGTGGATTTATCCAACATCAATGAAGCTATTGGAGGATATTTTGATATAAGAATGGAATAACATTCTGTTGGAAACTACTTAGACACTTTGCCAATCTATTCTGCAAGGAATTTGTTGAAGAAGAAAGTATTTTAAAAGCAAATGGTGACTTTGGTGGTGTTCATATTATTTTGTTCATCCCCTGTATATATAGAGACATACTGAATTATGGTCCCACAAGGCAATATTTTGAGTTTCTTTAAGAGTTAAGATCTGAAGTTGGTTTCTTATATCTTTCTGATTATGTATCACTTTTCCAAAATGATTCTAAACATTTACAAAACGACCTCTGAAAACTAATTCACAGTCCATGATGTATAATGTGTCAGTTTTAAAACAAACAAATCTAAGTAAAATAAATCAGAATCTATCCAGATCTGATGTTGGTTTCTTGTATCTTTCTGATTAAGTATCACTTTTCGAAAATGAAGCTAAACATTTACAAAACAATCTCTAAAAGCTAATTCACAGTCCGTGATTTATAATGTGTCACTTTAAAAACAAATATATCTAAGTAAAATGAATTATAATCTATCAAGACCTGATGTTGGTTTCCTATATTTATCTGATTAGGTATTATTCAGAGCTAAAATGTGGTATGTGCACTGTGGTATTTACACAGGATTTCTAACCCATAACATATTTTGATATACCTTTGGTAACCCAAAGCTTATCATTGGCGGCGTTACGTAAAACGGCGAATAGAACAATTTATATCCAGCCATGATAATGTAAACAAGTCATAGAGCAAAAGGGCAACAAATTGCAGTGCAATAAAAATATTTTGCATTCGAAAATGCATGAGTACGTATCGTGACTGAAAGTGCACATATCAAATCGCAATGGGTTTATCAGAAAACGTGATCTAAGAGACATTAAACGTATGGAAATAACAAAGTAGCCAGACCCGAATATTAGCCGTAAGTGCATAAATGAAGCTGAACCATTCGGAATTGCAAATTAACGGAAATTCATATGCGAATAAATTTGCAACGCTCTTAAAAACGCCGAAATAGGTGAGATTATGTTATGACAGTTGACACACGATAAGCTTAATAAGAAAATCATCAATTGAATTTCGGATGATCTATTATTAGTTTTGTTAATACATATTTGTCAAATCATTTAAATATAAATAGGTATAAAGTTAATCATCACTATTTTAAACTGGGCTCCGCACCACGGTCCTCGGCATTCTACAAGCAACGGCAAGTCTACCGACTGGCGAGTGACCAACTTATAAATCATCCCACAAGACATCCGATCTTACCCAGCCTGGTTACTGGCGTCACTGGATTCATTTGCCTTGACGGATTTTTCACTTTTACCTAGGACAATCAGAAATATTAAACAATCACAAACATGGTCGTAAATGTAGACCATGTCCCATCAGGATCCGAAACCGCGACTATCGCAACAGTATGTGGACCGTCCTGTTGCCTTTACCACTTGGCCAATCAAGCCGGCGAAACAAATTTTTGATTACTCACACTGAGAATTGGAAACACCGCTTTTTTGCTTGTTTGTCATTTACTATCAATGGTCCAGCACTTCCAGATCTATTATAATCAATCAATTTTCCTCTGAATGTAAAATTAGTGTTTTGCCGATGATATGAATAGATCTTACCTTATTTGCTCTGATATTCTATTTGTTCATGATAATATTATCTGTCAAGTTCAAGAGGAAATAGCATGTTCAGAAGAAGCAAGCAGAATTTTGTTTGAGCCTCACAAAATATGGTGATTGTTTGGATACGATAAATGTATTTTGTACAAACAATTTTTGAAGCGAACCTACGGTAAGAAACTATGGGGATATCAAACTTATCAAAACAAAGTTCTTGGGAGCATTGTGAACGCTCTTTGGTGTATTAGGAATTAGGACATAACTAACTACGCAACAACAGCGAACAGGTAAAAACCTTTTGAATTAACAGGCGAATTGAAAAGTCCCCGGTCTGACACATAGATGGCGCTACTAGAATTAAATCCATGTGTTTTTTAGTTCTCACCACCCTCAAAAGATGCGTGTATAAATTTGATAGCTGTCGGATAGTAGATGTGTGTCGTCATTAGTTTGTGAATTATAGTATTTTGAGTGAAGCAACTTTTGTTATTGAGAAAAAAATGTATAAAAAGAAATTTCGCGTGTTGATAAAATACTGCTTTTTCAAGGGAAAAAATATAGTTGAAGTAAAATCTTCGCCGAGTTTCCGGACACTGCACCAGCACACTGCAAAATGATTTTGAACGGCCGTAAATTGAAATTCAATGAATTAGCAGACACTCTAGAGATATCAACTGAACGTGTATATCATATCATTCACGAATATTTGGGTATGAGAAAGCTCTGTGCGAAATGGGTGCTACACGAGCACACTTTTGACCAAAAACAACGACGAGTTGATGATTCGAAGCAGTGTTTGAAGATGATCAAGCATAATAATGATATGTGACAATGAATGAAACATGGCTCCATCATTTCACTCCAAAGTCCAATTGACGATCATCCGAGTGGACTGCACCTGATGAACACACTCCAAAGCGTGTTAAAACGCAACAGTCGGCTGGCAAGTTTATGGCGTCTGTATTTTGGGATGCGCATGGTATAATTTTCATTGACCACCTTAAAAGAGGAGGGACATCAACAGCGACTATTACATAGCGTTCTTTGACTGTTTGAAGGACGAAATCGCCGAAAACGACCGCACTTGAAGAAAAAGAAAGTACTGCCTCACGAAGACAATGCAGCGTGTCATAGTGAAAGCGATGGCAAAAATCCATGAATTGGGCTTCGAATTGCTTCCCTATCCACCGTAGTCTCCAGATCTGTCCCCCAGCGACTATTTATCACCCTTGAAGGGAATTATTTGATATGTTGAATAAAAAAAACTAATTTTGCCAAAAAAATGTGTTTTACTATGGTAGGCCGGGGACTTTTCAATTGACCTGTTGGTAAACGTATGTGGACTGTATTATTGACAGTAGTTTTAAACTTTTAGACGTAGCAGCGAAGATTGATTGACAAAAAAAGAAACCATCGTTCCATACCATAATTTTTTTAGTTTTTATATATTCGCGAACAATATTTAATGTAAACTATATCGTTTAATTTGGATTAAATTTTTTCCTTGCATAATATTGATTAATTAAAAAATTGCTAACAAAACGTTTCCATTATTCTGACGATAACTCATACTGGCAAATCCATAAACGCTGTTTATTGTAGAATTGCGTCCATATTTTAGGGTGCTTTTAATTATTCGAGAATGATGTGTTTTCGTAATCCCCAAAATCAGTGTTGAGGTCAGTTTTGGCACGGTATTATTGGAAATAGATTATTCTCACTGTAAAATTCAGTGGTTTGTTTTGATTAATAATTTAAAAAACACAACCAAAAGCACATGGGGATATTGTATTTAATTTCACTCGATTTTATTTTGATATCAATTCGGATTTTTGTTTTTTTTTTTGAATGTGAAACTGAAGTTAACGTACGGATATCTCACAATATTTACAATAAATAACAAAATGTACTACCATTTATAATACAGAAAACAGTGTTAAATCTTTAAATAAAAGTAAAATCTTTACTAAATTTTCAATAAAAATTCAATCGCTGATGATACAAGGGTAGACTAAAAGTAATGACCATTTGTTTGTAAAAATATTAATTTACCAAATTTCCACGAGTGCTTTTATTAAAATGGTGAAAAAACATTTGCTACTAACATTTATTACTGATATGTCTACTATAAATAGGCAATAATTGTTCATAATTTCCAGTCTGGAAAAGCCATAATTGTTGATTAAACACTTGGTGGTCTTCTGATCAGTGTCGCATATGATGAACACTGCAAAATCATTGATCTATTGGAGACCAACGTTATGACCAATGCTAATTTTTGTTCATTCTATAATGATATGGTCGGCTTGGTCGCGCAATGGTAAAGGCGACAGGACGGTCCTACTGTTCCGATAGTCGCGGGTTCGAATCTTGCTGGGGCATGGTCGTAAATTTATGTTTGTTATTGTTCTAGGCAACAGTGTAAAATCCGACAATGAAAATGATCCGTCACGCCAGTAACCAGGCTGGGTAAGACCGGATGTCTTCTCGTATGATTTCTAAATTTGGTCACTCGCAAGTCGGTAAGCTTACTGCCGATGACCGTGGCTCGGAGTCCACGTTAAGTTGTAGGTCCAGTCACTAAAAAAATCAAGAGGTTGACGTGACTAAAATCAATAGCACTTTACTTTTACAAGAATGTGTGGACGTATTTCCAATCTACTCTCGTATGATCCTTGTTGTATGACTAGATCTATGAGTTTGATTAGTCGTAAAAATATAAATAGAAAAATTCGAATAAAAGTTTTTTAGGTATGTCGAACAGAAATAGCCAAAGAACAGAAATATTTTTTTATAACTCAGATGACCAAGAACTGTACTTTTCATGTAAACTTTTAAATTTTTATGGTACCATGTGCTAACAGAATCTATCGAAAATATAATAACAATTTTACGCCAAAATTATTGTTGAATGAATGTATTGTACTTAATGGAATCATCGTAGAAAAGTAACAAAATAAAAATTTAAGGAAAAACAATCGAGGTCAAAATGGTGGCAAGCCTCTCTAGGTATTTTATTTTCGTGAAAAACTATTTTAGGACCGATTCGTGTTTGTAATTTGTTGGTTCAAAATTGGGTAGGTGAGAAATGTTTTGACTTTTGATTATTTTCATTGACACATAGTTTTTATAAATTGTTTGTGTTTTCACAGTTGACTGTAAGTCTTACTGCCAACCAAACACTATTAAAACCGACATTAAAATGGTTTAATTTTATCTTTTATATCCCTACCGTACGAAACACCGTTCCTGCGATGAATTTCATTTTTCCTGCGGTGCATAATTTCCTGTTTTCCTTTATGATTTACAACGCCCGAAAATGATTTGTTTACTACTTTTATAAACTAAATAATGAGCAAATTTTCTCTCCCTAATATTCTCTTTTGCTGTGTTAAAATGCATCTTCATTTGTACATTATATCTTAGGCTGTTCGTTGAATGCCAAAAATTAGAACCAAAGTTTAAATTAGTTTTTCTTGCGTTTTATACGAATCGTCATTCAGAAACGTCTTCACCTGTTGAAATCGATGATGCCATAAGCTTCACTACAGCATTAGATGACCTTCTACCGCATTTTTCTTATCGAAATTTTACAGGAAATGTAATTTATTCAACACAAACAAAGTTATTTTCAATGCACTGAATAATTTTTTGTTCACACTTCGACGAAATGATATATACTGAAGTGTAAGCCTTGAAGTTAGTACCTAATGACAAATGCACCTGATGCGATTTAATATATAGTAGCACCATGTATTGTTAATCCTCTAATATTAATTTATTAACCAGTTGAAAATGTTAATCTGAATATAAAGTATGTTTAATTTTTCATCGAAAACTTCCACAAATTAACATAGACTATAGTTAAATTAAAAAAAAAAACTAATTAGATTACTACTATAATTGTTTTATATATATAATGGGACTAGATAAGAAGGAGTAAAGAAATCGCATTAACTCCGTAAATTTGTTGTTATTTGGTCTTTATTGTTAAAAGTATTATAAGCACATTTAGCAGCAAAATCAAATAAAAATAGTTAACCCTTTCTATCGGTCTAATAAAGGTCACTGATCAAATTTCGATCAACTTAATCGCTGATAATAGACGACGTTCGATTTTCCATTGTGTGTCACGTGTTCAGTTTCAAAAACTCCATTATTGCCCTGCTTAATTGTAGCGAAGCAGGCCGACCGCAGCAAAACAACAATTTCCGATAATCTATTTATATTTTAACACATGGGTGGCCGGCTTATTGCTTGTTCGATATTAAAAATAGGAAATCTATAAATTGTCGGAAGAACAATCAGTTTTCATTAGAGAGGTCCCCGTGTCTGTATTGGTTTGCTGGAAGTTTTTCATAGATGACATATTGCCCTGACCGAACCGACTAATCCATAACTCTATGACACTAACCTTGTAATGTTTAGGGGGGAAAGGAAACTGATGTCGCCTCTCTAAGTGACGTCATTCGTCAAGATACCATCTTAATAACTCTCCGAGATTTTGACAAAATTTATCGCGGAGATAGATGGCCTGTATATATTTCGTATGATTGAGTACTTAGGGAAATTAAAATTGCTTTTGTATCATTGTATCGAACGTTATATATTAACAGTATTGTTATATAGTTGTTATTACTTAAATTGTTATTATTATATCATTTGACGTACGAAAGCAATATTAATTTTTTAATTAATCATTCAAATAAATGATCGTATACATACTAACATTATTATATTTCAATAATTTATTTTGGATATTTTAAATTCGTAAAAAAGTAAGATTGTTCAGTGACATCATGAATAAAACATATGATAATCGGGAGGTGTAAAGTTTGGTGAATATGACGGGTGAGCTCTTTTTATTTAAACATTACCCCATCAACTTTCGAAAACTGACCAATATGTCTCCAAGGATTGTGATATTTCAAAATCACTCTTCACTTATTTTTAATCATTTTCTGCGTATATATAATCAAATGTATCACTTATCAACGATAATAATTCATCTATATGTAATACTTACTTACTTTCAAGACAATTTTATTTTAAGTGGTGACGTAGCTTGAATATTAATATATAATTTGCTGTAGAACCTGTACAATTAATTCACCCATGTACGTTTATTTATTATTTATTATTTATTATTTATTTAATTATTTTTTTAAATTAATCAAGCAAATTATTAAAAAAGCAACATTATTATATTTCAATAAAATGTTTAATATTTTTTATAATCGAAATCCTTAAAAATAGTATCTGCTCGTTGAGTTTGTAGTTTATATGATAATCGGGAGGTGTAAGGATCGGTAAATATGACGGGTGAGTTTATATGACGGGTATATAAATGCCGTTTTTATTTCAATGTTTACATGTAATATAATATTTGTCTAGTTTTAAAACCGTTTTTTTTTTAATAGCGGCAAAATATAAAATTTGCTGTAAAACCCTACAATTAATTCACATTCATACGAAGAAATATTAAAACAATATGAGTGAAACTTATTGATACCTAGTCACCAGAATTATGCAGTATATGAATTATTTTGTGGTATTACATACGCTCGAGTATGAATACATTTAGCTGTCTTATAAATAGCGGTAGCTTTCGTGAGTTTGATGACCAACGCTAAACATGTTAATCTTTAAATTTGGCAAAACTGAATAGCAATTAAAAGAGAGCTTGGATGGAAGATTTGATAAGTTTTTTAAGCTGTCACCTGATTAGAAATTACAGCTTAATAGCTCCAAATCTGTCCATGTGAATTTTGCGTTGCAATGAAATGACTAATCACTTGACGGATGACCGATTCCTTATGCAGAATCAAGTGTTAAACAACTGTACTGGTTAGTTGAAAGATACTCTCAACTTGGCCTAATACCAATAAGTTTGGTTTATCAATTAATCAAAAAGTCAGTCCGGCCTACCATAGTAAAACACTTTTTTTTAGCAAATTCAGTTTATTTTATTCAACATAATTCCCTTCAAGGATGATTCACTGATTATAGCGACCCTCCAACTTTTTGATACCATTTTTGTAGTACGATTTGTCCTTTGCTTCAAAATAGGCATCAGTTTCGTCGATCACCTCTTCATTCGACGAACATTTCTTTCCAGCGAGCATTCTTTTGAGATCTGAGAACAGCAAATAGTCGCTGGGGGTCAGATCTGGAGAATACGGTGGATGGGTGGATTTTTTCCATCGTTTTCACTGACTTGTGACAGGGTGCATTTTCTTGATGAAGCAGCACTTTCTTTCTTATTTCAAATTTCGACCTTCAAACTGTTGCTAAATTATAGAAACGTAGAAGCAATATAGCTCCTGGACAACACCAAGGAAATCAGAAATATATAAAGTGTGTAGTTGAGTGTGTATTATTTTATATTATTGTGTTTAGCTTAAATAGTTTAGTTTTTTTATTTGGGAAATACATACTAATGTATTAATCGCGTAATCGCTTTGTTTGTCCATTAATGCAAGTACAAAGAACAGTTGTAATAAATTATTTTGTAAGTTAAGATTGTACTAAACATATCCAATGTAAGATGTAATTAATAAAAAAAAAATACTGAAATATATTTTAAAATTATTAATTTATAAGAATTTAAAAAATGCTTATTTTCTTTGTAATTTAATATAGATCGAAATAGAAATATTGGACAGAGAATGTAGCGACAGAGTTTTGATGGTGATTTATCTTGATTATTCGAAGTTTTTTATATTTTTGAACAGAATGGGTTGAAAAAAAAAACGATGGTAGGGGGGGCACCGTCTAGTTTGAAAAGGCGGACAAGGCAGTTCGGAGGTTTAATGAACATTCCTTGCGCACAATAAAGGGTGATGCGCTAATTTTAATCACACTTTTTGTTCGTTCGTCTCGTCTTCTTTTTCGCGAGCGTCCATAAAAGTCGTTAATTATGATAAATATGCGCGGGCGCTTTTTCCTAAGAGAGTCGTAGGTAGCGGTGAGCCGAAGCAGCCATTGTTATTCGGTGAGGGGTAAAATTGTATTAGTATTTAACCCTTGCCTTTAGCTTATGTTCCTGCTACCGTTGCGTTGGCCCCTGGGGAGTGACGTTCCTGGCTTAACCGTGATGCTACCTTGTCCTTTGCCCTTCCGCTTGCAGAAACAGACCTAAGGCTATCCTGCTATTGAAGGGTGTTCTATGTTAATTGGTCTTTCTTTTTGACCCTTTTCCAATCTATGATCCAAGAACGCCGTCGGTCTGCATTCGGAATCCTCGGAGGGTTCATATCGTCCCTCCAGCAAACCACCTCCCTCCCCCCTTGCCTACACGCTCCGCTCTGTCCTTTACATATTTATGTATTCCGCTAAATCAAATCAAACAGTCTGCTGTTTGATATTCATTTACTGATGTAAATTTATCATTAGTTAACTGTAATAACAGACATTTTTCCGTTATCCAAACGATATTGTTACTTTTACTATACTATACGAATTGTGAATTTTGAGGGTTGCTGCTAATAATTATTGCTGCGAGCTTGAAATGAATAAAGCGCATTTTGATTGCATCGTAGTCATTTCGCCTTCAACGCTCACTTCAAATATTAGGCCTGGTGTTACTGTTGTTACTATTACTTCATGTCGGAGCCTCACTTGTCAATATGTGTTATTTCGTCGAAGTATGTTCTTGAAGTGTTCATATCGTCCTCCTGTGGTCCCTCCAACAAACGACCTCCCTCCTCCTTGCCTAAATGCTCTGCTCTGTCCTTTAGATATTTATGTATTCTGCTAAATCAAATCAAACAGTTTGTTGTTTGATATCGCATTTGGAAGTATCGCATTTGGAAGTTCTCAACCTTACAGATGTCAGACTAATACAGTGTTCAAGTCTGAGAGACTCACATTTCTCTTCTGGCAATTCCTCTCAGCCATACGCACCATCTTAGAGAAATAAAAGCTCCTGCATCTTGGCCTATTTTGTTCTTCTTCACTTTTCTTCACTTTCTCCTCCTCTATTACTAATTCCAAATATTTGAATTCCTGCATTTGCTCTAACTGGATCCCCTTAAGATTTACAATAGCAGGCAATCCGTTTTCAATATTTGGATATTTTCTTTATTCATTTTCAAGCCATATAGCTTTGCAGAGTGAATTATAACATGAGGAATGCTAGAAAGCTCAAGGTCTGCACCAGTGAATATGAGTGCCATCATCAGCATTTATTAAATCGGCCAAGGAGTTGGTAGCATTATATTAACACCGTACCTGCTTTTAAAACTTTACCCACGATTATGTGCAAGGCACACGGCACAAGTTATAATGGATCTTTTTAATATATTTAATTGAAAAATTGTTAATATGAAATGAAAAAACATTTGCTACTAAAATTTATTACTGATATGTCTACTATAAGTAGGCAATAATTGTTCATAATTGCCAGTCTGGAAAAGCCATAGTTGTTGATTAAAGACTTGGTGAACATCTGATCAATGTTGCATATGATGAACACTGCAAAATCATTGATCTATTGGAGACCAACGATGCTAATTTTTGTTCATTCTATAATAATATGGTCGGCTTGGTAGCACAATGGTAAAGGCGACAGAACGGTCCTCCTACTGTTGCGATAGTCGCGGGTTCGAATCCTGTTGGAGCATGGAAAAATGCTAGAAACCTCAAAGTCTGCATCTGTGAATATGAGTGTCATCATCAGCATTTATTAGATCGGTCAAGGAGTTGGTAGCATCATATTAACCCCGTACCTGTTTTTAAAACTTTACCCACGATTATGTGCAAGGCACACGGCACAAGTTATAATGGATCTTTTTAATATATTTAATTGAAAAATTGTTAATATGAAATGAAAAAACATTTGCTACTAAAATTTATTACTGATAAATCTGCTATAAATAGGCAATAATTATTCATAATTGCCAGTCTGGAAAAGCCATAGTTGTTGATTAAACACTTGGTGGACGTCTGATCAATGTCGCAAATGATGAACACTGCAAAATCATTGATTTATTGGAGACCAACGATGCTAATTTTTGTTCATTCTATAATAATATGATCAACTTGGTAGCGCAATGGTAAAGGCGACAGGACGGTCCTCCTACTGTTGCGATAGTCGCGGTTTCGAATCCTGTTGGAGCATGGAAAAATGCTATAAACTTCAAAGTCTGCACCAGTGAATATGAGTGTCATCATCAGCATTTATTAAATTGGTCAACGAGTGGGTAGCATCATATTAACCCCGTACCTGTTTTTAAAACTTTACCCACGATTATGTGCAGGGCACACGGCACAAGCTAAAATGGATATTTTTAATATGTTTAATTGAAAAATTGTGAATATGAAATATTTAATATAATTTTTGTAAAAATACGTGAATTAATAGAAATTATGTGAATGTATGTTAACAAACATACATTCACATGATCATTAAATGTTACTGCTTGTTCTTGTTGAAAATTAGGCTCTTTAAAATTAATAGATTAAATGATATTTGATGCATATATTAAGACTTTCTAGTACTAGTAATGTAAATTTGAGTCCTTTGATTACATTACCATATTTTAATGATCAACTACCTCATATCGTCATCAGAATCATCATTTGACATCGAATGTGATTTTATTTCTTATACACATTACAACTTTTTCTCATGCGTTGCTATTTTTCGTTTGATTTGGATGTTTTTTGTCGAGTCTGCCAATAGGATCTTTTTGAAAATATAGTACCCATACCACCCATATTGATAAATTATGTTTACCGAAAGTTAGCGTATAGTTTCCTTTGACTCAACAGGAAACATAAGTAAACATTTTGCAAACGTTATTTTGCTGGCTAGAGATCTTAGGATATGAGAAAAATATGTTATTTACATTGTTGACTGACATATATTAAAAATTTTTTCTGATGACACATATTTTGCATGAATAACGATATAATACAGTATAAGCGTCGAAATAGTTAAATAACCTCCCATGCGGTATAGCATAAGTATTGCCATCGTATATCATTCAAAATTAATTAACAAACTTAGAATTATATAATTCTTAAATATATTTATATCCAAGTGATGATATATGTTGTTCTAATCACTAATCTATATAATATTTAATAATGAGAAGAGCCTTTAATTATTTGAGTTTATCATATATTTTTGTTTGACTCTTCAAGAAATGTAATTCGTTTGTTTCAAGAAGAACCCTGCTATACTAAAAAATAATATATAATGTGTTATCTAACTACATTATTTTAATATAGTATCCTGCAAGATAATTTGCAAAATATCTATTCTAATTTCAACATCTCCACTCCATAGATATCCGAATAACTCAACCTTACATTTCAAGGCTTACAGTTTGACTTATTAATGTGTTCAGGTAACGACATTAAAAATCTGAATTTACATTACACTTCTTGCTAATGGATTTTTAATTACCTCCAACCGAATTATTTACTAGCCAGTGGTTTCTGATACAGATTTTAATTAAGGATAATAATTAACGTGGTAAAGCCTGTGTCAATTCTAATAAGTTAAATATTTACTAGATGGCGGGACTCTCAACATGTGCGTACGTTACACACTTGTTATATGCCACTAGTTAAGTATTTAATGGAGGGTAGAAACCATGTAATTATAAACATATTACGTGCTGGACTTTGGGAAAAACTATATTGAATATCTCACATGTTTATGCATAAGAAAGTGTTGAAATAGAATACTATCAAATCAATCTATTGTATCAGTTTAATCTACTGTTGACGCTCTGGTACTCAAACGCGTATTCACTGATTGCTAATAAGTATTCACATTCAGTCACAGCTATTCTTTTTTTAGTTATATACTATAGCAATCTAGCAAATTAACACTAATAAGCTATTTATTTTTATCCTAATTTGCTACGGTTTTAAAATTGCAAAGCATTAATTGAATCATAGACACTTTGGGCGTAACATCTATGCCACTGTTTTTGAGTATATGGAGTTTTATTTACAAATTCATTGAACTACATGATTTTACTCTCTTTAGTCTTCTGACTCATCATTATCGGCCATCATAATCTAGGAGCTGAAGAACTTTAACATTGTTGTACTGATGCGAGCCTCTGTCTACGTTTTTGGGCATAGTCCTTGATAACGTTATCGGCAGTTTCTGCCTTCAGGTCCTTATGGGGACTGCCGTTATGCATGGAGCATCAACAATACCTTGTATTTTGAATGATATTTCTGTTGATTTGGCTAGTACGACCTCAGAATTGAGTACCATAAGTCCACACTGGTTTCAAGACTTGTTGGTAGAGCAAAAGCTTACTATATACTGACAGGTCTGAATATATACTCAGTACATTTTTTATACTTCAGATTGAGTTCTTCACATGTGACTTCCAACTGAGTTTAGTATCAAGATTTATTGCGTATATTATATATAGGCTTGTACCTGATTCTTTAGTTGGTGAAATCAATATGCACTAATTTGCTTTGATGCTTTATTTTTCTGTCCAGCATTGTATTTCCGCAATATTTGTTTGTAACATTTCAATTGATTCATTGTTGTAATTTACAATGACTAGTATAGCACTGTCATCTGAAAATACAGCAAAAACATTTTTATTGAATGTAGACAAGTCCAGTGTATACTGCAGATAAAAGGCTGACGCTAATACATTTTCCTTTGGCACAGCTTTGTATTTTCTTTAGTTTCCTAACTTTTTAGTGTTATTAGTGATGCTTAAATAGATAATGCTCTACGAACTTATTGACCAATTTAATATGATATTGTTATCAGATTTACATTGACCACAGCTTGGAACCTCACTACATATGTAATATTCGTAATTATATTTTAGCAGTATATATTTCAAAGCTTTTTCTATATTCCGACTATTTCCTTACTTTAAAAAAAAACTTTGATTTTTCAGCGATCCAATCATAGATCCATTTTCGTACTATTTCATTATTTCAAAATTCTGTGCTTGCCAAACTATGTTGTATCCATCTGAATAAGTGGTAATCAGAAGGAACTATGTCTGGTTGGTGCAACAGAGCTTTCCATTCGAACAGTGTATATTTCTAGACTTCATGACTTATTCCATGACTCTTTGTGCTTGGGATTATCCTAGTAGATCCACATTTCGTAGAAAATTCTTGTCTCTTCCCTGGCCAGCAATGAAAGGGCACTGGTGAAACTGTTCGAAGAAGGATTTTAAGTCAGTTCGTATGGTAGCCGTTTGTCTCTATTTAATTCTTTTCCATAACATATGGTCTGGAAAGAGTTGATTCATCAAATTCTAAGGTATCTGAAACTTCTTATATAGTATGAGCTGGGTTCTTATCAGATAAAGCAATGAATCTAATTCATTATAACTTAGGTGGTTTTTTACCTTTGGCATTAAAATCACAATCTTCTTGTTGACGTAACTGTTTCTGTCTTCTCTGTCTCTCGCAAAAATATAGCAAATATGTACCTAAACTGTACCAACGCTTTACATATTCAGTTAAACAGTAAACTAAAATGATTCATTCACAGTTTTACGCTTATTTTTAACTGACTTCAAAAAAGGAGGAGGTTCTATATTCGGCTGTATATATTTTTTTAATGTATGTTCGCCGATTTCTCCGTCAATTAAGGATCGATTTTCAAAATTATTTTTTTATTCGAAAAAGTGCACTTCCGAGTGGTTCCATTGGGACCAAGTCAGGATCTGATGGGGAGAAAGGGGCGAAATCAAGGAAAATCCTCAAATTTCAAAGGCATGTACAAAGTTTTCACATATTTTTTTATCTAAAATAATCAGATATTTGTGTATAATGTTATCGCTGAACCGATGTGGCGACAAATAGTTCAGTGTAAAAGCCATTCAGTTTATTTTTTAAATAAAATAAATATCGTATGAGAAGTCGTTGAAATATGATAAGCAACTGTTTTTATGGTGTAAAGGTTAGAACGTTAAGATCACACGCGGAGGTCGCAGGTTCGATTCCTAACGGGGTCAGCAACTTATTTTGTTAATTTTTATTTAGTTATTACAACAATTATTATGCATATATTTAATTTGAAAACGTTATTTTTTGTGTTAAAAATCTAAGTTGGATTATTTTTTACTTTTTAGTGAGTTCCTTATTTATATTTTGAAGACGGTTCAATATTTTTGTTAAAAATATCTTATAAATCAATCGACTTTATACAACTAATACAGTTCGACTGTATGATACAATTTTAGACATGCGGCCAATAATTAAGACATTGATGATTCGTGTATTTGTACGCGCTATCCAATTTGTATTCCCAATAGAAAATTAGTCGTGGGTTGTTGGTTCAATTAACAAGTAAAGATTTATAGAAATCAAGCTGAGCAATGTGCAGCAGTAATATCGCCGCAAAAATAAACTAATAACGAGTCATGACTATCAAGATTCTTTCGTATCGATTTGCAACATTTTATTTGACGCAATTCCTACGGTCTAACCCAATAATTTATCATATGGTTTCTCGTTATTATTAAAAAAAAATAACACAAGAAAATGCGATTAAGCAACATTATTCTTCTTAGCTCAATAATATTATCCTTCCGCCAATTTATATTACTTTCTGTTCTAATTACTTACATTCACTTGATAATTTCTAATAATTAAACACAAATTACTTTATGCTTCACTTCAAATGTTACTAACTTTGTTTATATACGACATAACTACGATTCGTTACTTCACAAAAGTGAAACGAGCTTTTGTAATTTTTTTCTTTTCAATATATATATATATATATATATATATATATATATATATATATATATATATATATATATATATATATATATACATACATATAGTAAATTATAATCGACTTTGGTTTTATTTAAAACTTTTTCTTTCCGTTTGGAAAGTAGATCTGTCACTGGAACATCTCTGATAATATATGTCGTTTTTAATTTGTTATTCAGGATAAAAGCTTCTTCTTTTTCAATATTTGAAATACAGCCATGAAGATTTTCATGAAGTTGTACTGCCTATTTAGGCGGAAAGTATTTGGAGCATACTAAACAAATTTTTTCTATGAGCACATCTTTTATTGATGGACGGTAAAGCTTGTAAGAAATAGTCGTAAATAGAGCCTCAAATTCCGTGTTTGAAGACGGTTATACCAACAAATATGCAAAGTGATCGGTTGCTTTAACATTCTCTGAGATGGGAAGTATTAGCAAAGTTTATGGTGGAAAAAACCCTCTCGAAATAGTTTTACGAATATCATTCCTTATATCACTATAACATTACTTATTAGTGCTTTTTACAATTTGTAACTAATATTGGCACTCTTCCACATGTCCTGTATACCAATGTTGATTAAGTATAATCAAAAACAAGTATAATCAAAGTATAATCTCAACTGTTATGTATTTCTGTAACCTTACGTAAGAACTATCAAGAATCTCGATCAAAATACACTGCTATTAGTTTCAACGTGAATCACCAAACATTTAAATGCACTGGATATTATTAAAAAACTTCGAAATTATGTGACATACACTGGCCTAGAGTGGATCATGACAACCGTAAACATAATGCTATTTGATCGATATATTAAGAGCGTTTGTAAAATCATATATTAACAATTCCACAATCATATTCTGCATTTAATTAGACCAGCTTTATTGGGCACTATGAGGCACTATGACTACTTCAGTCATGTATTGTTGAAGAGAAAGTAAAAGTAGCAGCTAATAAGATGTACAAATGGACTAGAGACTAGAAAATACAGCTTAATAGATCCAATTGATCCTTAATAGATTTGTCCATGTTAGTACTTCATTGTAGCCAAATAACAAAAAGCTAATTATATCACTTAATTCCTCAACCAGAATCAGCTGAATTCTTCAGCATACATCCTGATGGCAGGCTAAAATGGAAACATCGTGTTAAACAAAAAGCAGGGCAGATTAGACTCAAAGTCAAGCAATTGTGTTTAGTCGAAAGATACTCTCAACTTGATCTAAAATCAATTATATTGGTTTATTAGGCCACCGTAAAGCGAACTTGGATCCTTGGGGTACAAATATGGAATTGCACTAAAACATCAAACCAACTAGTAACCCAACGCAGCCAAGACAAGAATAAAGAGAACTGCACAATGACCTCGAAATTAAATGGATATACGATATATCAAAAGATTTCTGCGTAAAACATGAAATAAGGTTGCTAAATCACAGCAACGTTGAAGCAAGAAATGCAGCTACTAGACAACATACAGGAAATTATAAAATTGAATCGAACGAAAACCACACACAACAAACAAACACACATTTGCTTATGCATTAATACAAGTGCCACAGAACAGTAATACATTAATTTGTAAATTAAGATTTTACTAAGCATATCTAATGTAAAATGTAATTAATTTAAAAAAAGTAAATGCTATGTAGAAAAAAATTACTAAAAAGCAAAAATGTGACAAAATGATTGACAAAAGTGACAGTGCTAGCCTGATGATAACCTAGCAATTTGGAAAGCAACTAGGTACACAGTGAATTTACAAAAAAATAATTCATCGTTCTAATATATAGATATAAAACTAAAAAGCACATGGTAATATTAACAAATAAATTCCAAATTCTTTATAGTGTTTCTGTAGAAATATTTTTACTTAATTATACATAAAAATAACAACCATTGCCTTTGGGGCTAAGTAATTACAAATATGATGTAATATTAAAGTAAAGAGCAACAAACTTGCTAATGTCTCATAAAATATTCATTTATATGATGTCAGTAGTTTCCAATGGTTAAATAAAAATATTATGGAGAGGAAATAGTTTAAAATTATGAAATCGTTATTGTGAGTGGGGGCAACATAAAGTTGTAGTACATAATTTTGGGTGGTAAATAAATTCGAGTGATTATCACATAGCAATAAAGAAAGTAATTGGCTATAGAAGGCAATACGGGCGTCAATTAAAACTTTTTAAAAGCAAGAGGATATTTTAAGGGTAAAAAACTGTTGACGTAGTATTGGTTTTCTTTGTCACTTTTGCGGCGAATGGTGGCAATTAAGTTTAATTTTGCACGTAATTTGAACCGTAAGAAACGGCAGAAAGTTTTTGCTGAGCTTTCTAATTATGGCATCAATTTTAATTGGCAGATTTTAAAGAGGCACAAGCGGAAAAGGAACCCCCGGCCTGTATAGATTTACCCTTGCAACGATGTAATTGCTTCCATGGATTAAGTAATAGATGGTTTCTAAATTATTCATTTTAATTTGTAGACCCTTTGTGGCCCAAATTTACTTCCGAAATATATCACTTGCTTGTTGACTGTTTTATAAGTTTATGACAACCTACACAAGCATTTAATGCACATTATTTATTATATATGATACATATACATACATTATTCTTGTATTATTCTTCTTAGATATACGACTGTAAAAAAAACCTACCTAATTATCAAGAAAATAATACTGGAAATTTGATTCTATAAATCTTGCCCAACTTTTAGGCAATTTATGCCATCCCAAAAAAACCGTTTATCCTTTAAGCAAAACCATTCATCGAGCTATTTTTTGTACTTATGGTTTTAAATGTAAATACAATTTTCATCACCCATTACTATTCGATGCAGAAATGACTTCTGATCATACCCTCAAAGCAGTCTGTTCAATATCAAAAGAAAAATCTATATTGATCTCTAGGATAGATACAGTTTTACATCCACTGTATTCATTAGATTTGCTCAATATACGAAATGCGCCTTACTATACCTACTACGGGTCTATTGAGTTTTTTACCATTTTCAATAGTTTCACTATTCTTAATCATAGATTAATGAAAACTACACAAATTATAAAGAATTTTACGTTTAATTAAATGGTGAGGCAATAGTTTTGTATAACCTTCAGTTTTTAGGGTATTCAATGAAAAACGCTTTTTCAAAAATTTATCTTTAAATCTATATAAGTTCCAAAGCAATTTAACGTGGATTTTGATTTATTTCATTCCAAAATACTAGATTTTAATGGTTTTTATCTTGATCCGAAAGATAAAAATTTTTGGCACTTTTTCTATATATTCTTTTTCGATATTTTGCCATTTGTATTTTTTTACTGTCATTTCGGTTCATTGGTGGGATTATTAAACATTTTGCCCTGAATTGAAATGGAAGTATAGTATTTTTGTAAATCTTTTAGTTTTACAATTCTTGGGTAAAAAGTGTATTTTCAAAAAAAATGTGAATTTCTGTTTATGGAAAATAACTTAAAAAGTTTAAATTATAGAACACTTTAACATGGATTTTTGTTCTTTTCACCTCAATATACATTTTTCCATTCAGTCGTGAACATTTGTGATTTTCCGCCATTTTCAGATTTTTTACTGCCATATAAGTTCAAATAATTAGTTAATTAAATTTCCACGGATTATAAAGAATTTTACGCTCAATCGAATGGAGGTATAAACATTTTTATACACTTCTGAATTTTTAGATTATACAAAGAAAAGTGTGTTTTCCAAAAACGAGTGGTTTTCGGTTGATGTCACATATATCAACAACTACAAATTTTAAATCAATCCAACATGGATTTTCATTTGTTTCGCCACATAATACATACAATTTGATAGTTTTATCTTTATCTGAGATGTAAAAATTTTTGGCACTTTTTCCATCCGTGAAAATTAGTTGTGAGATCATTTTACTAAAAAAAAATCATATTGAGATCTAGATACTGTCATACTATGCCGAATTGGTATAATTATAAACGAACAAAAAAAATTCCGACACATATTACACGACCTTATATTGCGAGAGTGTGTGAGAGAGAGAGAGAGAGAAAAAAATGAACGAAAGGAAAAAAATTAAATGATTCCGCGCGCTCACACACATACTCATACACACACACACAGTCGGGCGCACACGTAATTGTAGGTGGGTAAACAGTTGCTATAATAACAATATAAGAAACGCCATTTTGAAGAATCGTACTGCATAGAAAAACGTATAGCATTAAGGATTTTCGTCACGCCTCTGATGAGATGGTGTATCATTTAAGTCGCAGGTAATTACCGCTTATTGTCTTGTAATTACTCTGACTGAGCAATTAAAATTATTTAAAACCAAATCGTTTTACTTTTTTTTCTCTATCTCCCGCTATATCGCTCTCTATTTAATGGTCTTAATAGAAACGCTATTAGTTCATTTTTTATGATCCTAATAATTATTATCATAATAGTTTTATTCGTATGTATAATATGTAACGTATAAAAATTTTAGGCAAGAATATAAGATGAACCAGTGGCTTCTTTCAAGTGGCAAGTTCTTTTAGTTTTTTCCCATGTTTGTTGGCAATCAGACGACGCTATATATGGTAAGGAGCTACACCGTTATACCCTCAACACTTGTTTTGTCATACTGATGATTTTGCGTCCCTAACTTGCTATTTTTATCGTTGGTATTTTTGCCAACTATATGTCGTTCAATTTGTTGAACTGTCATTCTTCAGTCAATTCGTATTGTAGCCATTTTTTTGTCATTTTTGATCTTACCCATCGCATGTGAACCTTTGCAAATAGCTCATTAATTAACTGTTAAGTTGTCTGAAAGTTCTTCACACTTTTATCTGTGATTTTGTTCAATATGCCAATGCTTTCAATGAGGATATATATACACTGAATAATTGAGTAATACTAAATGAAGAATTATTGTTTTATATAGGGAAATATCAAACCCGGATTTAACAGTTATTTACATTGATACCTTGCATATTCATCTAAAGATATCGCTGATAAAAATATATGTAAGTAAGTAAAAGTATATGTAAGTCTATTGATAAATTTAGCAATACAATATTTGTTAAAATTTATTGAGTTTCTAATATATATAAAATAATAACAAATTAGTGTTTTATCAAACAAATAAGCGTTATAAAATAGGTCTCACATTACAGAAGGTAATTTAACGCAAGATAAATTCACATGGAGCGTGTCATATACTGTAAACAAATGCCTTTTTAGTACCTGTGAAACTCATGACTCAAAATTACCTGTGGGTTTATGAAGTAGAAAATTACATATACCCAACGATAAACCTTCCTTTTCCTTATCTCCGTAAACATTTACGATGAAATAATCACCGGCCAATTTTAAGTGACCATTAAAAACGAAATTTTCTGGTCGTAACCCTATAAATTTCGGATGACCTTAACAAAAACTTGCATTTTTTTCGACATAGTTTTCCATTATTCCGTTGCCAATTTACTAATAAAATTAACTTATTTCGGCAGTATGCAAGACTGTCTTTTATAGCATGTCAATTGAAAAGTCACCGGCCTGACACATGGCGCCGCTAAAATTAAATCCATATGCTTTTTAGTTAACCCTAACCCTCAAAAGATTGGTGTATAAATTTGACAGCTGTCGGATCATTAGTTTGTGAATTATAGCATTTTGAGTGAAGCAACTTTTGTTATTGTGAAAAAAATGGATAAAAAGGAATTTCGCGTGTTGATAAAATATTGCTTTTTGAAGGGCAAAAAAATACAGTTGACACCATCCCAGGAAAATCAACCAACAAGGGTTGGTGTGCCAAGTTTAGACGTGGTGAAATGGTCAAGACGGTGAACGCAATGGACTTCCAAAAGAGGTTGTTACCGACGAAAACATTAAAAAAATCCACAAAATGTTTTTAAATGGCCATAAATTAAAATTATAATGATATAGCAGACACTATAAAGATACCAACTGAACGTGAACATCATATCATTCACGGATATTTGGGTATGAGAAAGCTGTGTGCAAAGTGGGTGCCGTGTGAGCTCACATTTGACCAAAAACAACGACGGGTTGATGAGCTAAAAACCTCTTATTCCATAAGAAAATGTGATTATTCCACCATAACATATAAAACTTGGTTTAATAAAACATTTTGTCAAGGCCATGAATAAAAATATAAAGGATGTTTGTATTTGGAAACTGTTTTCTTTAAATTAAGTGATGCTAAATCAAAAGAAGGCATTTTTGTTGGTCTACAAATGAGAAAACATATAAAAAAGAATGAATTCGATGAAGATCCTACCGCGAAAGAATTGATTATATCTAAAGAAAGTAATTCGTGGATTTTTAGGTAATTGTAAAGCTGAAGATGCCGAGATTTTAGTGAATGACTTTTACAACTATTTAAAATGATGGGGTTCAGAATGTCTCTAAAAATACATTTCTTGCATTCCCCATTTCGATTTTCAGGATATACAACCATAGAAGAGCGCTATCAGGGAAGATGGAATGCTAACATGTTATCATATTACTGCTGGTTTATAGTGAAAGAGGATACTACTGTTCACACAATGAAAAGTTAATATTACGTCATTTTCTTTCAGATTATATGGCTCATTTTCTTCTATTGACCACTAAAACCTGAGCTATTTCGATTAATGATCTATTTGTAAATATATGTTATAAATATTTGTTAAATACTTTAAAATGGTACGTGTTTACACATTGTTAATGGTCACTTCATTTTTTTACCATTTTATTAGATACGCTTGGTGCAATCTTAATTATAAATAAATTTATTACTATATTTCATTTGTACTTGGATTAGTTCACAAGCAAGACGAGTGCAAGAAAATACATCAATATGTATTCCTCAATTATAAAATTATAATAACTTATTGCTATAGTTTACACTAAAGGTGATACTTTATATAAGTTCGTATGGTTTGGTTAGCTTCATACTCCTGGCATCTTGCGCGCTGTCCAGCAGTTGTATTGCTTCCACGTTAGTATGATTTAGTAATCTTCTTTCGTGTTTCAAGGGGATAGCTTGGATAACTTCACAAATCCATTTGATTCCCAGGTCATCGCGCAGTTCTTCGTTGGTTAAGTAGGGATAAGCATTGGTAATCAATCGAAGAAACTTGTTTTGACATCGTTGGATGACTAGTTGATTTAAATTTTTAGTGCAACCCCATATTAGCAACTCATAGGTCTAAATTGGCTTTATAATTGTCTTATAAATCAACCTCTTTGATTTTAGATCAAGTCAAGAGTATCTTCCGACTAATCAGTATAGTTGTTTCATTTTAGTTCTAATATGTTTTGCTTTTTGTCTGAAACATGATGTTTCCAATTTAATCTACCGTCAAGATAGATTCCGAGGTATTTAGTTGATTCTTCTTGAGGAATCGGGAATCCATGGAGTGGTGTAATTAAGTTTTTATTATTTTGCGGCAATGCCGAATTAACGTCGACAGATTTGGAGCTATAAGTTGAATTTTCCCATCTTTGGTCCATTTGTAGATTTTGTTCACTGCCACTAGTTTTTCTACTACCCTAGACAGAGATATGTCGTTTGCCATAATAATTTTGGCGACAGCAAAGGTTCCAAGTAGTGTTTCTTTTGTTGTTAGAATGTCAGCAGCGTAGAGCAGATATAGGAGAGGTCCCAAGACGCTACCTTGTGGAACTCCAGCCGAAATAGTTTTAAATGTCGAGAACGACCAGCAATTGACAATAGTTATGCTGTAACAATTTGCTCATCTTACAGATTAATCCCAAATGCCAAACCTGATGAAAAGCTTGTGAGATATCCAGGAATATTGCAGGGCAGTATCTCTTTTCTTCAAACGCTTTTTCAATAGCCGCACTTGATCGATTGTTGAATGGTGATTTCAAAAACCAAACTGGAAATCTGGTACTATAAAAAATTTAACGCGTTTAAATATTAGTTATCAACATGATGATTGCTTTCCATCGTAGTTCTTTCAATAATCCATGTGAAAAGTCATCTCTACCAGGAGCCTTTTTGGGATTGAGTTTATGAATTTCAGTGGGAACTTCCAATGGAGAAATTCGATTTAGATCTACACCGGGTTGATAAACAGGAGATGTATCCATGGTAGATTTTGTATCATTAGGTTGAAAGCTATTAGCTAAGTATTGTGCGAATAATTCAGCTTTTTCATCATTGCGTCGAACACATTCATTTGGATCATTTTTTAATTGGCGGTACTCGAATAATTGGTCACTTCATGGAGAAAAAATTATCTAACAAAAACTCTACATATATAAAAACTTAATACTTGGCATTTTAGTCAATTAATATTTATTAATTAATGTAAATAAATTGTATAACCATATTGGAATTAAATTTAGGAATAGAAGAAATAACAATTCACAACTAAAGGACCACCACTATGATACTAATATGATATTTACTCAGTGGCGTTTACAGTAGCGTTAAATTTATATAGACGGAAAATGCAATAAACTTGCTAATATCTCATAAAATGTTCAAATCTGAGCTGAGTAGCTCTGTTTGGTCTAATGAAATCATTAGCAGTCGACTGGTACAAGACAAATAGAGGGTCCTTTAATCCTCCATGACCTGAAACGCACAGCTAACCTTTGCGGAACATCTTGGAGACAAACAATAGGGTCTGTTTTATAGGGTGTACAAATTTAAACTTCAATTTATCAACAGTTATTAAAACTGACAGAGTATACAGATTACGATCTTTGATATAATTTGTGAGAATTTTATGAACATACATCCATTTATCAAATCAACCTTAACATCATTATTATTAAGATATCCAAGTTGAATTTTGAAGATTTTTTTATAACACCTTTTTTAAATACGCTTAGTATAATCTTAATTTACCATTAATTTATTACTACTTTTCCTATGTACTTGGGTTAATTAACAAGCAAGACGAGTGCGAGAAATACATCAATATGTATTCTTCAATTATAAAATTATAATAACTTATAGCTATAGTTTACACTAAAGGTATACACTTTATCTAAGTTCGTATGGTTTGGTTCGCTTCAATCTCCTGACATCCTGCGCACTGTCCATCAGTTGTATTGCTTCCACGTTAGTATGATTTAGCAATCTTCTTTCGTGTTTCACGGCGAAATCTTGGATGGCTTCGCATATCCATTTGATTTCCAAGTCATCGTGCAGTCCTTCTTTGGTTACATAACGATGGGCATTGGTAATCAATCGAAGAACCTTGTTTTGACAGAGTTGGATGAATGTGTTTTGCTTTTTGTCTAACGTGATGTTTGATGATGATTATGATCGTTATTTAGCTGATTTTTCTTGAGAAATCGGGCATCCATTGTGTGATATAATTAAGTTTTTATTATTTCGCCGCAATGTATAATTAACGTGGACAGATTTGGAGCTATTAAGTTGAATTTTCCAATATTTCGTCCGTTTATAGATTTTGTTGACTGCCACTTGGAGCAGATACAGGAGAGGTCCTAAGACGCTACCTTGTGGAACTCCAGTCGAAATAGTTTTAAATGTTGATAATGCCATTTCGTGAGATACTCTAAATTTTCTTCCGAATAAATATGACTCCAGCAATTGACAATAGTTACGCGGTAACAATTTGCTCATCTTACAGATTAATCCCAAATACCAAACCCGATCAAAAGCTTGTGAGATATCCAGGAATATTGCAGGGCAGTACTTCTTTTCCTCAAACGCTCTTTCAATAGCCGCAGTTACTATGTGCCCTTGATCGATTGATGAATGGTGATTTCGACAACCAAACTGGAAATCTGGTATTATTACCAAATGTTTAATACGTTTAAATGTTAGTTTCTCAAATAGCTCTGATATTGCAGGTAGTAGCGAAATGGGCCTGTAAGATTCGACTTGTTCTGCAGGTTTGTCAGGTTTTTTGAGCATAATTATTTGTGCCACCTTAAAGCATTCCGGAATATGCTTCAGACTTAAACAGGCATTAAATATATATGTCAACATGATGATTGCTTTTCGTGGTAGTTCTTTCAATAATCCAGGTGAAATGTCGTCTATACCAGGTGCCTTTTTATGATTGAGGTTATCAATTTCAGTGGCAACATTCAGTGATAAAAACAGTTGATAAACAGGAGATGTGTCTATGGTAGATTCTATATCATTAGGTTGAAATATGTTGGCTAAGTATTGTGCTAATAATTCAGCCTTTTCATTATCGCGTCGAACCCATGCATTTCGATCATTTTTAATTGGCGGTAATCGAATAATTGGCCTTTTAATTCTTCAAGTTGCTTTCCATAGCGAATAGTCTTTGTCTGCTAGTGGGCTTAATCACTTACATACTTTTGAAAGCAATTCTGTTTATATTCGTTAATCTTTTGATTTGTTTGATTACTAATTCTATTTAAAGTAGTTTTGTCTTCAAATTTTTTGAAGATGTTCAAGTAATTTGTCTTGTTAAAGTGAAATTCATATGCTACTAGAAAGATTAGAAAAATCAAATTAATTCCCAGTACGCTATTTATTGTACATTTGCAATATGCTTTTAAAACAATATTATGGAACATATTATTACGGTAATATAACATTGGGGTTCGATTTTCTTTTGGATCCACCCTATAATTTCGAGATGCCATTACAGAGAGATTCTCAAATCTTAAACAAACTTCAATAACTCGACTAACAGCGTTCTAATGGGATGAAAATGCTTGGTTACACAGTGATTGTCGTAATACGGTATTAGAGACTACATGGTAACTTTACCGTAACTTTATTTATCTAACAATGGAACATAATTAATGAAGGAAAAAAATCCTCGGCATATAGATTTATCATTAATTAGAGATTTTTTGTTGGTGTAGATCTCACTGAGAGATATTTTCGACGATTTGGGTCTTCCTGGTTTATCTGTATCGATGTAATTAATACTGCTTATTATTATATGTGAAAAATAAAATAATTTTAACAAAAATTTTGAACCGAGTTCAAAAGGTAAATAAGGAATACACTAATAATTGATAAAAAATAATCAAACTTTGTTTTTAAAAAATAAGTACATAATAGTCGTTATAATAACTAAATAAAAATAAACAAAAACCTTATTTAAACTATTTACTACACGTATTTTCTATTTTAAACTTTTAAAACGTAAACTTTTTTACATTTGGAGCGATCCAGCATGTTACATTCACGAGACCTATTGAGAGAACATTCTTCTTTTCTATAGAACAGGGTCTTAATCATAAATTGTGAACCAAAGTCATATAAATTCTTTATACCGCTAGGGGGCCCATATATTCGAAAAAACTGGTTTACCATGAATATTCTTTTATATTCTTGATGAGACACATGTAATTATTCCAACAACAAAATAAACAGTGCTTGGAACCTTTGCTGACGACACAATTATTATGGCAAAAGATATATCTCTGCCTAGGGCAATAGAAAAAGTGCAAGTGGCAGTCAACAAAATCTAAAAATGGACGAAAGATTGGAAAATTCAACTTAATAGCTCCAAATCTGTCCACGTTAATTTTGCATTGCGGTGAAATAATAAAAACTTAATTATATCATTCAATGGATGCCCGATTCCTAAAGCGAATCAGCTAAATACCTTGGAATCCATCTTGACGGTAGATTAAATTGGAAACATCACGTTAGACAAAAAACAAAACACATTAGGACCAACATAAAAGAACTATATTGATTAGTCTGAAGATACTCTCAACTTGATCTAAAATCAAAGAGATTGATCTATAATACAATCATAAAGCCAATTTGGACCTATGGGGTGCAAATATGTGGTTGCGCTAAAAAATCAAATCAACTAGTCAATCAACGCTGTCAAAACAACTTTCTTTTATTGCCAATGCCTATCGCTACGTAACCAACGAAGAACTGCACGATGACCTGGAAATCAAATGGATTTGCGAAGTTATCCAAGATTTCGCCTTGAAACAGAAAAGAAGATTACTAAATCATACTAACGTGGAAGCAATACAACTGATGGACAGCGCGCAGGATGTCAGAAGATTGAAGCAAACAAAACCATACGAACCTACATGAAGTGTATACCTTTAGTGTAAACTATTGCTATAAGTTATTAAAATTTTATAATTGAGGAATACATATTGATGTATTTTCTAGCACTCGTCTTCCTTGTGAATTAATCCAAGTACATAGGAAAAATAGTAATAAATTAATGGTAAATTAAGATTGTACTAAGCGTATCTAATAAAGATGTTATAAAAAAACATGTATATTTACAGCACAAAATTTAATTAAACTCTCTTCACATCACTCATCATTTCTTTTGATACCATAACGGCGATAAACCCAAATTCATCCTTATTGATGAAACATTGCACAAATATTTCAAATTTTATTTCTAATATGACTAATAGATGGTGCTGCATGAACTTATTGAACAACTTTGTATATATAGGAAGAATTCATATATTATGATGGATAAGTAATTTAAAACAAACATAAATCAGTTTCAATATTAAGATGGAAACATATTTTTTACGAGGAGAAATCATTCACGACCAAAAATGTGACGTACAATAAAAACAGGCCAGTCTCCGAAATATATAAATCATTCGTATTAGAGTGTCTTTCATGGAATATAAGACGGCAAAGGTCCAAGAAACCAGCGCCTCGTGACAAGTGACAAAGATTGCATAATGTCTCCTGTGACACATCACATAATCACACACAAAGTCATTATTGTTCGGGCGGTATATAAAGGATACACTGTAAGAATTTTTTTTGAACTTTATTGAAACATATGACAAGTACGGTAGATTGCCGCTATATGAAGGCGACCTCGAATAATGAATGTCTTAGCTTGTGTATTCATCATTTCTACTTATTAATATGCATTTAAAATCAATGTCATCAGAGTTGCTTTAATATTAGTTTATTTGTAATTAAATTGGGACACTTTGTTTGTTTTAATACAAGCAAATGATATGAGGTTACAAAATCGCATGAAAATTTTCATTTTTCTAAAAAATATGTAATAAATATAAATATAGACAATAATATTTAACCATATAGTATATCGAAATTTTAATCTTAATAAAAACAAATTATGTATTTTTCCCAGCTCTGACTAAACCATGAAATCAATGAAATTTTAATATTCATAAATCCATTTACTATTTATTATACTAAAGATATAAGTGCTTCGAGATCAGAAAGTATTACACGAAAAATGTGTTCACCTTATTCGAGAACACTCTTCGATATAACAATTACAAGGCTTAACATATACGGTGGACTGGGGGGCAATACGGACATAACCGATCGCTAGAAACAATGTTTTCCGGCAGCCTTTTAAATAATGCACGTATTACGACCGTATCACTCAGATCCCAAATCCCCAATGGCTTCTCTTGGAACCCTAGGACTTCAGTGGCTTGCGTCCAAATACATTTTTCCTCATTTGCCTTTGTTCCTTTCATATTAACGTCATATTCGTACTGACGCTTATTAACGTGTCAAATCTTAGTTACAGCGAAGCAAGCGTAATGTTTAATGGAAAATTTGTAATATCTTGTGATACTATAAGGAACTTTTTGATAAAAATCATCGATTCCACATTATTTTTTAAATTGATTGTAGAATAATTATTTGTAATTTTTCAACATACTTAAATACTGCATATTGATTGATATTCTTCATTGGATAAATATATTGAAGTATATTAATAATTAATTTCTTATAATGTATAACTTCTCATTATTTCCTAAGTATGCCCTCATATATCTTCCTAAATAAATACTACTAAATTATGGCACACTTTTTAAAAATGTGATTAAAACTTTTGTACTAGAGGTGTTTAGTAATCAGTTTAGTAATTTGTTATTAAAAATATTTCGAATTTTTAATATATTAAAAAAATAAAATTCCCAATATTTAAATCAGACTTTAATTGTTATCAAATATAGTAAGTTAATTACCACCAAGTCTATTTACTTCTTTAATGAATATTACTTGTCCAAATAGATAGCCATTAGAGCATATTGGGGAAATATTTTCAGATAACATTGTATATTAATTCGAAATAGCCAGAAGGTTCCATCAAGCCATCTGGTTTGAGCTTATCGATCAATTTTACGGATACTAAGTATGAAGACGAATAAAGCTTGATAAGAACGTAACGTTTTTTTATTATTAACTTTAATAACATTTATTAATTTTTCCAAACTATTAATAATCAAGTCGGCTTGGTTAGAGCAGTGGTAAAGGCGACAGGACGGTCCTCCTACTGTTGTAATAGCCGCGGGTTCGAATCCTGCTGGGGCATGGTCCTAAATTTATGTTTGTGATTATTTAAATTTTGTGATTGTCCCTAGGCAAGAGTGCAAAATCCGACAAGGAAAATGATCCCTGTTATGCCAGTAACCAGGCTAGGTAAGACCGGATGTCTTCTGGGATGATTTATAAGTTGGTTACTCACCAGTCGGTAGACTTAATGCCGAGGACCGTGGTTCGAAGCCCACGTTAAACTGTAGGTCCAGTCCAGATAAACCGTCGTTGGTAAAAAGGAGACGTTAAAATATTTATAAGAAAAATTATTATTCATTAGAGATCGTATGGGAATTTATAAACAGTTTTAATTTTGTATCCAAATTTTGGAATAATGCCAGATGCTAATTAACTAAATTTTTTCAAGTACTTTCTTTTGGCCGCCACTGTATACAGTAGAATTTCTGGGTCACGTAAATGGTATTGTCTGACAATGCAAAACACCGAAAACTGTAAAAGATTAATAGAGTCGTTTGAATTTTTCATAGCCACAGGATGACCCCCTTCGACTTGTAAATATTACTCGTTATAAAGAGTAACCCTCCACGATTTATTTATAAGCCATTGAAGCTGTGACAGAAGTCATCATTTTCCTCGTGCGAAGGTCCATTTATTCTCGATTTCTATTTCATACTGACCACAGATAGACATACTTTTCAATATTGAGTTATTGCTTTCATGGAAAATATGACAAAAGGGCTTCTATTTTGAATTAAACAAGAAAAAATAAAATGTTCCAATTTATGAAATATTAAATAAATGCTAATGAAAAAATACTTATTTCTTGAAATCATATTTGAAAAATAACAATGATCTGAGGAACCGTAAGTATTTTTTTCTAAATTAGTTATTAATTTGAAATGACTAATTTATTAATAGAAAATAGAGGAGATTTGTAGGATTGAGGTGAAAACGAAGGGAAAACTGAGGTTGCTCTTACCATATTTAGATGAAGAGCTGTTTATTGTGATATTTGATATCTAGGCAGATAGTCTTTCTGAACTTCAAGTGTATATATTTTATATCTAAACTGAGAATTCGTAAAGACAGACCTCCAAGCTATTTCCCAATATTAAATCGTTTTCCGGGCATAAACTTTCTACGTCAAAAGGAGCTAAATCTGGAAGTTCGCACTAACTTTCTTAAGCTGCATGAAAAGGCACCTTATCTTGAAGGAAAATAATTTTATTACCCCATGTACAAGATTTTCATAGTCCAAATTTTTATAGTCATATATTGTTAATCTGAGATTTTAGTTTTACAATTTAAAGGTAATTCTGATCCATAATTTGCTTAGGATACATCCATATTGATGTATAGTGATGAACGACACAATTCGGCATAAATAGGTTGTAATTGGTTTAAAGTGAACATGCGCATTTGCGAGTATGCATTTTTTTTATAATTATGATGTTCTTAATGACATATTTTCTTTTCATTTAATTAAAACTAGGTTTAACTCCTCAAATTGTACTTTTTACAGTTTTTCTTTGTAAAAAATGTAAGCATATGCCTAGAACTGGAACAACTAAAAATAATGTTGGTACGAGAATAAATATCTATAAAAACCTAAAATTGATTTTAATTTAGACATTATTGCTATACATCTCTACTGGATAATATTTAATATGGTAAGTTATCGGTAAACTCAAATAATTTTCATTCTGTTTTTTCATATTTTGTTCTCGAATTTAAATGTTATAAAAATAGTTTTTGGAAGACATTCATCAGTCAAAATATTGCTTATATTATCAAAGGTTTCTACTAAGACTCTCTCTATTAATCAATCGAAAACCCAAAATGATGAGTCTAATAGCGCCATCTCTTATCGAAAACAAAACCTATTGAACAATATTTTATCTAAGTCGGCTTGGGTGGTGCAGTGGTAAAGGCGACAGGATGGTCCACCTTCTATTGCGATAGTTGCGGGCTCGAATTAGGGATGCAGAAAAATATCGATATATCGATATATTCTAAAAAAAATTATCGATATTTTTTGCCGATATATCGATATTTTTTCAAATTAAATTAAATATAGCCGGCTTAGTGGTAAAGGCGATGGGACGGTCCTCCTACCGTTGCGATAGCCGCGGGTTCGAATCCTGCTGGGACATGGTCGTAAATTGATGTTTGTGATTGTGATTGTGTGTGTGAAATTTGTGAATGTTCTAGGCAAGAGTGTAAAATCCGACAAGGAAAATGATCCTAGTCACGCCAGTAACCAGGCTGGGTAAGACCGGATGTCTTCTGGGATGATTTATAAAGTTGGTCACTCGCCAGTCGGTAGGCTTAATGCTGGGGACCATGGTTCGGAGCCCACGTTAAATTTTAGGCCATATAAACCATAAAAAATTATATAAAAGAATTAAATATAGGTTTAATGAACCCTTAAAATTGGTACCTAATTTTAAAGATTTAAAAACCACCGCTTTTGTTTGAAGTATTTATAAAAAATATACGTTTAGGATAATATTTAACTATTTTTCTTTTTTCTTTTAAATATCGATATATTTTTTGAGAAATATCGATTTTTTTATACTTGTTGCAAAAAATAGATCGATATACTTTTTTCTCCGATATATTGATATTTTTTAAAATATCGATATTTTTTTCCGTGGCCAACGGCCCTAGTTCAAATCCTGCCAGGACACGGTCGTAAATTTACGTTTGTAATTGTTTAATATTTGTGATTGTCCTGGGCAAGAGTGCAAGATTTGACAAAGGAAAATGATCCCAGTCACCAGGGTGGGTAAGACCGGATGTCTTCTGGGATGATTTCTAAAGTTGGTCACTCGCCAGTCGGTAGGCTTAATGCTGGGGACCTTGGTTCGGAGCCCACGTTAAATTTTAGGCCCAGTCCAGATTAACCTATAGTTGGTAAAAGGAGACTTTAAAATAAATATAAACAAATTAAATATATGTTTAATGAACCCTTAAAATTGGTACTTAATTTTAAAGATTCAAAAACCACTGCTTTTGTTTGAAGTATTTATAAAAGATATACGTTTAGGCTAATATTTAACTATTTTTATTTTTTCTTTTAAATATCGATATATTTTTTGAGAAATTTCGATTTTTTTTATGCTTGTTGCAAAAAATAGATCGATATACTTTTTTCTCCGATATATCGATATTTTTTAAAATATCGATTTTTTTTTCCGTGGCCAACACCCCTAGTTCGAATCCTGCCAGGACATGGTCGTAAATTTACGTTTGTAATTGTTTAATATTTGTGATTGTCCTGGGCAAGAGTGCAAGATTTGACAAAGGAAAATGATCCCAGTCACCATGGTGGGTAAGACCGGATGTCTTCTGGGATGATTTCTAAAGTTGGTCACTCTCCAGTCGGTAGGCTTGATGTTAGGGACCGTGTTTCGAGCCCACGTTAAATTTTAGGCCTAATCCAGATAAACCTATAGTTGGTAAAAGGAGACTTTAAAGTATATATAAAAAATTTAATATATTTTTAATGAACCCTTAAAATTGGTACTTAATTTTAAATGTTTTTAAAAAACACCGCTTTTGTTTTGAAGTATTTATAAAAAATATACGTTTAGGATAATATTTAACTATTTTTATTTTTTCTTTTAAATATCGATATATTTTTTTGAAAAATATCGATATTTTTTATACTCGTTGCAAAAAATAGATCGATATTCTTTTTTCTCCGATATATCGATATTTTTTAAAATATCGATATTTTTTCCGTGGCCAACATCCCTAGTTCGAATCCTGCCAGGACATGGTCGTAAATTTACGTTTGTAATTGTTTAATATTTGTGATTGTCCTGGGCAAGAGTGCAAGATTTGACAAAGGAAAATGATCCCAGTCACCAGGGTGGGTAAGACCGGATGTCTTCTGGGATGATTTCTAAAGTTGGTCACTCGCCAGTCGGTAGGCTTAATGCTGGGGACTTTGGTTCGGAGCCCACGTTAAATTTTAGGCCCAGTCCAGATTAACCTATAGTTGGTAAAAGGAGGCTTTAAAATATATATAAAAAAATTAAATATATTTTTAATGAACCCTTAAAATTGGTACTTAATTTTTAAGATTTATAAAAAACACCGCTTTTGTTTGAAGTATTTATAAAATATACGTTTCGACTAATATTTAATTATCTTTATTTTTTCTTTTAAATATCGATATATTTTTTTGAAAAATATCGATTTTTTTGTACTTGTTGCAAAATATGGATCGATATACTTTTTTCTCCGATATATTTTTTAAAATATCGATATTTTTTTCCATGGCCAACATCCCTAGTTCGAATCCTGCCAGGACATGGTCGTAAATTTACGTTTGTAATTGTTTAATATTTGTGGTTGTCCTGGGCAAGAGTGCAAGATTTGACAGGGAAAATGAACCCAGTCACCAAGGTGGGTAAGACCGAATGTCTTTCGGCCTGATTTTTAAGTTGGTCACTCGCCAGGCTTAATGCCTAGGACCGTCATTCGGAGCCAGTAGGTCCAGTCCAGATAAGCCCTCATTGGTAAAAAGGAGACTAAAATATTTTTAAAAAATTATCTATTGTCCAAAAAACGTCATTGTTTACGGAATTATAGTTGACCTATTATGGAGTGGCCAATAAAGTAAACCTTCTTAGCAGGTAAAAAATAGTCCAATTTTCAGAGGTGAATCAATGTTCCAAATCCGTCTAAGCAAATAAATAGCCCTCCCGGGCAATAAACATTTTTATTTTAGTATATTTTTCTGGCGTTACCGTTCTATTAAATTTCTTTTAACGTGAAGTAGTGTAAATAAGCTCGGAAAGCAATTATCCATTTTGTCAACGGTTCCAGTTTTAAACTGCGGGATGAAAACGTATAAACATGGGATCGAAGGTGGCCTAGCGTCGACGAGTTGTCCTCGTAAAAGCGTCGCATTCGTCACATGCAATGTTGCCAACTATTTTAATTAATTCACTATACGGGCGGTTTATCTTATCTTATTATTTATAGAAAAATGTATGGAAAAATATCATTTAAAATTTAAATAAACAAGTTTATAACAGGGAATGATGTTTTTTTTTGTCTGTGTCGTGTCGCTAAAACATTTATATATAACTAACGACCCGCCCCGGCTTCGCACGGGTGCAATGCTGATACTAAATTAAATACACTACAGAAAAAATATGAACGTTGTATATAAAAACATAGCGGCCCGCTCCGACTTTGCACGGGCATAAAATATATATGCCTATGTCACTCAATGAACACATGATTAAAATCGATCCAGTATTTTTGGTTCATTCATTACTGCCCTTGGCCTGCACGCATTAAATTTGGAGTAAAACAATTCCTCTTCCCCTATACTTACTATGAAGTTTTCCTGCTATCTTTGGAATATCTAAATTCATACAATTTTTATTACATTACACATTTTTAAACGCAAATTTTAAATTTGTAATATCTCCGAAAATATTTGTTTAATTTACATGCTGTAAGGAACCATATTGATCTATATTAATTGCACACTGTATTTAAGGTACTTAATTCGATAAGGATTAATGCCGTATTGCTTAAAATAGCTTCGTAAATAAGCCATTTTCTCACGTAAAAAGTAAACAATAAAAATGGTTAATGTGGGTTATCCCTAAAAGATAAACATATACCATCGCGGACTTTTTTGTAGACCTTTTTATGGTGTACAATCTACAGTATTGTATTGATCACACATTAATTTGATCTAACTCGTAGGGTTAGGCAGCGTTTTTGCTAATTGCTAAATAAGCCTAAAAAAATAGGTTAATTTACGACATCACGTTAGAAACCTCTAAAATTAGCAATGTTGCCTTAGTATATTATGCATGTATTATACATATAAACCTTCCTCTTGAATCACTCTATCTATTGAAAAAAACCGCATCAAAATCCGTTGCGTAGTTTTAAAGATTTAAGCGCACATAGGGATATAGGGACAGAAAAGGCGACTTTGTTTTATACTATGTAGTGATTTTAATATTGTGTAAATGTAGTTTTTTGACTTGGGACTTAGGAACTACCGTTGCCAACAACTGGGTCGATACACTAAAAAAAAATATGCAGGATAGGTAGTTCAGTGTTCAAAGTGACGAGATAATATTCCTATTGAAGCGATGATAGTCAATGATTTATATTTATAATGATCTATTGAACACTGTATTTAGTATTTAAAAAGTTTAAATCAGTTAAAATAAATTGTTGTTTTTTTCTTTCGCATAAAAGACGGAAAATGCTGATCGCTGATTATGTATTTTCAAGAAATCAACAGCCGGGTTTTTATAGTTTTTAATTAATTTAATTGGTATAAAATCAAAGAAGTTTTAATCATACAATGTGTCATTTATATTTTTATTACTTTTGATAGATTAAATTAATGTAATTTGAGATCTGAGATTAATGATTCCCAGGAATAACGATTATAATTTAATTTTACTATGTCGTTAACATATTATAATTTGTGACAAGTGTAGCATAACATCCACCACCCTTTGGAAAGAAATAGAAAATTTTAGAAAATTCTAGAAAAGATAATTGAATTTCAGTGCAAAATGATATTCTTCCTGTGGCTTCTCCCACAAAGGAATCTGAGGCAATAAATGAGTAGATATTTTAACAGCAATACAAACTTCCACAAGGATCCCCTTGCCAGGGGATCAGCTGAATTGGGATACTGTCGGACAAAAACAAACACCCTGGAAAATAATAATATACACGTTATCTGAAATAAAACCATGAATTCACCAAGAAAACCAAGAAATCCTCAAAATTCATACACAAGATGACTCCCGATACAGGGACTTTTAGTCGTATATGTTAAGAATTATTTAAATACAATATATGGATACATTCTCATAAATAAAGTCTTTGCAAAATGAAAATCACTAATATATACATTCTTTATAATAATATTTTGAATTCACCAAAAATATCCTCAACATTCATACACAAGATGAGTCCATAAATATGAACTTTGAGTGGTATATGTTAGGAATTATTTAAATACAACATATGGATACATTATCATAAATGAAGTCTTTGCAAAATGAAAAACACTAATATATACATTCTTTATAATAATAGTTTGAATTCACCAAAGATATCCTCAACATTCATACACAAGATGAGTCCATAAATATGGACTTTGAGTGGTATATGTTAGGAATTATTTAAACACAACATATGGATACATTCTCATAAATGAAGTCTTTGCAAAATGAAAAAAACTAATATATACATTCTTTATAATAATATTTTGAATTCACCAAAGATATCCTCAACATTCATACACAAGATGACTCCAGAGATATGGACTTTTAGTGGTATATGTTAAGAATTATTTAAATACAACATATGGATACATCCTCATCAATGAATGCTTTGCACTATGAAAAAACACTAATATATACATTCTTTATAATAATATTTTGAATTCACCAAAGAAATTCTCAAAATGCATTTACAATAGAAATAGTAACAGACATGCTGGACTTCTGACTTTGGACTTTGAATAAGATATGTTAAAAATTATGTAAATAGAACATATATGTAATATATGTATGTATATACTAATGTACATACTCTCTATAATAAAACCCTAAATTCCCCAAAGGGAAGCTCAAAATGCATTCAAAGTCATAATAACAATGAACATTCAGAGATATTATCTTTAAATGGTGTATGTCAGGAATTATTTAAATGTAACATATATATAAATGCTCATAAATGAAGGCTTTGTAGTATGAAAAACACTAATGTAAAGATTCTTTATAACGAAACTTTGAATTCGCCAAAGAAATCCTCAAATTCATTCACAATCTCAGTTATAATAAACATCCAGAAATACGGAATTTGATTGATAGAGTCAGGAAGTATTTAAAGATAACACATATACAAAAATTCATAAATGAAGGGTTTATTACAGAATTTTACGTAGTGGTTTTTAATTATCGCGTCTGATTCGAAAGAAAACGTTGTTAAAAAGGTGAATGATGAAACTGGCAACGTGGAACACAGTATGGATTCAGTTTTGGCATCGGTTTGTTTACAGCGTCGTGGCGCACATGTCGTTTTTTATAAACATATCGCGACAGGTTTATAACACGCGTTCCAATAACTGTGAGGTCCTCAACGACGACAATTCACACTATTTATAGATCCAACACTAATATTTACTTTGGCAGCTGCTCATCAATTTTTTGCAGAGTCAAAGAATGTACCAGTTTTTAATCTGATTTGTTTGACATTCTGATTATATCCAGATATTCTCCGTTTTCGTCATTCGTCAACTGCCTAATTCGAAAATCACATTCGATCGTTCTAAATTTATAATATTCGAGATGGTCGAGAAATTTCAACGTTCTTTTTTTTTCTACAAGGGTATTTTCTCGCTAATTATCAAAACATATTTTCGTGAATCATTTTTTTTTCTATTAAGTACGTAAACTAATAATTGGCGTTTACATGGAAATATCTGACATCATGTTCTTAAAATAAAACAATCTCATTTCTTTCGGATTTTTTGTCGTCATTATATACAGCGTGTTTCGCACCCGGTGCTATCTTATCTAGTAGCATAATTTTTCATTTCTAAATTCGGATATTAATCGACATATATAACACGGCAATGTCTGGTTTTTCTGTTTAGTTTGGCAATGGTTCAAATTTGATGGAATTTTCCAATCATATCGATAATTTGTCGTACCTTAACGTGGATATTAAATCAACGTATTTTATCCAACATTGTTTTATATTACAAGAACTAATTCATAGTCATAATTTACGAATTTATATTAATTTTTTTATTATGCGTGATTTCGATGAAGTATAAACAAAACAATTTCTTTCAGCTCTTAATATGTCGATTTACGAGATAACATATGGTGAATATATCAACAAAATAACATTTGCTGGAGCTTTATTCAAAAACACGTGCCGTCAAGTACATATATATTAACTTAAGGTGAAAATACACTATTGATGAAAATGTACTAGTTTTCAGGTTTTACTCAAGTGTTAACATTCGAAAATATTAACTGATTATCAGTTTTTTATTAATTACATCTTATGTTAGATATGCTAAGTGCAATCTTAATTTACAAATTAATTTATTACTACTATTCTATTGTACTTACATTAATACACAAGGAAGGCGAGTACGGAATAAATATATCAGTATGTATTTAGCAAATTAAAATAAAATTAAACTACTTCAGCTAGAGTCAAGAGTAACACTTTATAAAAGAGAGTATCTTCAGTCTAACCAGTAAAGTTGCTTGATTTTGGGTCTGATATGATCTGCATTTTGTGTAACATGTTTCCAATTTAACTTACCATCAAAATTATTGCCGAGGTATTTAGCTGATTCTGCTTGAGAAATCGGGCATCCGTCAAGTGATGTAATTAGGTTTTTGTCATTTCACTGCCACACAAAATTAACATGGACAGATTTGGATCTATTAGGCTATAATTCAGTTCAGTTCAGTCAAGTCCATTTGTAGATCTTGTTGACTGCCACTTGTGCTTTTCTTTCAGCCTTAAACAGAGATATATGTTTTTCATAAATGCGTCGTTATCAAATGCTCCAAGCACTGTTTCTTTTGTTGTTGGGATATTAACAGTGTAGAGCAGATACAGGAGCGGTCCCAAGACACTACCTTGGAGAACTCCAGCTAAAATAACTTTAAATATTGAGGATGCCCCTTCATGCAACACTCTAAATTTTCCACTGAAAAGATATGATTGCTGTAGTTGACTATAGTTCACCGGTAGCAATTTTCTCGTCTTATACATTAGTCCCAAATGGCATACGAGTAGTCGGCAAAAACTTGTGAGGCATCTAGGAATATTGTAGGACAGTATTTCTTTCCTTCAAATCGTTTTGCAACAACCACTATTACTCTATGCATTTAGTAGATTGTCGAATTCGTAACTTAATAGATTTTTTGTAGCAGCTCCTTTAATATCCTACGTGAAACATCATCAAACCCAGGAGCTTTTTTAGGATCGAGGTTGATGTCAAGTTGATAAACGTCTTGGTCAATTCTAAATCTACCACCAAAAGAAAGCCACCTTTTATATATATTTAAACCACTTTTCTAATAACCATAAGATCATTAATAATAGTAAATACATTTCACAATACTTAATAATGTAATAATAATAAATCTGTTTGCTTCGTTGACACTACTCGTCATAGGGTAACTCCTGTTTTCCGTCACAATAATAAACCGCTTTACACGGCATTGTTTTCATTATTTTCATTAAAATATCTCTTAAAATCTTTTAAAAACCAATCGAATTTAAAATTTACCTCAATGAAAGAAAAACATTATTAAATAATAATTGTAAAAAGTTTTAATTTATTTATTACATGGTTACTAGCCCTTGTTGAGTACCCTACAATATGTCTTTACATTAACTTAAATATAGTTATATACCTAGAATGATCACATTGATCTTATCTTAGTCTGTAGTGTAATAAGATGTATTAACACTGCTGTTTTTTTATTAAATACACCTTACTACACTACAGAAGATCAAATGGTTTGATTCTTTTGAGTCCGTTATCCAAGAGTTGTAATACTTCGATATTGACATGAAAATGGAGTTTCTCATCAATTCTCGTTCGATTCTATAAATTTCCTGAAAGACAGTCAGTATTGATGGTCTCGGTATAAGTAATCAATCCTGTAGTATTTGGGTGCACCTACAATACTTCTCAGGATTTTGTTATAGAAATTTTGTATTTTATTTACATTACTCCCCGCGGAACACCGCATATTTGAATTTCATATGTCCAAAAAGGTTTCAAAACTTGCTGGTATAATAGCAATTTATTATGTACTGAGAATTGTGATTTTCTTCCAATTAACCAATATATTTTCTTACATTTTACTCCAGTTCTTTTCTTTTCTTTTTACATGTTGGTTCCAGTGAAGTTTGGGATCAAGATTCATTACGAAATACTTAGCGTTATTGCTATATGGAATGATAGTATTATTTATTGTTATTGGTGTTTGTTGAATGTGTACAAGGTTATTTTCGTTAAGTTTTTTCTTCTAGTGGCTGCTTCGATAGTGTCTATCTAATGTCTAAAATAAGCTCCTCAGGAGAATATTAAATGCTCCATGGTTTGTCAGAAATAATCAAATTCATAGGGAAACTGTCACTCCAGAAATCAAGCACTTCATATCTCAATCATTCCACAAACAACAACTCAGCTCAAGTTCTTCTGAAAAGGCACTTGTTCGCGAGCTTCTCGGCATGCTGGGAGCTTAGCACCGCGTCACCGCCAAGCTCCCCCCTTTTCCAGGCTGAAACGACCTCATCCGTCACTACAGTCATAACTTTTGCCCCCATACAACAGTACCCAGTTGTGTGTTAACTCAGGTTTGCGAATCAATAGAATCGCCGGGCCCTCGTGCCCAATAACGGCTGCCCGATCAGCGGGTGCCATATCCCCAAATTTAATGCAGTAGCAGTAGTGATCCACAGGGGTCAACTGTGAGGCATCCACAAGGTCAAGATTATAGTTACAAATTAGAAGTAACTCATAAAATGAAGAATTTTTCGTGTCAAATGCGCAACGACGCAGAATTCAGATTGATTTTCATTATTCATGATAAAAGGGATGAGCCGAAAGTTTTCTATAAACTTTTCTAAATCAATATTTAAAAAGAATAAAATCGGTGTTTAATGTAATGGCGTCAGAAGCGAACGGGTGAAAGGGAAACGGGAAAAAGGAAGGAAAAGATAGAACTTTCGAAAGATTAAAAAAATACCAGGTTCAGGTTGCCGTGCGATTCGGTAATTTGTTTTTCAATTTGTAAAGGGAGTTTCTCATTTCGTTGTTCGTGGAGTTTTTCAAATAATTTATTCTCGATGCCACCAGTAAATCCAGCTAAATATCAAAGATAGACGCCGGAAACGGGATAAGGCGGTAGGAAAGTGGAATAGACGAGATATAAATCAGGAGTGGGTACTCTACGTCCCTCAGGATCACCGATACCAAGTCAACTCCCTTCCCAATACGGGAGATTTGATTATAAATAAATGATTCGGTTTAGATTTTAGCAGCTTCCCATCTGTTTCTAACCTTCTTGATTTTTTATTTTACAATTATCATACATGGCATGTTCGAATATTGATACTATTAAGATCACTTTCTATATTAATATTTCTATTTATATACAACAAGTTTTTTTCATTTAATAAGAAACACGATTTTATAATAACTAAGTATAGTTCACCTTATGAAAATGTTTATATTAAGTAACTAACGAATTTATGAATTCAATAATAAATATTTTATTAAAACAAACAATATATAGTGTATCTAAACTACCAGTGAACTCACGTTATCTCAATTTATGACATCAAAATGGTACAATGTTGCTGCATTTAACGTTCACATTTTACTCTTTTTAAGCAACTTTCTAATATAAATAAGACGCTGAAAGAAATGTTCAGAGACACTGAATATGTGATCGGAGAAATTAAACTACAGTTAATTAAACAACCAATTTACATTGAACTCTTTTCTAAACCACCTATGGCATCCCTTAGAGGCTTAATCCACCTAACTAATCATTATACATCTAAGTAGTGTATTGTATTTTCTCAAGAGAGCGACATATTTACCTTTTTATACTTAGTTCTTGTTTCATTCGTTCCTGTGATTCTTTGTATATGATTTCCAAAACCTAATCAAATGTGATTATAACTTTTATTTTTTAACTTTTGTTGTCGTTACATCCTTTTTATTTACGTATTATAAACTCTTATCACTAATGTTTTGATGAATTTTTCAGACATTTGACAGCTAAACGATTTTTGTAATACATTATACATCTTCATGACGTAAGTTCACTGCCACTTTGGATAGACTGCATATAAATATATTTATAAAAAAAACCAAAAAAAAAAATAGTGAAAATTATTTTTTAGTTAGAAGAAAAATAATAATCTGCAACTTTAGTAAAGCTTAGTTGACGAATGTACGAATTTTGTATTTATAACGATGTTTTCATTATTGAGTGTTTACATTATCGAGCATTATATACTGCAGTTTAATACAATGTCTTTCAATTTAAACACAATTATTACAATAATCTTTTAATTCATATGTTCTATTTTGAAGTAAATTTGTAGGATACTGTCGAAATAGGCTCAAGCAGAAACTAAATCTGATGAATAAGGTAAATCAATTTTTATTTCGAAAACTAGGTCTTTTATCGCGAGTTTTTACAAACAAATGGTCTAACGGCTTACAATAATTATGCGACTCTATTATCTTATCATTCCATAGGTAATCCACAACTAAAATTGTTATTACATTTCAAATAAAAATAACATCTCAGTCCATTACCCGATTTTAGCCTGCTCAAAGGTACGACTGCATCCCATTCCTTCGCCCCTTCGCTTATTTGTAGTCATAAAATGATGTAAAAAATATTTCGATATATAGATAATTAAAATAATACACAAAAGAAGTAAGCGTACTTGTGACAGAGGTATCAAGGAGATATTACAGAAAAGAGGAAAATAATATGAAACAAGGAAGAATGGGCAGAATTTCTATACAGAACATGGAATAACAGAGACCAAATATAATACATCTTTACTTAGTGGTACAAAAATTGTTTTTTATTAAGTATATTAATATTTTCTTCTTTATGTATACTTTCAAATCAGTGTCATATAAATATATATATATATATATATATATATATATATATATATATATATATATATATATATATACAAGATCAAGATTTAAACCGATATTCGTTGATGATGCTACAAACCTGTACAATTATTTAAAAATTATAATTTAGAACCTACTAATTTTAAATATATGTTCAGAAAAAAAATCATCATTAATTACTACAAGTTATTATTAAATAGATTCCAGAAGCTACAGACGCTAAATATTTGAATATAATGATACTGACATTAAAAAAAATCTTAACCAGTAAGAGTGTATTTTCTACTTAGAAGGTTTATAAGCCTAAGTCTTAAGGCTTTTAAAATAGAATCATGGAGAAACAAAAATTATAAATCTGTACAAAATGTTTTAAATGCTTTAGTTATGTTTAATATAAAAAATATTAATAAATAAAAATGTGGTATTGGCGAAATATTTAAATTTTTATATTATATGAGTTTTTATATGATATATTGTGAAGTTATACACCACCAAATCAGCTTTTTTTTTCATATACACTATAACCCGTATATACTATTAATTGTATATATAGGATCTTTTAATTAATTAATTAATTATTGCGATCGATCATCTCATATATACCCCAGAAAAAAACTTACTGGTTAATAAGAATATAAGGTAAATCAACATGCTGTAAACTCATGATAGTGAAAAGGACATTTTCTTTAGAAAATACTCTTGCTTACTAAATACATCAGTGTTTTTTCGTCTATATATATATTTAGAAAATATAAATAAAATAACCGCATAAAAAACAACAAAACATTAAATGAAATAACAAGTAAATGTTTTTTTGATCGAAATTCGTTTCGAAAGATAAAGAGAACTGTTAACACGGAATAGTAAGTAAATATAAAGAACCCCCCAGTAGAAGAAAATTTTCGTATGGAAAGTACAAAGCATAAAAGTCAGGCCAGGATATAATGCTGAAAAGTTTTGTTAAGAAAAGCATCTCAATTCCCGGGGGCTAAAGCATAAACTTTATATGAAAGAGTTGTCAGCGGCAATGTTCAGATCCTAATCGATAAAATTTTCCGAGAGCCAGATTTGAGAAATATTTAATTATGCATTATCCGATGCCAATTATTTACTCCTCCGTTATTAAATAGCTTCAGAAAATATTTTCGAACAGACATGGCGATGGCTAGTATCAAATTATTGAATTTTAATTAAATCTGTAATACCTGCATTGTTAATTATTGTTATCATAGTTATGTAGCACCAGTGAACTACCATTGTTACTGCATAATCGAATATAAAAGAAAAAAATATTTAAAAAAAAATTGAATTGAACTTAATTAAATTAAATAAAAAAAAACAATGAAATTTGTTTTGTTCGTAATTTAATTTTGTGTATATATTTTTTTATAACATCTTTATTAGATACGCTTAGTACTGTATCTTCTGTATACGGCCGATCTGCCCACCACAAAAATAACTACTGTGGCAACATACGCAGCGTCTTATCATCTCATGAAGATCCAGTCACAGCATCAATAAACCTACAAACCCACCTGGAGCAAATACAATTATGGTTGAAGACATGGCTCATTAAAGCCAATGAAACAAAATCTACACATGTAACGTTTACCCTGCGTAGAAGAACATGTCCACCAGTGAATATCAATCATCGTCAACTCCTCCAAGTAGAGCATGTTAATTATCTTGGTATGCACTCTTGGTATAGATCGACGCCTAACCTGGAAAAAGCACTTACTCTCTAAACGGAAACAACTTAGACTTCAAATAAAGTGATACAACGCGATATTCCTCTAGAACCTATAACGAGTGTAATTCAACATGTTTGTGTGAAGTACTTCGAAAGAGTGTCAGTGCATCCCAATGTACTCGCTAATCAGCTAAATATGCGATGTGATAGTGAAGTACGTAGACTAAAACGTTTATCACCACCTGATCTGATTACTGGACATATGTAGACTTTAGAATAAGCTCTAGAATAATATTTTATACAGAAGATTGCCTAATGGAGTGATTTTCTACATGTCATGTATATAATATAGACATAAGAAATACGTATTGCCAATAGGGCAGATTGTGGAATCATGAAGAGTAATAAAAAAAAGATACGCTTGGTACAATCTTAATTATAAATTAATTTATTACTATATCTCATTTGTACTTGGATTAGTTCACAAGCTAGAGGAGTGTGAGAAAACTCATCAAAATGTATTCCTCAATTATCAAATTATAATAACTTATAGTTACAGTTTACACTAAAGCTATACACTTTATATAAGTTCGTATGGTTTGGTTCGCTTCAATCCCCTAACATACTGCGCGCTGTCCAGCAGCTGTATTGCTTCCACGTTTGCATCATTTAGTAATCTTCTTTCAGGTTTCAAGGTGATACCTTGGTCATCAAGCAGCTCTTCGTTGCTTACATAGCGATAAGCATTGGTAATCAATCGAGGAACCTTGTTTTGACAGTGTTGGATGACTAGCTGATTTGAATTTTTAGTGCAACTCCATATTTGCACCCTATAGGTCCAAATTGGCTTTATAAATGTCTTTATATTGCAAATAGATACATAAATTTAGGCCGATATTAAGCTAAATTGTTTGTATATAGTAGAATATACGTGTAGTACGTGGAAGTACGTGTAGTAGATAGGTTAAATAAGTTTTCTGTTTATTTTTGTTTAATTTTTACAATGATTATTATGTACATATTTTATTTTAAAACTTTTTTTTGCATTAAAAATCTATGTTTGATTATTTTTTACTTTTTAGTGAGTTCCTTATTTATTATTTGAGATCGGTTTAATTTTGTTGTTAAAAATATTTTATTTTTTCCTTTTTAGTGTTAGATATTTACTCAATAAATTACGCAGTTATTTTATTAAGCATTACAATGGGTAGAGTAAATGTGCAGCCCGTATAAAAAAATCGTTGACCCCGTCGAGAATCAAACCTGCGAACTTCGCGTGTGAGCTGAAGTCTATCTACGGCTTCTCATATGACATGGTTAGTGCTTAAAAAGCAAAATGAATGGGTTTTTCACTGAAAAACTTTGGTAATCAAACCCTTACTAAAATCTCCTCAAAAGCCATAGGAGGGTATAACTGTTCGGTCCCTGCGTCCATCATCAGCTTACCTAAATAACTTCAAAGTATACAATTAGTTGTCTGTGCTTCTCCATAATATTCAAAGAAATATACCCTAGTAAAAATAACTTCTAACCGTTGAAGGGTTGTGTCTCATAACCTCAGCAATAACATTATACAAAGATATTTGATTACTTTAGATTAAAAAAAACACGTTAAAACATTGTACGTGCCTCTGAAATTTGAGGGTTTACTTGATTTCCCAGGATTGCAACATCAGATGCTGACTTAGTTCCAATTTGACCACCTCGGAAGTGCATTCCTCAAATAATTAAAGGTTTTTGAAAATCGATCCAAAATTGACGGCGAAATCGAGAACATACATAAAGAAATACACGAGGGTGTTGGTATAATAATATAAATTGGTAAATCCGACCAGGAAAATGATCTCAGTTACGCCAGTAACAAGGCTGGGTAAGACTGGATGTCTTCGGGGATGGTTTCTAAGTTGCTAAATCGCTAGTCGATAGGCTTAGTGCCGCATACCGTGGTTCGGACCCCACGTTGAACAGTAGTTCCAGCCCAGATAAACCCTCCTTGTTAAAAGGAGACCTTAAAATATAAAAAAAAATTAAAAACTTTAAAATAATATTTGATATTACCATGACGATATATATAGGTCAGATAATATGTCAAGTACAGTTCACTGGAGGACGACAGTATCAGGGAAGTTGAACGGCACGTGGAATGTAACTGGCTAGCGTTTACCAGACTTAACATTCTCTTTAAAAATAATCTCCTTGTTTGAAGAGGAAATTTTACGAGCAATGTATCTTGTCTGTTTAAACTTATGGCAATGAAACATGAGCTCTTACTGATTAATCAATATACAAGCACTGGATGAAAAAATAATCATGCTTAATGTTACCTGATAAGGTAGGTAGCTTTGCGTCTTATAAAACTGAACATTATAAAAGTTACACAAAAACATTCACTCCTTCATTCATAATTATTAATCATATTTCACGGGCGATTATATTATTATAATTTCTTAGTACCACATATAACTATTTTGTAAAATATTTGAATGGCTTTCTGTCTTAAATAACATCTCGAAGACATTACTAAATAAATATATTAGATTTCGAATTTAGAATTAGATGCATTAGTATAAAACGGGGTTAATACATCATTACGTATTTCCCAAATTAAAATAAAACTAAATTACTTTAGCTAATTAAGAGTCTATATATATATATATATATATATATATATATATATATATATATATATATATATATATATACATGTATATATATATATATATATGAAATATATATATATATATATATATATATATATGAAATTATCATCATTTTGATAATCTATAAGCATCATCAGGTATTACCATTTCTCATACTAAAATTAATTAATGATATAATTTCGCAGTATTCGCTAAGTATTTTTTATTTTTATGTAAATATAATAATAAGATGGTGTAATCATATTATAAACACGACTTTAAATTCATTTTGGAAATTCTGTCGTCCTAATAGATTTGATTAGATAATATCGTTATTTTAATATTTATATATAAAAGATAATTATTTAAGTTTAAGATTATTATGTGGACTTATTATCAGAAAAAAACCTTTAAAGATCTAAAACTTTGCAGTTTTGTTTACAACTGAACTGGCATAGTTGTACAGTTTTAATTCTTCTTATAATAAATATATATATATATATATATATATATATATATATATATATATATATATATATATAAAATTATCATAATTTCGATAAACAACTAATTTTCTACAATTATTTTAATTTCATTTAAAACACTTTCCCACTATACATACCGCAGAATAATGTTAATGAAAGTTAATGAAAGATCTTAATATACTTTAAAATTAATTTACAATCTTAGTCATTATCAAATAATTAAATATAAGTATAAATATATATATATATATATATATATACATATATATATATATATACATTACAAATGAAATAAACATAAACGCTGGTTCATTTTCATTTAGAATAGGTTATATAAATAAGCAAAATTACAAATGTAATTATCTTAAAAAACAAAGGACACCAAATTCTTTAATATTAATAAATAGAATAGGTTATTTAAACAAGCACAACTGCAGATATAACTATCTTAAAAGATAGTTAGATTTTATTTAAGACAAAAGACGCCAAGTCCTTTAATATTAATTATATATGTAATTGGTGATATAACACTAAATTATAATAAAATCGAGCAATATTTTAGACTATAGAATACTGAAGCAAGGGAAATATTTATCAGAGTGCGTAAGTAACAAAAAATAAACATATGTTACAAATGAATTAAACAATGCCGCTGGTTCATTTTCATTTAGAATAGGTTATTTAAACAAGCACAACTGTAGATATAACTATCTTAAAAGACAGTTAGATTTTATTTAATACAAAAAACACCAAGACCTTTAATATTAATTGTATATATAATTATTGATATAACACTAAATTATAATGAAATCGAGCAATATTTTAGACTGTAGAATACTGAAGCAAAGGAAATATTTATCAGAGCGCGTAAGTAACAAAAAATAAACATATGTTACAAATGAATTAAACAATGCCGCTGGTTCATTTTCATTTAGAATAGGTTATTTAAACAAGCACAACTGTAGATATAACTATCTTAAAAGACAGTTAGATTTTATTTAATACAAAAAACACCAAGACCTTTAATATTAATTGTATATATAATTATTGATATAACACTAAATTATAATAAAATCGAGCAATATTTTAGACTGTAGAATATTGAAGCAAAGGAAATATTGATCAGAGCATATATCAAAACATATATTTCAAATGAATTAAACAATGCCGCTGGTTCATTTTCATTCAGAATAGGTTATTTAAACAAGCACAACTGCAGATATAACTATCTTAAAAGATAGTTAGATTTTATTTAATACAAAAAACACCAAGTCCTTTAATATTAATTGTATATATAATTATTGATATAACACTAAATTATAATAAAATCGAGCAATATTTTAGACTGTAGAATATTGAAGCAAAGGAAATATTTATCAGAGCATATATCAAAACATATATTTCAAATGAATTAAACAATGCCGCTGGTTCATTTTCATTCAGAATAGGTTATTTAAACAAGCACAACTGCAGATATAACTATCTTAAAAGATAGTTAGATTTTATTTAATACAAAAAACACCAAGTCCTTTAATATTAATTGTATATATAATTATTGATATAACACTAAATTATAATAAAATCGAGCAATATTTTAGACTGTAGAATAATGAAGCAAAGGAAATATTTATCAGAGCGCGTAAGTAACAAAAAATAAACATATGTTTCAAATGAATTAAACTATGTATGTATAAAATGTATATATATATATATATATATATATATATATATATATATATATATATATATATATATATATATATAATTGGTGATATAACACTAAATTATAATAAAATCGAGCAATATTTTAGTCCATAGAATATTGAAGAACGAGATGGATTTATCAGAGAGCATAAATAACGAAAAATAAACATATATTACAAATGAAATAAACATTGTCGCTGGTTCACAACAAAACATTAACCTGACAGAAAGATACTTGTTGGTGTTTTTGTAGGTGTGACAGGAGATTGTAATACTTTAATATTTTTTTTATGGTTCTTTGGCTTCGCGACAGACGTATGTAGCTGATCGTTATCGCCCATTTGAAAATGTTCCATCTCTTGATATTAATCTCGTCTCTAGTCAGAAAAAATGTGCTCGAGTTAAAATAAAAATATTACCATTTTCAATAGAATTTCGCAGCGGGATGTCGTCTCATAGATTTTGGTCTGGTCAAAACGTTTTTATGTCAACCGTGAAATCTCGTATTAAAACAGGACATGAGTATTTCTAGTTTTGAATATAAACCAGGAAGGACAACGTGATCATTTTTCATTTTTACAGGGTTGACCACACATCATATAATTGATTCGTTCATACCTATATATGTTTTTCTATCCTCTATTAATTTTTATGTAAATTATATTTTATAGTTCATTGATTTTTCACTTATAACCGACAAACATCCATCAACATTTTTATGTAAATTATAACCCTCTTTGTTTCAAATTATACTGATTAGAATAATTATGTTATATTAATAGAATTCATAAAATATTAATTGAGATTTTTGTTAGATTTAATATACGATTAACTAAAACCAATTTAGTTTGGACAGGGGTTCGAAACCCGTTCCATGTCTATATGTTATATCGCATGACTAATACAACCCTGGTTACGAAGATGATGCTGTTATGAGTAAGACGTCTATCCAATAAACCAGATGCAGCGCAATGTTGCCGCATCAAATTAAACTTTTGGTTTACAACGTTTGTCGGTTTATAACCTCTAATTACCATCACTACCGTTTTGTAGAATTTTATAGACATGTGACAACAGTGTCGACCGGCAACAACACAAATCGAATTTTATAGATTGATTCGGTTACATGTTCTGATACATCACTCAGCATTCTGTCTCTTTTTAACACAGCACAGCAAGGAAAAATAAAAAATACTCCGAGTTTAAAACGATATTTACATTTTTACCAACTGTATTTGACAGTATATTCGACATCTTTTATGACGTGCTTTGGCTGTTCTATTGGAAGGACTATAGTTTGGTTTATATTAGAATTTAATTTAACTAAGTCGCTATTTCTTTCTGTAAAAAAAGTTTTAAAGAAAAATAAAGGTTTTTGTTGTTTCAAACCCACAGCATTTCATAACACATATAAATTCAAGCTTCTGCTTATTTATAAACAGGAAAGTGTGTACGAAACTCCATCTCAGTAACGCGAGTAACCAAGCTGTGTAAAACTGGATTTTTGACATAAATCGTTTCTAAGCTTATTTCTTAAAGCTTATAAAATATAATTATGGAGAAATAAAAACTGTAAAACTATGCCAGTTTAATTATAAACATATTTGCAAAGTTTCATTAGAGGCGATTAAAGTTCCAAAACGAATTTAAAGTCGTGTTTATAATATAATTACAACATCTTATTATTATATTTACATAAAAATAACGAATACTTAACGTGGTTGCGAAATTACAACGTTAAATAATTTGAGTATGAGAAATGGTAATTCTTGATGCTGCTTATAGATTATCAAAAACATAAATTAAAAATATTCATGGCCTGAACAGGATTCGAACTCGCAACCATCGCATCAGTAGCAAAAATTTTTTACACACTAAATATATTATATATTGAGGTTTAAAATAAATACTACAAGCTTGTTAAAATTAATTATATAATAAAATATATATATATATATATATATATATATATATATATATATATATATATTTATATTTATATATATATATATATATATATATATATATATATATATATATTTATATTTATATATATATATATATATATATATATATATATATATATATTTATATTTATATATATATATATATATATATATATATATATATATATATATATATATTTATATTTATGTGTATATATATATATATATATATATATATATATATTTATATATATATATATATATATATATATATATATATATATATATATGAATGAATTGAATGAATGATTGAATATGAATTTTCTTTAAATAAAATAAATCGGTAAAAAAGTGTGAAACTGTGAAAGATTAATTACAAAAATCGAATATTTAAAAGTGTTTAAAAGGAATTAATTAGTAATCGAATTAAGTAATTAAAACGGGAAAGAAATCGTGGACAATCATCAATATACCGAAATTGGAGGTGCCGGTATTTTAACCGAAACGGCTAGTAAAAAGGACATTAATAGGTAGTAAAGAGATTGTTCAGAAAGATAAAAAGCCGGGACCGACAAACAGAACTAATACACCCATGTTAAAAGATACTATCAGGAGAAAACACCTATATTCTTGTCAACGGTCTGTGGGGGTAATTTGTTTGGTGGTCAAAAAATCATTTGTTTTTTGACACCTTTTCGAAAGTCATTTTTTAAATTAATAGAAATGGGAGTCTAATTTATAATAATAATGGTCCAACTGAAGTCGTCCAACTAATATATATCATCGAAAAACGATGGAAAGGAATAATTTAATTTTGTTGATGGTTCAAATCAATCATTACGTAAATATAAATGTTATTGTTACATTTTTTAGTATATGTAGGGTCTAATTTTTGATGAAAAACAAAAATTAATTACATTAATATATTAAAAATTATTATAATTTTTCAAAAAAATATAATATTTATGACTAGACGCCCACTGAATTAATTACTACTTTTTATTTCTATTTGTAGGTTTTTGCGGATTTTCTAGGAGATATATAAAACGTTGTGATGATGGAAATCATTTTGTAACCAGGCCATTTTAATAACATTTTATTATTAAAAAATATTCACATATTTTTGTCAAAGTAGAGTTTTCTTTTTTTTACGAAAAAGGAAAAATAAAATTTCCTAAAAGTAATGATAAGTTTAGTATAATACTGAATAACGTTCAATACCACAGCGCATAATAAGTAGTAAGACTTAATGAAAAATTCTGGATAAACATGTAGTTGAAGAATACGTAAATCCTTTAAAATTAATTAGTTATCCTAGTATTTAACTAAATCACAGCTCTTTGATTTTAACAATAACCTATTGAGTTTTTTGTCGATTACCACACGTTCTGTATCGAGATTCAGAGCAACTTTTCTGGAAAAATGTTGGATGATCTTTCTAAATGGCCAATCTTCTGTTTGCAAGTGATAAATTAATAAAAAAAACCTAAATCTTTTAATAATATCCACTTTAAATTATAATCTGCTTTAATGTACTGTTAGTTTTGTATATATAAATAATATTTACATAAATTTAAATGCAAAAATTGTCTTTTCGGAATCTTCATTTTTGCAACGGCATATGCGGGCTTTCAAATAGCAACAAAAAATGTTTTACCTTTATAATTAAGGAACATGCTATATACCGAGTGTCCCAATACATTACTTAATAAGTTTCCGGTCTCACTAAGAAAATTATTTTGATGAGAAACCACCAACACACTCTTAAGGTTGATACATTTATTTCAAGGGTCACCTAATTCTTTGACGCTTTTTTTTTGTAGAAATATTTATTTTTGCCCATTTCGATGTTTTTTTCTATCGAGTTCATGGTTTTTGTCATGGGATCAAAATCAACATATTTTTAAATTTTGGTACTAGCTCTAACACTATTTTTCTCAATTAAAATTTTATTCTCCTTTAAATTTTTCCAAACACTAGAAATTCTTTTCATATATTATTTTGTTAATAATAAAAGTTAAAAGTTATGTAAAAAACATTCTAAAAACCTGTTAAAACCACTGTAGCTCTTAAAGTAATAATTGCAATGACGTAAAATTTTACATATAGCGTCCTATCAGACCGGAGACTTATTGAGTGATATATTTAATAACATTTGTTTATATTTAAATAATAATTCTAATAACATAATAAACGACATCTAAACAATCAAATATTCCCCATGAACAAATCGATTATGTACAGACGAAATAAGATGAAATATTAACAGTTCCAAAGCTATATAAAACAAACTAATAAAAATTCAGATTGGTTATCCAATGGTTATTTTAATGAATAGTTTTGAATTGAGTATGTGGACTGAAACATACGAGGATAATATTTAAAGATCATTTGAAGCGTTAATATACATGGTAGAATTTCGTTTGCCCTAAAGGCAAACCAAATCGATTAAATTAACTCGTGTTTCAGATAAAATAATTATCATAATCATGTCACCTTAAATGGATTTACTTAAGGCAAGTGCGTCAAGTACATGTGTTTAATAAGTCAAGCTCCATAACCAATAATTGATAACTCACAATTGTGAAAAAACTACGTGTACATTTCTCATGCATAAAATGTCTGATTTACATATTTATTTGCTTCACATGAATCACGAATTTTTAGTCGGTCAAATGATTAATTTAATGTAGTTTCCTGAACGTTTGTTTTGCAGCAATGTTAAATTTATTGTTCGTATTTACTATATAGGTTTTCAATTGCTGAATTCTAATTTTAAATCGTTTTACTTTATGGGACATTATTACTCACGATTATCATAAATTATGATATCAAATTGAATAGCTCTAGAATATAACAAAAGTAATTTATAGCTACAACAGTTCTATAATTAAATTGTTATTGAAGACTCAATATATTATTTTAATATTATACATACTTGTTTAAATAATATATAATAAAACGTATTTTTTCTTGTAAAATATACCCTCATCATTTGTAATGTTTTTTTTCTGAATGATGTTTCAGTAATTGACATTTTGTTTCAAATATATCGAATATTTATAACCGCTGTTATAATATGATGAATATTAGAATATACCAGGGCAGACCAAAAACTGAGAGCAATATAGTAAAACTTTCTCCATTAGATTGGTATAGTAAAGAGGTATTGATCATAGTATTGCCTTATTTTATTGTTTTCATATGTTGTCTGCTAAATGATTATAATTGATTCAAAGGAACAAAGAAACTGTTGTAATTTGTAATGGCAACTTATCAAATCCTTCAATGGGCTATTAGGGAGGAGGATGTAGTTTGGGTGCCTCTAAGATGGTGGGGTAAGTGCTGAAGACCATATTTGTTTAGGCACCCCTCAATATCTCCAGACAAGGAAAATGCTAAAAAATTATTTGGAAGTTTTAAAATGAATGAAGAAAAATCTAAAATAGACAGGTTTTGATGATGTGGGGGATAGTAGAGACAGTTTGTTGCAGACACCAGACTAGGACAAATTTAAAGGATTCCAGCTTGAAAGAAGTATTTCAAGTTGTGAGAAAAAAGGTCTGAAGCGCATAGCACCTAATAGAAAATACATTGAATCTGACTAAAGAAATTTTGTATCAAACAATAAAACTTAACAACATTGAATTTTCATTCATTAATAATTATATTTATTTGCAAATAAATACTATTAAAAAAGCAAGGACAATGTTTGCATAAACCTCAAAATACTAGCAGCAAGCAAAATTTGTAAATGGGTCAAAAATACTATTACAAAAAATAGGAACGATCAGTACCATCTTCAGTCGAATTAAAATTTAAAAAGCAACAAAGATCTTTCAAAAGATTTTTTAGATTTTTTCAGTGTTTTTACCTTCAAAGGATAAATTGAGAATGGAAGTAAAACGAAATGAAACAGTGGTGTTTACATTATGTAACCGTTATTTATTGGTAATATAAAAAATGTAGAAAATATAAGACAGAGAGCAGCGGTGTTACCTGGAGACGAGACTTGGGCAGTCGATGGTGGTACGTCTAAACCAAACGATGGTCGGTTACTGAATCATTCGAAATACCCTTCAATAACATCCCAGATAAACGTCTCGTGGTTGCCAGCTATTCGTTACCGTGTTCTAGTTGGCGCTGCTGGCACCCCGCCCGTGTTCAGTATCTGGGATTATATTTCTGGGTACTTTGTTGACCTTTATTCCACGATGTAAAATTCGATATGCCTCAAGATCTCTACAAAGTTAATAAAAATCAAATTATTTATTTTTTATGAATAAAATTTAATTTATAAATTTAACGACAATGAATGTTCTTAAGTAAATACACAAAGAAAACCATATTAAATATAAATTTGTACATAAAATACTGTCTTAAACAGTGTAACTCTATCAAAAGATTAAACATAAAACGGAAATCTTTTAAATTGTAGGATTACTTATATTCCCCCTTCTGGAAGAGAGGAAGAAAAAAACCAGTTAAAGTAACTTAAGGAAAAGTTATATCTTTTTATAGTCCAATTATGTGACATTGTTCCCGGCCGTTTTGTTCTTTTCTCTCTTTTTGTATTTCACTTAGAGCTTCTGGGGCCGCTTTTTTAGGGGGAGAACGATTGTAAATCTTTTACAAGCGACGAGGGTGTATTTTTTTATCTGGCCACTTTGTCGCGGTGACGTCGGGTTGACATTCGCCACTTGTTGGATTTCCTATAGAAAAGGGAAAAAAAAAGAACAACGGTTTCTCTGTTATAAAAGTAAATGACTGTCAAAAAATTCTTAGGGGACCAATTTACTTTTGCCTTTAAGCGACTAAGAACCACTTGTTGAAATGATCAGGTGATATTGTCAAGTTCCTCTCGGATGACAAGGCTATTTTATTGTCAACCACAGGTTTTGCATCAGGTATTTTTGTCTAGCTATTTATTACGTTACCAAGGTTAATCAAAAAGTACGCTACTATTTCTTAACTGTAATGATGCTGTCATTTTTGTTATACACAACCTTTAATTTGTTAAATTAAATAATTTAATTAATAAAATAACAATTTAATTTAATTAACTTAATTAATTAATTTTACTAATAATGTAATTAACAATTTATTAATTGCACATTTAATTATACAAAACTTAAAAATGTCTTTAATAATTACACCCTGTGAATTTTTTTAAATGTTTTTAACACATAATACGTACCATTTTAAAGTTATGAGAAATTAAAGTACTATAAATAAATAAAAATAGTATGAAAAAAATAGACAATAATTCAAAATAGGTTAGGGTTAAGTGGTCAATAAAAAAATGAGCCAAGTATTATAAAAGAAAACGACGAATAAATATTAACTTTTCCTCTTGTAAATAGTATAATCCTCTTTTGTATTTCAATTACAAACCAGCTGTAATCTGCTAACATTTTAGCATTCCATCTTTTTTTTCTTATTCCATGATGACCAGCTAGAACCAAATAGTCTCTTGTTGATATCGCTTCGGTTTCGGGATAGTGAGTGTTTTGCGGGCGACAGGGACCCTGGGATTGCCGTAGTTGGTTTACTACCGAGGTTTGTGGATGGGTAAGGACTTAATCAAGGGGTTGTCGTGTTCTAAGGCGCCTATGGATAACCTTACACTGATCATATTCGCGAAATTCTTCACAAACGGGATGCCTGATTCTAGAATTCCATCTTCCTTAGTAATGCTCTTCTATCTGTTTTATATCATAATCAACACATTCACCTTATTCATCACTCACCAATCCAAGATTAGGAGGGAAAAAATCAAAATGGAATGCAAAAAATTTATTTTTAAAAACATTCTATTCCCCATTGTTTTAAATTTTTGTAAGAAGTTATTAAATAAATATAATTACTTAAATATTCCTGTAGTCGCGTTAGACAAAAAGCAAAACACATTGGAGCCAAAATAAAACAACTGTACTGGTTAGTTGGAAGATACTCTTAACTTGATCTAAAATCAAAGAGGTTGATCTATAATACAATTATAAAGCCAATTTGGACCTATGCGGTGCAAATATGGGATTGCACTAAAAATTCAAATCAACTAGTCATCCAACGCTGTCAAAAAAAGGTTCTTCTATCGATTACCAATGCCTATCGTTATGTAACCAACGAAGAACTGCAAGACGACCTGAAAATCAGATGAATTTGCGAAGCTATGCAAGATTTCGCCTTGAAACACGAAAGAAGATTACTAAATCATATTAAGGTGGAAGCAATAGAACTGATGGACAGCAGGCAGGATGTCAGAAGATTGAAGCGAACAAAACCATACGAACTTATATAAAGTGTATACCTTTAGTGTAAACTATAGCTATAAGTTATTATAATTTTATAATTGAGGAATACATATTGATGTATTTTCTCGCACTCGTCTTTCTTATTGACTTATCTCTCTCTTATTCATTGACTAACAATCCATGAATAACTTTCTTTATAGATAACACAGCCGCTAAACCCTTCGCGGTAAGATTTTCATCAAATTCATAGTTTTTTTCAAGTTTTCTTATTTATGGGCCAACAAAAATGCTCTCTTTTAGCATTATCTTCCTTGGTGTAAATGAGAGCTATGTATCAGTTTTTGAAGCTTCTCTCAGCTTCGACGGCCAAAAATAACTCAATTTAGATTAGTTTCAATACCGGTTCACAAATAGTAACTTGCCCCTTAGATTGTTCATTGTTAATTCATGTGGAAACCAAATATCGTCTTTTTTTGGTCCAGTTTTAGGTAAAATTTTTTTCCAAACTTATTAATCTCTCATCTTGTAATTTATATTGTTAAGAGTACTAATTTGTTCGGTTCGTGTTTCTATAAAAAAAAACTCACGTTTATTATGAAACTTTTGTCCTATTCAAAATATTTTCCACATTTCTGGAAGAAATAGTATATTATGAAGCTATCCACGAATAAGGTGAAGTGCTGCTCAGGGCAGATATGCATCATCGACTGAAACAAACAATTAACTATCTCATCTGGTAAATACGGTAGTAGGGTAGAACTTCCCATTGAACCGTTTCCATAGAAAATATCATGGATGTTGCAAAATATGGTCTAATTTTGTAAAATCACTTGATTGTTTACTGATATAACGACCAAAATATATTAATTTCAATACTGATGATTTAATTGATTTGAAACTTAAAATTCAATGCAAAATCAAACATGTTCACAATTGTTACATTGTTGGAACCACTAACAAAGGATTTTTGAACATGTTATTTAGTTTAAAATTCGAATTAAAAAAATGTGATGCTGATATAAAATTGCTAATACCTGTTCAATTAAAACAAAGCAAGTATAATATTTCATCATTCTACTTTATATTTATGATTAAATCAAATTAATAAATAACCCTGATATATGTTAGAAAAGCGATATAATATTATGCAAAGTTATTGTATGTGTAAAATAAACAATAACATCTCGTGTATTGTGGGCTAGTAAATGACGATGAAAAATTGTATAGGACGATTCTATTTTATGCCTCTAACCAAGAGGAACCACTTGTCGGAGTGATCAGGTGATATTGTCGTGCTTGTCGTTTATGACAAAGCGGTTTTTATTGTCAACAATAAGTTTTGCACCAAGCGTCTTGAATGTCTCGTCATATTTATACTTAGAAAACTTAATAATTCGCTTAATATTTTTATATTACAAGTATAATATACAAAAGATCCTTAAATATTCCTTAAATGTATACAGTGATACATATAAATTAGTTCATACTGACTAATGCTACTGGTATTTTTCGATGTAAATTCAAAATCAAAATTGAGGAAATTCGTCAAGTCCAATAATTCAATGAAATTAGCCGTTAAAACACTGCAATTGCACGAATCCTAAAGGTCCTAAATTAATATTTCTAATTGTCCTTAGGTGGGAGTGTAAAATTCGGCAACGAAAATTATATATATATATATATATATATATATATATATATATATATATATATATATATATATATATATATATATATATATATATATGCAATAGCAATGTATTGAATATGTCGTTGCAGTAGGTGGTACAAAATGAAAAAAATAAATCAATTTAGAAATCTTGATCATTATTTATTTATACGCCTTGAGATGTCTATCGTTTACCCGTCAATTATACGACCTTCCCAATATTCATTGGTATTTTTACATATGCTAATGACAAATTTATCAAAATAACCGCCATCAATCATAAAAGACGTCCTTTAATTATTTCGTGCGTTTCTAAAGAAATCAGTTAAATCCTTGATTCTACTTACATAGAAAATTCAACGAATCACGATTTTATGTTGCGTTGATGATCTTCCGACAAGCTACATTTTTTTCTCTACCAGTCCCACCATTTAACATAATGAATAAAGCTTTTATTTATTTCATCACCGTATATTATATGACTGTTCCTTTTAGTTTGTCTTTTTTTATAATATATTTCAAGGATTGTCATTTCAACTACGTGAATTTTGCTTCGTATATTGTTTGTTTGAGTGTCGGCACAATCGCTAGACTTGTGTTTTTACGTTAAATATCAATTATGGTTTTTAGTAACGACTTTATTTCTATTTATATCTGAAATCCTTATACAATTTATTGTTGACTGTGATATTTAAAAATAGAAGAAACTTATTTATCATCTAATATAATTGCTTGAGGAAAAAATCATATGCTTCCTTTGATCTCTCTTTACTGAGGCAAAGTCCGGATTATACTGTCGATACATAAAAACTCCCCAGTCAATTTCTGTAAATTTTTGATGAGTCTTAGTGGCATCAAGAGGTCTGACCATGTACCAGAGGCCCATGATAAATAATTCCTTTCTAGTACCACCAAATACTTAGTATCGCCTTTCTTGATATCTACGTGGATCTACGGGCAAGCTTTTTCTGTTCTACTATGATCGTTTCTGCACAATATTGTCGTGTATCATCTATTTTAATTCATATGAAGTATGTTGTACCCAGTTTATTTTGCTACCCAGTATAATATAAATGGTTCAAAGCTGTTTTAGTTTTATAGCGACGCCGTAAGATGAAATATATGACATTGGTGTATAGTTAAGCACGAATTAACAAGCTAATTTACGATGATCCTGCGCTGCATTTTTCAGTTCCGGAATTAAGAAAGCAAAATATTGACGAATTTTATATAGTGTGGCTTCACTGATATTATTATGGATATGCGACTATAATACCATCTAAAACGAAAAAATCAGAAAAAAACTATATCTCCAAACATATATAGAGCCCGTTCAATAAAACAGCCAATGTCCATCATCAACATTTATAATGTTAGCAGGTCGCAATGTTATAATCTCTATTTATTATTATTATAACTATTATCTATCTGTTATAACTAATGTTTGAAGAATTTTGCAGACATTTGGCAACATGACCCACCACTATACCTATCAGGCAGCATTCTATTTCTTTTTCACTAGTATAAATTGAGAAGAAAACACTCTTGAGGTTAAAACAAATTTTACATTTTTACAAGCCGCATTTCGCAATATATTCGAAGTTATCTTTGACGTCAACACGTCGCAGTGTTGCCGCATCAACTTAGAATTTCGGTTTAGAAAGCTTTTCGGTTTATAATCTCTAATTATCTACTAACATGATCGACTAGTACTAAAAAGAATTTTATTGACTTATTCGGTTACATATTCCGATGCAACAAACAGCGTCCTGTCTTTTTTAACTATGGTAAAGTGAGAAGGAGAAATCCGCTCCGATTTTAATACGAATTTTATATTTTTACGAACGGCATTTGGTAGTATATTCATGGTTATCTATGACGTGGGTTCGTTATTTAATTGAAAGGTTTATGAAATACTCTCATCATATATCATTTCATCAGAAAACTGTATAGTTTTGACTTGAATAAAAAGCATCTAGTAAATATGGCAAGACAGTTGCAACTTATTTCACTAAATTAACAATGAACAATAGCACACAATAAAAATATAAAATTGTAATAGAGAATCCCTCAAAACTAATTCACAATTCTAATAATTATAAAAGCATATCATAAGAAACTATTAAAGATGTTTAATTAATATGTCGTGTAATTAAATATGAGAATATATAATCTATAAAAATCCTAGTGGCAAGACGTGAATAAATAGTCTCTTGAAATGTTGGACAAAAAACTGAAGCCCGTCATATCCGCGTAGTTTTTTACCAGCTGCGGTATTATAAATATGTAAATAATGCTTTCATAATTTGCATATAAAAGAAAATCAACTAAAAGGAAACTGAGATACATCTTAATCGTGTTCGAATACAGGCCAGTTAGTTTCGGCAAGTGGCCATCAACGTTCTCAAGTAGCGAAATTTTCACCCTGGGAATATAAAAAGTTAATGAAGCAAATGTGTATGGCACATATCTGATGGTGTATAGGAAACGCCGAACAATGATCCACTGTGCAAAAGAAGGAAAGCACACTTGGCCATTTCGCGGTTTTAACCCGTCTACTTTTATAGACACGAATTGTTTGAAGTAGTGTACAATGAGCATTGTTTTAGCTTAAACACTCCATTTATTTTACCCTTCGAACGCTGCCGGGGGTACTTTTATTGTTTTAGTCGCTCCTTTTTATCCTAAAACAATAACAGTTTGGTTTAAGTGTATAAGCTTTTTGACTCTTTGCTACCCTTCTTTATTTAAAAATCTATTTTTCAGTATACTGTTAATATTAACAGCATTTCTAATTAATTAAATTGTTTTGTATGGCAAAACCTTTTTCTTATTTAAACATTTCATTAACCGATTTAAATACATTTTATTAAACAAAATATATTACTAAAACATTGAAACTACTAGTATATTGGTAGCTTTCAAGATATTACATTTTTAAAGTTTTAGTTTCAACTTTATTAATTCAACATTAATTTTAGTTTTTGTACTTTTCTTCTATTGTATAACAATCGTTTTTGTGTTGTGTAACATAAATTATTTTTTTATATTTTAAAGTCTCCTTTTACCAAGGAGGGTTTATCTGAACTAGACCTACTGTTTAACGTGGGCTTCGAACCACGGCCCTCGGCATTAAGCCTACCAACTGGCGAGTGACTAACTTAGAAGTCATCCCAGAAGACATCCAGTCTTACCCAGCCCGGTTACTGGAGTGACTTGGATTATTTTCCTTGTCGGATTTTGCACTCTTACAGTAGGAGGACCGTCCTGTCGCCTTTACCACTGCGCCAAGTCGGCTATAGTAATAGTGTTTTCAGTAAAATATATTTCAAAGATCTCATATTTTTTTACATACATATCTTTAATTCGAATCATTATATTCTACCAAAAAGTGATAAAACTATACTTCTAGTGATTAACCACAAAGTTTGTAGGGTATCAATTTTGAATAAAATGACATTATTATTATACTTATTACCTTAGTTATTGGTAAAGTTACACTAACAATTTGAAAATGCAGTAAATTTTTTCATAGATATTGATATTTTCACCTATGTTTATATAAATCAGAGTTTCTCTTTTAGATTTTCTTCTAAATAACCAATACGTTTTTTAATATTTTAATTCGAGTTCTTCCTTTTTGTTTTTGAGATACTACATCGGATACTAAAGAGCAGTATTAGCTCTGTTTATAACAAAAAATGGCGTGAAGCTCTAGATGTATCACTCAGCAGCTTATGCAGTATGTTGTCTCAAATCTTGTATTTAAGAAAGCTCTGTACACAATGGCTGTTACATTCGCCAATAATGAAACACAAAAAACAATAGACTACGATTTTTACATCACAATTTTGTATTAAAACAAGAAACCCAAGAATTTATATGAATTAGGTACCAGAATCTGAAGCTATTTAGAATTCAGATATTCTATTATGTGGTTTTCTTCTTGAATAAACCTTCAATCTGGCGAAATAAATACCTTAAATCAAAATGAGAAGTCCCTTTACCCAGTTAGTAGTTTGAGACTAACGCGAAAATTAATTAATTATAATACTGTTATAATATCCACTTTATTCTCCATACCTAGAACATCAGTTAAACAATATTTTCTAGATATTAGTGCACATTATTTTAGTAAGTACACTCATTGGACCTTGTCGTAAAGATATTTAGTGATTCATATTAAGTATAAAATAGTATAAGAAACAACAACAATATTTTTATTAGAGGATTCAGTAACTGAATTCAAAAATACACTTAATTGTTAGTATCAAGAACCCGTTATTTCGCTTGATGAAAAGACAGTGTTCACAAAGCCTTAATATCTCGCTAGATCTAACGCCGTCGTCCACAGCACGGTATTTTAAATTTCAAAATGGTATCTTTGGAATTCGGAACGCCATCTAAAACCAATTATAGGCCGTAAAAAATCGGAATGATGATTTTCTACGAAGAAAATTAAAGAGACGATCCAAACCACTAAGTAAATCATTTGTCATTTTGTCCCTGTAGTAGAAATCTCAGCAAAACTAGACGGACCATCAATTAGCATTGTATTAAAGCGCCCGAAGCCAAGTAAGTCGGACATAGTAGATAAAAAAATTGTTGATTGCATCACTTGTCTCACTATAATAATTACATTATTATTGGAGTTACGTAAGGCATATGTGTTTGTGTGCCTGTGTGGGTAATCTTTAATCCTAATTACTGTCTGTTTGTCCCGTTGTGGGATTTTTGTGCTAGGCGACAATTAACGTTTTGATTAGCTTTCGTGAAATTTGTTCAAAGATGAGAATTATCATTTGTTTATCGCGATTCTAGGAACTTAAACATAATATACAAGGTGTGTCCTCTTGATAAATGATGATTGCTTGTTTTTTCATTCGATTCATTTAATAATATCCGTGCTGTGTTCTACGAACGTCTTAACATACACCGAGTTACAAAAAGCACAAACATCATATCACAATGTAACTAAAATTATATATTAAAAAACTTAACTCAATTAATACCGCAACACTTATTTCCTTAAATACATGTTTTATATCAACGTACTGTACAGGGCTTCAAGTACATTGAATTAGTAACGCAGGACAAGAAAATAAAATCTACGATAAGAGTCTACTCATGGCAAGCCTAGCAAATCTACTAAAATTTGATATATTGATATATTCTTTGTATAAAAAAGTTTATTTATTTAAATAATATATTTTTCTTTTCAAATAAACTACATCAAATTAGAAATGTAAGATTCAGCCACCTCTCTGAAAATTTAGTGCTCATATGTCTCGACGATTTTTGAAAATTGTTTAGATTTTATTTAACTCTGTCTTCCATAGACGTATATTTCGCTGTTTTCATTAACTAGTTATGTGTGATACTAGGATCATATTTATTGCTAAATATTTTCATCTTTTCTGCATCATATGTCTTCTTAACTTGGCATACCTGCCTTTTTATTTCTTGAATTCACAACTAGGTCTCTATTTATCTGTTTCATAGCAATTTTTTTACCATCTGCATATATCGATTCAAATCTTCTTCTTTTGCCTTTTTCTTCCTCTGAATCAATATTTACCTCAGTCTCATCATCAGAACTATATGAATCACTGAAATTAGTACAACCAGATAGACTGGTTTTTCGGGAAATATAATAATTTATATATCTAATATATATACATTACAATATCAAGCCCAACATATATATATATACATTACAATACCAATTACACTGCAGTGCTACATATATATACATATATATATATATATATATATATATATATATATATATATATATATATACATATATATATATATATATATATATATATATATATATATATATATATATATATATATATATATATATATATATATATACATATATATATATATATATATATATATATATATATATATATATATATATATATATATATATATATATATATATACATATATATATATATATATATATATATATATATATATATATATATATATATATATATATATATATATATATATGAAGCATTGCAGAGTAGTTGGTAGAGCGGTATAATGTCATAGGATAGAATCCCACTCCAGAAATGGATGTTCGTGAATAATAGAATCTAGAAAGAAGACTCTACCAACCAAAGAGTAACTGTCACGCCTGTAACTAGCTAGTAAAAACAGAGAAAAATTGTAGCAAACAAAAGTTAGAAAACAATACCCTCATATATTAATTGTTCACCTTATAGGTTTGGTAAGAACATATTTTACGTATTTTCAAAGATTGGTACTATATCAGAGAAATAAATACTACTATTCAATTCAATGTGAAACATTTTGTAATCTAACTTATTTTGTTGCAGTTGAGATTCTTATTGTACCAACCACTTATTTAAAAAGATCTGATTAATATTAATTAATTAATATAACAATTTCTGTTTATATAAAATTCAAACCTAAAAGTGTAATATTATGTGATATGATTATTTGTTTTAGTCATGAAACAAATGAAGTATGGACACTTGAAATATAATAATCATCGTCATGATTTTATTTTATCCAATAATTTAACTCTCTATGTAAAATAACCAACTAAAATCAATATAAACGTTATATAAAAATCAATAATTACTTAACCGCACTTATATAGTGAAAAATTAATTAACAAGAAGTATTACGAGTTATTTTGATTTCTTTGTCAGGATAATGCACTTTCTTATTACACGGTATTGATTTGTCATATACTTTTCATAAAAAAATCGACTTACATTATTCCCCAATCGTTCTATTTACCTGATTTATTTCCGTTCGACTTCTGGCTATTCAGGAAGATTAAATAACCACAGTAGTATATAAAACAATATGTTTTAATCTGTATATATTATTCTAATATTACTAAATGAATTGAATGATTACCAAATACTTTCTAAAAGCACTTTAAAAAACTCGTATTTTGTCAATAAAAACAAACATAGATTTTATTACAACATCAGTATCATAACAGATCGATTTATAGAAAGAATGATCAAAAATTCTTACATAATCAACATATTTAGCTACTAATCAATCAAGCGAATTCAATAAGTTATTATGTTCTCTTGTAATTAATAGATGAGATGAAATTTGCGGAGGTGTAGAAGTTTAAATAGATTACGGGCGTGTATTTTCGTAACGGTAAGAAGAGTTTTTTCAGAGAATTGCAAAAAAATGGTCGTTCCTGCAGAAGAGTGAAACCGAAACTCTTTGAATAGGCTGCACCAACAATATAAATTTTCAGCTGTCGTTTTGAAGAGAATCAACGGCTTGAAGTTAATGTAGTGCCATTGTAAAATTCCAGAAACTATTAAAAATAACTCCTCCCTACAGGAAATTTTAATAAATAGGTTTGGCCGGGAGCCAGTTTACTTCAACTATGTCCGATATTTTTTTAATAGTGCCGTTTATTTATTAGCGTTCTGCTTGTGCAAACAATATGTAATAAATATTAAGTTGCCCAAAGAAGTCATTTTTCAAAACAATTATATTAATTGAATTTATGAAAATAAAATAATGTTCCATCGAATATTGTTCAGCAAGAAATACTTTAAACATATTACAAATATTTCAATTTTTCTTTAGTTTTAAAAGCTTCTAAATATAATTCCGTACACATATATGTTACATATAATTTAGCACAATAAAATTTGTATATATTATATACATCTGCATAAAATGATAATATAAATAGAATGATAGAGAAGAGAACTAAAATTAATGTATTGCAAAATGAATGAAATGCTTATCTGGCATTGCACTGTAATTGGTGGAGCGGTATAATATCATAGGATAGAATCACACTCCAGAAATGGATGTTCGTGAATAAGAAAATCGAGAAAAGTACCAAAAAATATCTGTCATGCCTATAACTAGCTAGTAAAAATATTGAAAAATGGCACCAAACAAATAAAGTTAGAAAAAAATACTCTCAAATATTATTTGTTCACCTTATAGGTTTGGTAAGAACATATTTTAGGAATTTTCAAAGATTGGTACTATATCTCAGGAATAAATACTACCATTCAGTCCAATGTGAAATATTTTGTAATCTAACTTATTTTGTTGCACTTAAGAATCTTATTGTACTAACAAATTATTTAAAAATGTCTGATTAATGTTAATTAATTAATATAACATTTTCTCTGTGTATAAAATTTAAACCCAAAAGTGTAATATTATGTGATGTGATTGTTTGTTTTAGTCATGAATTTTCTGAAAAAAACGTTTTTACTAGTATATCAACAAATAATGAAAGAATTAACAACATGAGTTAAAGGACAATCAATATGGTTGTGAAACGATTGTATATAAGTTAACTAGTACTAAATAATAACAGTTATGTTTATATAGTTAGAACCATTATTAAACTTTTTCTAATCTAACTTCTTTTATTAAACTTGAGAAACTTATTATACCAACAAATTATTTGAAAAAACTGGTTAATATTAATTAATCAATATAACAATTTCTCTATATATAAGATTTAAACATAAATTTGTAATGTTATATGATATTATTATTTGTTTCAGTCAAGAACTTTCTGAAAAAAAAGTCTTTACCAGTATATCAACAAATAATCGAAGATTTGACAAGATGAGCTCAGGGATAATCTTAACAAGTACTAAAAAATAACCGTTATGTTTATATAGTTGGAACCGTTATTAAACTTTTTTTAACTCTTATCGAAAACTACCACTTTCAAAATAAATATATTTTGGGACGAAAAACAATCTATATTATCTATATGTCTCTATCTACCTATATAAAAAATCTATGTTAAATTGTCTTAAAATTTATAATTCTTAAGATACGTGACATAAACAGAAATTCAATTATATTTTGAAAATACACTTTTTACTGTATAACTTAAAAACAAATTTATTATACTACCATTCCGTTCAAAGGAAAACTTTTTGTAATCTAACTAGTTTTGTTGAACTTGTGGGACTTAATATAAACAAATTTAAAAAAAGGCAATTAATATTAAATAATTAAAAATATAATGTTATACCATAAAATTTAGTGTACACCTTATAGGTTTCTTAAGAACATATTTTACGAATTGTCAAAGATTGATACTATATCAGAGGAAGATGGATACGAAGCCAGTAAAAAAAGGTAAAGGCTTAATTTTTGACTTTTTTAAACAACCATATACATGTGCACCGAATTTAGGTTTTATCCGGTCAAACAACAAAAAGAGCTTACGGATGGATCATTAGTGTGTTTTGAAAAGTTATGTCGAAAATTGTTTGCCGGGCTCACGATAAATTTAAATTAATGATCCTATTGCATAATAATGAAAATTAACCCATAAAAATACAATTTAGCATCATTTTTCTCTCGGTCAGTATTAATGTTTTTTTCGAGACAATGTCCCATGCTGCGCTCTTATAGATTGATATATAGAGTCGGCAGCGGCTTTTTTAATTGGAATATATATTTTTTTCCGGTTACAAATATAAAGGTAATCATCGAACTGGCTCCCCTACGTGAACAAAAACTACGTAAATTCTATTTCTTCTTCGTTATAGAGAACATGGTCGTAAGGGTGGTAAGGGAAAATTGTTTTTACATTAGTTTGTAACATCATTAATAATCATAAGGCTTACACGCATATATTTATATAAGGTACTAGCGGATCCAACAGACATTGTCCTGTTAGATATATAATATTTTAACAATCAAACAAATACTATGAGATTCAATCCAATCAATGATTTTATTTTCATATTATATAAACAAATCCTGGCACTCGATCTCTTTATTTAATGTTTAAATGATCCCTTTTTCAAAATATTGATGGTTATTGCAAAGCATACTAATTTTAAAAAAGTGTCTAGTATCATTTCTGTATTTTTAGACTAGTGTTCCACATGGTAGTGTCTTGGAATAACTCCTATATCTGCTCTATACTGCTGATATCTCAAAAACAAAAGAAACAGTACTGCAAACATTTTCTGACGGCACATTTATCATGACGAAAGCTATATCTCTGTCTAAAGCTGTAGAAAAAGTACAAGTAGCGGTCAACAAGATCTGCAAATGGACTAGAGGCTAGAAAATACAGCTAAATAGATCCAAATCTATCCATGTTAATTTTGCATTGCGGCAAAACGACAAATACCTAATTATATCACTTGACTTCTGTAGTTCTATTTGACCAATGGTTACGGACTATTTCTACATTCTGGCTATGTCAATCAACGTTTTCTATTCCTCGTCGAAGACCAATCATTTTGTTTTAATAAATATTATAACGAGGAAGTAATGCAGCTACTGGACAACATTGAGGAAATCAAAAGAAATAAGCAAACCATAATAGATGAACTATGTAACTAGTTTAAATTAATTTTAAATTGGGAAATACTTATTAATAAACCAATAATGATAAGTGCGGTAGGATTGTAAATTTCTAAAAAATATTGACCAAACATCATATGGTCCACCTTATATTTTCGAACAGCACACGCGAATAGACGCAATTTAATATATGAAACTAGTAAATCAATGTATACCCTTCAAGTACAATATTAAAAATATATGCTCCAACGTTATGAAGAAACATTATTGCAGTATTAGTGTTTAAACCCTGATTATATCCAATAATACGCCAGCCATCAAGCTGAACAAAGTAAATGAGAATTTTGTAATTACTTTTAATAATGTTACACTATCCGTGTTAAAATCGACAAAAACAAAAATAACGCGCTTTATTCCCTCGTTTCTTTTAAATTACTTTCAATCGAACTTATCACAACGTTATGAGATGAGAAAAGTACATTTCAAAATACCCTCATAGTTTTCATCAATTAACATTCAAATAACTTTAATAGGATAGAACGGTAGCAATTTGATTTAATTAACTAGTTATCAATTATATTGCTATTTTTATTAGTGTGTTGCTTCTATTTAGTATAAAATCTTATATAAGTTATAAAATTTTAATTTAATAGTGATGATAAAAATATTTGAGACTCTGCGAGTGTTTCTCGAGTTATATCATCATAATAACTATAATTTTTATTAGTCTTACTTGAACGGAAACGATAACAATTAACTTGAAAATTGTCAAAATTCCTAATTTTGAGGGGGAAAAACTGACCAAATTTTCTTCTTACCACTTCAATCATGATAAAACACTCAAAATATATGTATTTTGAGGTGAAGGACACAAAAAACCATCAAAAATTGGTTTAAAATATATAGTTTTTAAGATATACGACATAGACAGCAACCCACTAATTACCTGAAAATACATTTTTCATTATATAACTTAAAAACTGATGGTTGTATAAAAATTGTTATAGCAGCATTCGATTTAGCGCAAAATTCTTTATAACATTTGTAATTTTCAATAACATATGATTACTTGAACTAAAATGAGACCGAATAATTTGAAAATATTAAAAAATCGCATATATTCGCGACTATACATGCAAAAAGTACCACATTTTTTTATCTTTTGGATACAGACAAAACTCTCAAAATATATGTATTTTGAGGTGTAATAAATGAAAATCTACGTTAAATAGCTCTAAAATATATAATATTAAAGGTGTGCGATATAAACAAAAATCCACTCGTTTTTTGAAAGTGCACTTTTCATTCTGTAACTAAAAAGCTCAAGATTTATTCTACTATCATTCAATTTAACACAGACATCTTTATGAATACTGCAAATTTCATTAACCTGCGATTCCTTGTGATAATATAGCAGCAAAATATATGAAAATAGCAAAAAATCGCAGATTTTCCCGACTATATACTTGGAAAAAGTGGCAAACTTTTGTTATCTATCAGCGAAAAATGAAACTCCCAAAATATATGTATTTTAGTGGGAAAAATATGAAAATCTAAGTTAAATTGTCTTTGAATTTATAAAATTTGAGATATATGTCATAAACAGAAATTCAATCACAATTTTGAAAATACACTTTTCACTGAAATTTTTTATAATCTAACTTGTTTTATTGAATTTGAGGGACTTATTATATCAACAAATTTTAAGAAAACTAATTAATATTTAACACTTATATAAAAATGATACCTATTTTTATTAGCATTTTTTCTATAGATGAAATTTACATCTAAAAATATAATTTTATGTGATACAATTCAGTTTTTAGTCATGCATTTGGTGAAAAAATTAAGTTTCCACTAGTATATCAACAAGTAATTGAAGAATTGACAAGATGAGCTCGAGGATAATGAGTTTGGTTGTGAAACAATGGGATGGAAGTTAACAAGTACTAAAAAATAATCGTTATGTTTATATAGTTGGGACCATTATGGTTTAAAGGTGATCGGGTGTATTTTTTTTTTCTAGTTGTAAATCATTGAAAACCATGTTGTGTATATAGTAATTTGCCGTCGCAAAATATGAGCAAATGCTGGTAGGCTATCGGAAATTCTTTGTCCATATAATTTTAAGTGCTAAATAGGTTCGTGTATGATTGCGGAGTAATGTATCATTACATGGCGTTCAGCCCCCACGATTTTGCACGAATAGGTTGTTAGAGACAGACATGGACTGCAGAAATATGACAATGACAATGCAAACGGTTATGCTCTATTATCTCCGGCTTATTATATATTGTAACCATTTTTTCCCAATAATCCAAGGACCAAATCTCTTCAACCTCTACTAGTATTTTTATCATGTAAGTGATACTTGCAATACAAACTTTCATAGTCTATAATATTTAACTAAAATTAGTTTCAGATATAATTAGAAAATCATATGTATAATAATATTAAACTTTTTAATTTGAAATTAAAATATTTTGTTAAGTATTCATATTTTAAGTACAAAATAGCAGCCATGAAAATATATGATCTCACAACGTCGCAATGTTGCCGCATCAACTTTGAATTTTCATTTATTTTGCCTTTGAAATACAACAACATGTTAATTTCTCATTATGAATTACATCTTACATTAGATATGTTTAGTATAATCTTAATTTACAAACTAAGTTATTACTACTGTTCTGTTGTACTTGTATTAATGAACAAGAAAGAGAGTACGTGATCAGTATGTATTTAACAAATTAAAACAAAATTAAACCACTTATGTTAAGGTAAAGTGAAGAATACCCTTATATACTAAATAAGTTGGTGTGGTTTGGTTCGGCTCAATCTTGTGATTTCCTGCGTGTTGCCCAGTTACTCTATTGCTTCCACAATGTTATGATTTCGTAACATTATATCATGTTTTAAGGCGAAATGTTTGATTTAGAGGTCATCGTACAGCTCTTCGTTGGTTGAGTAGCAATAAGAATTGGTAATTAATCGTAAAACTTTGTTTTACTAGTTGGTTTGATGTTTTTGTGCAACCCCATTGATCCAAATTGGCTTTATAATTAACTGCTAAATCAAACTCTTTGATTATAGATCAAGTAGAGAGTATCTTGCGACTAACCAGTACAGTTTCTAAACTTTAAGTCCAAACTGCTCTGCTTTTTGTCTTACATGGTGTATCGAATTTAAACATTCTAATGTAAATAAAATAATGATAAAAAAATAAAATAAAAAAAAATAATGAAAAATAATGTTATCAAATATAATTTGCTTTAAAATTATAATATTTCTAATGCCTATATCATCGATGGGCTTAAACTACAATGAATTTTTCAGTCACCATAATTTGTAGGTTAGGGTTGTTTTATTATATTTACAACTCTCTGTCACACCACTTACAAAACAGTGGTATTCTCTGGAGGCCCACTGAACATAATTAACAACTGTATATCCCACTATGTATTTTATTTTTATTGGAGAGCATATTTACCTTTTTGTGTTTAGTTCTTGGTTATTTGGTTGCTTTAATTTTAATAAGAGTGTATATCTTCTTATTTGATTATATTCCAAAATTCTACTGATTTCCACTTTAACTTTTGATTCTATCTATACTATCATCTCTAAAAGACTTAGTATTCATTATCTCTTTATACGCTACAACTAAATACTCATGTATATTCTGAGTAATTAAACTCAAATCTTAGTCACTGTCACTTTCGCTATCAGAATCATTGTTCAAATCAATTACTAAATTGTTAATTTCTAATCTATCAAACATTTGTTGATAATTTCACCATTCATCAATTTCTTCTTCTGTGTGTCTGACGCAGTTCACCCAAACCGAAGATGTTATTCTAGACAACACTTCTTTCCGCTAGTCCAAACACTTCCTTGTTGCATATCCTATATTGAGATTTTTGCTGTATGAGGCGTTGTATTGTCGTGCTTCAAAATCATCGTATCATGTGTGTAGTAGTACAACAGTTCATAATACAAAACCTTAACCTGGTGAACCTACCATTAACCTACCAAACACAGAGCACGTCTTACGACCAAAGCAATTTTGACGTTCTTGACTATATTTTTCTATACAATGAAAAATGACTACATTTCATACCTTTAAACCAGCATTTCACACCCGATTTTTCGATTTTCTAATTGTATGCGTTCTTTTTATGTGGCGCTGATGCTTTGGATCTTTCCCATCGCTTGTGATCATTCACAAATTTCAGCTCCTCTCACATTCAACTTTTCCGCAGAACAATTTTTGCATTAATAAATTATAACTAGGAACGTTAGTGAGTGTTGTTATTGGATAAAGAGGTCATATTGCTTTACAAACTGTTAAAAATTATGAAACTATTAAAACATTATAGACAACAATTAATATCATTAAATGATGAATAACAGAAGAATGGCTGCAGATTAGAAACAACAATGAGCGATGCTTCAAAGTAAAATTAATTTTCTCGTTAACATAATTATTTAAGAATATAAAAACACTTTAAAATTAAATACCACACTCAGAAAACAAAACTATCCAAATATAGCTTGAATGTGGTGTTCTTCTGTAACTATTAAACTGTTATTAAACAAAAACAATTAAAAATAAAGTTTGTAAATTCAGCGTATACGTTATGGTTATTATATGTGCTCCGTAATCTTTAGGCGAGAAAAAAAATGAGACCGATATTTCTGAATGATGACTTAGTGAAATTGAAGGTAAATCACGGCGTGGTACTTCTTAATTTGGTCGTTCCATGTTCCAAAAAAAACCGACGATCAACGCCAAACTAAAATTCCTCATAGTTATTCTATTCGTTACGTTAATAAAAGTCAATAAGGCAAAACGACAAAAAATGTCAAATCGAAATGAGAAGGACCAAAATAACGACCATACTATTATTCTCGGAATGTTTGGCAAATATCGTGGTTTTCGATTGAAGACGATAAAGTTTTTTTTCACGCTTCTTTCGGTAATTAAACAAGATTGTGTAACTTGATTTTTTCTCTGTCTCCCGTTCAAAAAAGGCATTGGACCATAACAGGACGGACCTGTATAATTGATTTTGACGAAACACGACTGTTACACTGGGCAACTGTAACGTAGAACAACTTATTATGTCGTAGTAATATTGTGGCTGTCACATCACAATCACAAAAAAAATATTCGAAGAACAATAAGAATCCAATTATAGTTAGGTACATATTTTGTTTAATCGTTTTTTTGATTTCTTTAAAATGACGATGTAAATTCAACGGAAATGAATTTTAAAGATGTATATAGAAAACAACATTAATTAAGCAATATCACTACATTTTATCAAGTTGTTATTACGTAACATTTACAAAATATATCGTTATTTGTTCATCTTCGACATCATTGAAGCAAATGGTGTTTTGGTTGAAGTACTTAGATATTTTGCGAATATATGCTGCGAGAAATTGCAGCATATTTAAAAGCTAATGGTGACTCAACACTTTATTAATAAATTAATGTGGTTTTCATATTATTCAGTCATCAGGTCAGGTTATCATATTATTTTGTCCATCTCCAATACGAAGTAACAATAAAGGTTTATTACAATAATTAGAGAATACTATAGAAACTTGAAGTTAATCAGAAGTTAATAGCAGTAAAATATACAGAAATATCTTAATAACCTTTAGAATTGCCTCTAGTACAATGACATACTATGTCTCCAGAACCATATCAATTACTATCAGTCTTCAAGCAACAATTTTTCTTAGCAGTTCTTTATTCACCAGACACCAAATTAAGTCAAAAGCTGATTTCAAAATTCTAAATATCTTATCAAAGGCACAACAATGTTATACTTCAGCATGGCAACGCTAGATCACATGTTTCAAAACCGGTGAAAACATACTTGGAAACATTAAAATGGGAAGTGCTGCCCCATCCGCCGTATTCACCAGACCTTGCTCTTTCTGATTTCAGCACTTGCAGCGCTTCCGTTTTTATGGATACATCAATAAAATAAGTCAGTTTGTGGATAGCATCAAAAATATATCGTTCTTTCGAGATAGAAAAAGTACAAACTATGGATGAACAATACTTCAAAATCCTCAAATTAAAAGAAATCATTTAAAACTAATTTATAGGCAAGTCAAAAATAGATTCAATTAACTTGAACCTATTAATTATGTGGCATGTATTTGAAGAATTTAATGGGTTGTGTCTAAAAAACTTTTATCTTGTACTATCTAATAAAAAATAAAACTAAACAAAAAAAATGGATAGAACACAAGACATTCCACAGGATGTTTAGCCGGCAATCTTTTTTTTTGTAAAATAAACCTTCGTAATTTTGTATTTACCTGTTTTAGTAAATTATAAATCAAGATTTTATTACCACCCCGTAGTTCAGTGGAAAATTGCCTCTACGTGAAGGTATGGCAGAACTGCTTTATTTATAAATGTAAAAATAATTAGCTGGATGATAGAATAACCACCTGACAAATTAAGCGCTATTATGGGATTGTCCCTATATGCGTTTTTAAGTGAAAAAAACCTCTCGAAAAACTCTCATATCTAATTAAATCTTAATTCTCAAAGATTATTTATTATAATTAATGGTTTGTCGTTGAAGCAATTATAATTAAAAGTCGTAATTGCTTGGCGTTAAATTAATAAGAGATAATAATATATCAGGCCCTACAAAAATTTACTATTCAGTTATATTTTATTGTAAAATATTTTTTATTACTTTCGAAAATAATCTTTAATTATTATTTTATCCGAGTATTATTCTATCAAACAAGTACATAATAAGCTTAAATAATTTATAGGCATATCAGTAGAACAAAAAGATGTTATTTTTGACATATAATGAGTTAAGTTAGTTCCTTCCAGCAAAAATACTCAATAAATCTATAATTTCTCAAAGTATTTGATGGGTTTCAGCGCCAGATTTTTCCAAACCTAGCAATAAAGTAAGCAATGTCGAACATGCAATTTTGAGCATTCCACGATGCATTCCATGATTGCCATCTGTTTACACTGAATGGAGCTATCAATGATACTAAATAAAGTGTTAGGAGGAATGTCATTAATATTAGCATATTGATGTCAAATGCTGCTATATTCCAAGATGATAACGTGCTCATACACACAGTCAAAAAGGTTCTGTCTTGGTTTGAGGAGTATCAGTATATCATCAGACATCCCCGGTCAGCACAATAATCAGTCGTTCAACGTAATTGAACCGTTATGGGAAGCCTTACATTAGAGTATATACACAGTACAGAGAGAGATATACTTACAGTAGAGAGATATAATAATCTATCACAGACGAATTTAGGGATTTGTGTTTCTGCTCAAAATTTTCTACCGTAATTTTGCGGCACAGCGTTGCCAGATTTTGATTTTAAGAATTACGCGTCCGTAGTTTATTTACGCACAAGAGAAATGGCGAATAATCTGCTGTATAACACTTGGAGCTGGCAGCTCGTCGGCCAGAACCTAAAATGTTTGTTTATATATTTTGTGTCACCGATTTGATGGCTACTCTTGGTTGCTTGATTTGGGCGTATTTCGTTTTAATAGAATTTATTTATTTGTAGAGCGTGTTACACAAAAATTTTAGGCCTAAAAATTCTTCCTCGATATAAACTTTAACCGTGACCAATTTCACTCCATCATGTGCCATCCTTCCTGCGTTTTCCTCAAAAAAAGAAGGCAAAATTTTCGCTATACCAATTAATATACAGTTTACTAAATACTAAATAACGAAAATAGGGCGAAAATAATGTCTAGGCGTATCGGTAGTACAAAAAGATGTTATTTTTGACATATAATGAGTTAAGTCAGTTCCTTCCAGCAAAAATAGCCATAAAGTAAGCAATGTCGAACATGCAATTTTGAGCATTTCACGATGCTTTCCATGATTTCCATCTGTTTACACTGAATGGCGCTATCAATAATACTAATGAAAATGTTAGGAGGAATGTCATTAATACTAGCATATTGATGCCAAACGCTGCTATATTCCAAGATGATAGTGTGCACATACACACAGTCAAAAAGGTTCTGTCTTGGTTTGAGGAGCATCAGTATATCATTAGACATCCTTGGCCAGCACAATACTCAGCCTTTCAACGTAATTGAACCGTTATGGGAAGCCTTACAGTAGAGAATATACACAGTACAGAGAGAGACATACTTACAATAGAGAGATATAATAATCTAGCACAGACGAATTTAGGGATTTGTCTTTCTGCTCAGAATTTTCTACCGTAATTTTGCGGTACAGCGTTGCCAGATTTTGATTTTAAAAATTAGGCGTCCGTAGTTTATTTACGCACAAGAGAAATGGCGAATAATCTGCTGTATAAGACTTGGAGTTGGCAGCGCGTCGGCCAGAACCTAAAATGTTTGTTTATATATTTTGTGTCACCGATTTGACGGCTACTTTTGGTTGCTTGATTTGGGCGTATTTCGTTTTAATAGAATTTATTTATTTGTAGAGCGTATTACATAAAAATTTTAGGCCTAAAAATTCTTCCTCGATATAAATTTTAATCGTGACAAATTTCACTCCATCATGTGCCATCCTTCCTGCGTTTTCCTCAAAAAAAGAAGGCAAAATTTTCGCTATACCAATTAATATACAATTTACTAAATACTAAATAACGAAAATAGGGCGAAAATAATGTCTAGGCGTATCGGTAGTACAAAAAGATGTTATTTTTGACATATAATGAGTTAAGTCAGTTCCTTCCAGCAAAAATAGCCATAAAGTAAGCAATGTCGAACATGCAATTTTGAGCATTTCACGATGCTTTCCATGATTGCCATCTGTTTACACTGAATGGAGCTATCAATAATACTAAATAAAGTGTTAGGAGGAATGTCATTAATACTCGCATATTGATGTCAAACGCTGCTATATTCTAAAATGATAATGTGCTCATACACACAGTCAAAAAGTTTCTGTCTTGGTTTGAGGAGCATCAGTATATCATCAGACATCCCTGGTCGGCACAATAATCAGTCGTTCAACGTAATTGAACCGTTATGGGAAGCCTTACAGTAGAGAATATACACAGTACAGAGAGAGATATACTTACAGTAGAGATATATAATATTCTATCACAGAACACACGAATTTAGGGATTTGTCTTTCTGCTCAGAATTTTCTACCGTAATTTTGCGTTGCCAGATTTTGATTTTAAAAATTACGCGTCCGTAGTGTATTTACGCACAAGATAAATGGCGAATAATCTGCTGTATAACACTTGGAGCTGGCAGCTCGTCGGCCAGAACCTAAAATGTTTGTTTATATATTTTGTGTCACCGATTTGACGGCTACTCTTGGTTGCTTGATTTGGGCGTATTCCGTTTTAATAGAATTTATTTATTTGTAGAGCGTGTTATACAAAAATTTTAAGCCTAAAAATTCTTCCTCGATATAAATTTTAATCGTGACAAATTTCACTCCATCATGTGCCATCCTTCCTGCGTTTTCCTCAAAAAAAAAGAAGGCAAAATTTTCGCTATACCAGTTAATATATAGTTTACTAAATACTAAATAACGAAAATACGGCGAAAATAGGCGAATATATTGAATTTTACCCATTATTCATTATTTCTCAACATCAAAGTGTACAAGAAATATGACAGAGCCAAATCGTGAAACATCTGTTTCTGTTCTGACAGTTCAAAGATATTTCCCCACCCATCTTGGAGACAAAATATCACAGTCGAGATTTCGTACTTTTTTTATTTCACTATTGTTAACAGGTATAATAACGAGAAAGAATTTTCGTTTAAAAATGGTCGTGGTTTGCAAGCTCGAGCGAAAAAAAACGGAACTAAGAACAATCGAGGCGTGATTTTGTTTAAATTTATAAAGTCATTCATTCATAATTTTATTTTTTTTATTTGACAATAATGGGAGAATATTACTATTAAAGCTATGATTCATTAAAAATATTGATAGCTGATTGGTACCAGTGATGTGCTAGTTTTAAAAATATGTATTACTTCATTTTAATAATTACAAATCCGAATTTTCATTTTTATGGTATCGGAAATATGTTCAACAAAAGCGATATAATCAACTATAGTGTTAATGACCACAAAATACGTTTAATTGATAACGGTATTTTTTTCGTGTATTTCAGATTTTACCCATAACAAATCGAACTAAAGTCTCGTAACTGTGGTGGTTAGCTCATGTTTCCATGTTATTTTTAGCTCTATACTGGTACAGAATCACTAAATAAACGAGATAGGTATGTTTTTTTTTTAATTTTCATTTCGATTCATTCATAGAGAGAAAAAAAACCAACTACCAATACACCAATTTGGGTTTACTAACAAGCATTTAATAGTTGACCAGGTCCACAGAAAACAGATGTTATTGAAAAAGCCTACGAAAGTAAAAAAGCATGCTCAGCTATATTCTTAGATGTAGCACAAGCCCTCGATAAGGTTTGGCATGAAGATATTGTTCATAAACTGCAGAAAATGCTACCAAAACAAAACACCGAACTATTAAAATCGTACCTTACAATCAAAATTTTTAGAGCCAAACAAGAAGAAGCTTACTCCCAATAAAAGAATCTAAAGCAGGTGTACCGCAAGGAAGTGTACTGATACCAATGCTTTATCTACTCTACACTTGTAATATACATATACCACAAATAGAGAATAGTACGATGGCTACATTTGCTGATGATACGGCGATTATAGCTATCGGAGACAATAGTGAAAAAACCTCACGAAAATTACAAGAGACAAGTGACAATATAAATAATTGGACACAAGCTTGGAAAATAAAAATTAATGAAAATAAATCTATACATATGTAGTTCACCTATAAACAGACCGTACAAGCACCAAAAACATTACACATCTACATATCTCGGAAAGAATCTTGATGCAAAACTTCGCTGGAAGAAACATATAAAGAACAAAAGAAAAGAACTGGAATTGAAATATAGGAAAATGTACTGGCTAATTGGAAAAAAATCACAATTATCAGTACCTAATAAATTGCTAATATATTAGCAAATACTGAAACCTATATGGACATACGGAGTTCAATTATGAGGATGTTCTGCAAATAGTAACATAAATAAAATACAAATTTTTCAGAACAAAGTTCTGAAAGGTATTGTGGGCGAGCACAAATAGTATACACACAATAAGTCAAGAAATCAAGAGAATTGCAAAGGGGCATGAGGAAAGACTCCATTCTCATGAGAATATTGATGTATTGCAGCTTGTGGACACCACTAGGACACATACTCAAAATAATCAAACCATCTGATCTTGTGTACTGTTGAGATAGGGCCAGAGACTGAGATGGGCGTCCTAGTCATATACCTAGATTTAAGTTATTATAAAGACCAATTGTAGGTTAGACGGAAATGACTGGTAATAATGTAATAATTAAATAATAAAAAAAATACAATTCATAGATAATTCCCTATAAAACAATACGGCTACTGTGTACTGGGTATTGGGTTGGATACTGTATTTCTTATGTACAGCCGATCTACAGAAAATAAAAATCACTACTGTAGCAACATATGCAACCGACACAACAATCTTAGTATTTCATGAAGATCCAATAACAGCATCAAAGATTCTCCAAACACACAAATCCGACAAGGGAAATGATCCCAGTCACACCAGCAACCAGGCTGGGTAAGACCGGATGTCTTCTGGAAAGATTTCTAAGTTGGTCACTCGCCAAGTTAACGTCGAGAACCGTGGCTCGCAGCCCAAATTAAACAGTAGGTCCAGGCCAGATAAACCCTCGTTTGGTAAAAGGAGACTTTAAGATATATAAAAAAAATTTATGGCGAGAGAACCTGTTATAAAAACCGGAAATTAATTACGGAAGAATAGTAATTGTGGACATATTTTTATCGACTTGTAAAAATAATTATATTGATAATAATAAAACGCGACGAGAAGATGCATATCTTCAATTATAAGCATTCGCGCGAATTATTAAAAGGATCTTCGGATTTTGTCAGAGATAAATTCATTTTGTGTGAAAGAAAATAAGATCTCAATCATATCGAGTCGCCGTCATAATTTATGGTCGAACCAAATTGGTATATAGTGGATAAAACAAACAAGTTCCATAATATATCTCGTGCTTTACAATAAGAGGTCGAACGGTAAAAAAAAATCAGGCTCGTAAATCAAAGAGTGTATATGGTTAAACAAATTTTCTTCGGGCCGATAAATAATAGAGTGTTAACTCGGTATAAATCCAGGCGGACGTCTTACATTCAAAACACACAATAAATAGTATTTCGGCGTTTGAAAGTCAAAAAGGACCGACAAGGACGTTCATTTGTTTTGGGGGAAATATACATTAAAATATAAGCCGGACCAGGTATAGTGCGACACAATAAGTGGTCTCACAAACCACGAGCCCCATACCACCTACCGAGTCACCACAAAGCCTCATGACACTTGACTATTTGTTACCTATTATATATATTATGAGAATCTATCAGTTTATAATTAACCGCTTTTTGGAAGGCCTCCATTGTAATTTTGCTACGATTAATATTAATTGTCCTCTTTTTTTTCCAGTTAATGATCGTGGATAGGTTTCCAATTTAAAAAGTTGTTCGACGTTACCCAAAAACTATTAAAGACTATGCTTCGTTTCGTAAATTAACAGTGCATTATTGAACTTTATTTACGAAACAACGCTTATAATACTGTAGCGACCTTGAGGCATGTCGAATTTTTCATCGTGGAATAACTGTCATCAAAGTACCTAGAAATATAATCCGCAGCGCCGACTAGAACACGATAACGAATAGCTGGCAACCCCGAGACATTTATCTGGGATGTTATTGAAGGGTATTTCTATTCATTCAGTACCCGACCATCGTTTGGTTTAGACGTGCCACCATCGACTGCCCAAGCCTCGTCACCAGGTGCCATCCGTTTTATCCATTTTGTATTTTCCACAATTTTATATTACTTCAGAAAATAACGGTCACATAATGTAAACACCACTGTTTCATTTCGTTTTACCTCCATTTACCGAGCCTTATCAGTTTACCCTAAAATACTATTCCGTTCATTAGCTCATATTTGTTTTAAATTAATTATTCATTAAATAATCACAATCAGTGATTTATATTAATGAAATAAGTTGTTTCATCAACATTTGTTCTTGTTTATAACTACACGGTGTGACAATTTTTTTTGTTCTAGAGCATTAAATAAAAGGGCTTTTTTTGTCAAATTTTCAACACGTCAACCACGTACCATTCTAAACTTTTGATAAATTAAAGTACTGTAAATAAATAAAGGGAGTATGAAATATATATATATATATATATATATATATATATATATATATATATAACAAATAAACAATGAATCAAAATAGCTCAGGTTTAGGCGGTCAACAGAAAAAATAAGCTGAAAGAAAATGGCGAAATATTAACTTCTTCTCTTGTAACATAACTTTCAATACAAACTAGCAGTAATCTGCTAGCATTTTAGCACTCCATCTTCCTTGATAACGGTCTTCTTTCTGTTTTATATCCTGGTGAAAGCGTTCAGCTTGTTCGTCACTGACCATTCCAAAATTAAGGGTGGGGGATTCGAAATGAGAATTCAAGAAATGTATTCTTAATGACATTCTGCATACCATCGTTTTAAATTTCTGCAGCAAATCATTCACTAAGAAATCCACGAATCACCTTCTTTAAAGATAACCAAGCCGCCAACACTTTCCCCGTAAAATTTTCATCGAATTCATTGTTTTTTTATAAATTATTATATTCATTGTTTTATAAGTTAAGGCGTAAATAGTATTCACACTATTACTAAGGCTCGTAACGTGTTAAACAACCAAACAATAGACAATGCTTTTAATAATGGAATAAGGAATTCAAAACACGTAATCTTGAAGGAAGAAGCATCTCAAGAAGAAATCAGCCGAACTCAAAATCAAATATCACAGCTCAAATTGGCTCTTTGGAAGAAAATTCAAAATGCCAGTTCATAATAAGATACTGGTCTACAATCACGTGTTCAGACCAATTTAAATTCTAAAATAGAAAAAAAGTATTTAATTCGTTGAATAATAGATGCAAAATCACAATAGATGCATAACATGATTTTTATGATGTGTCAAATAGTTCTCTTAAGTCAACAATTAATCATCATAAATAACGAACTAATTCAAATCATTTAATTTATTATACACCTATATATCCTCAAATTGTACCCTCAAATGTGAATTGAATCAAAAGTGGTGATTTTTATGTCGAAACTTGGACCAGGAAAGAATGTCGAGCTTGGAAATTGAATTAAACCAGTAGCTAAATAAAAACTAAAGCTCGATTTTAGACAGAAAATAATCTTCATTGACTGGGCCAGTATTTGAATGAATTCATTTTTCAATAAACAAAATTGTGGCATTATTTATAAACAACCTCATAAGACAAATCCATCAAAAAACGTTCTGAAGAGGACTTTATTTACAGTTGTCTCGTAGATGGTTGAGTCAATAGCCTATACTTTTCCAAGAGTGGTTCTGGTATAGGTCTCTTAGACACGTGTTACCTATAGTACCTTTAGTTGACAAATTTAAACTGCACTAAAATATCAAATGCTTTGATGCTTGAATCTGCATCCTGTTCGAGTATTATCCAAGAGTTGAAATACTTAACTGTTAAAGTATCAACTATATCTAATTATTTATATTAATTTTCCCGGCACATCCCCGCAATTATCTTCCCATACAACAACAACGTATTAGGTAAGGAAAATTGAGATTTTCTTCCAGAAATTCAAAGATCAAAAGTCCAATTCATATATATAGAAACTACGGTAAACCTGTATAAAACCCAGTTAAAATAAATAACAGTTTTACGTCATATCTTAGAGTCTTCTACAAACTAGGATTTACTCAGAGTTTGTCTAGTGCTTAATATAGGCTCCGAACCACGGTCTCCAGCATTAAACCCAACGACCTAACAGTAATCAACCACGTCTTAACCAACTTATTTACCAGCGTACTGGAATAGCTGTTAAATTAATATTTATAATTCCTTTTTTAAATAAAATTATACGTTAATTGTAAAAAACAATACCAGATTTCCAGATTGGTTTTCGAAATCACCATTCAACAATGGATCAAGTGCACAGAGTAACTGCGGCTATTGAAAGAGCGTTTGAGGAGAAGAAATACTGCCCTGCAATATTCCTGGATGTCTCACAAGCTTTTCATCGGGTTTGGCATTTGGAATTAATCTGTAAGATGAACAAATTGTTACCGCGTAACTATTATCAGTTGCTGGCGTCATATTTATTCGGAAGAAAATTTAGAGTATCGCACGAAATGGCATTCTCAACATTTAAAACTATTTCGCTGGAGTTCCACAAGGTACCTCTCCCGTAACTGCTTTACACTGTTGACAATCCAACAACAAAAGAAACACTACTTGGAACTTTTGCTGACGACACAATTATTATGGCAAACGATATATCTCTGCCTAAGTGGCAGTCAACAAAATCTACAAATGGACGAATGATTGGAAAATTCAATTTAATAGCTCCAAATCTGTCCACGTTAACTGGTTAACTATACTGGTTAGTCGGAAGATACTCTCAATTTGATCTAAAATCAAAGAGGTTGATCTATAACATAATTATAAAACCAAATTGGACCTAAAAATTCAAATCAACTAGTCATATAACGCTGTCAAAACAAGGTTCTTCGATTGATTATCAATACCTATCGCTATGTAAACAACGAAGACTGCACGATGACCTGGAAATTAAATGGATTTGCGAAGTTATCCAAGATTTCGTCTTGAAACATGAAAGATTGAAGAGAACAAAACCATACGAACTTAGATAAAGTGTATACCTTTAGTGTAAACTATAGCTATAAGTTATTATAATTTTATAATTGAGGAATACATATTGATGTATTTCTCGCACTCGTCTTGCTTGTTAATTAATCCAAGTACATAGAAAAAGTAGTAATATATTAATTGTTAATTGTAGATTGTACTAAGCGTATCTAATAAAGATGTTACAAAAAAAATTGTAAAAAATCAAATATATTCAATTTAATTAAATGTTCAATGTTGCTTTTGATATAATAAAACGTACCTTTGGTATACATAGTAAATAATGGGTTTTGATTTTAACATCACACATAATAAATAAAATAAATATAAAGGTTAAATGTATGTTAATTACAAACGTAACATTTGAAATAATTCCACTTTAATATAAACGATTTAGTATCGGAATGGCTGTCGTAAAATCGATAATGGGATATATCGTTGTATTACACATACTATTCAGAAACATACGTTTTACACATGATCGATACCACAATAACAACCAATTAACTCTATTTACTTTGATCGTGATTTTTTTTAGAGTGAAAATTCGTCAACAATTTCTATTGTGCTAACTCTGGTTTGGACATTCCTGCGACGTGAACTGTGATCAACGACCGTAAACTAATCGGCTACACGAATGATTAAATTTCAGCATAATTGTAACATGCAGCGTAAAGGGAGAAGGGCAATTATCAAAGTCAATGTAGATCTTTGATATCTCCAACTTCCGACGCTATTTGCCTTTGTATCTCTTGTCAAAACTTCCATTTATTTAACACATGTCGAACAAAAAGAAACCGACTTAATGACAAAACTGTTTCGGTAATATTAGCATTCTTGTCTGCTTCATATGTTTTTTTGTTTCAGTCTCTTGCCCGTTTAAATTAATAAAACAATTTCAATTTCCTTTTCGGTAATGAGATTATTTTATAAAGTTACTTTAAAAAAACAGTATCCAACTATAATATTTTAATAATGTGTCATATCATTACGAAAATAACTCAATTCATATAATATAAAAGTAGTTTTACACTTTACTAAATCAATTATGTTTTACACCACGATATTTATTTATTGTTTAACAATGCCAATCTTTAAAAATAATTGATGAGATAATAAAAATTTATATTAAGGAAACCACAAAAAAGTAATGAATTTGATTAAACATAGGAAGGTGTCAGATGTGCTGAAAATAATACTTCTTTTTCCATGATGAAAATCTAAGTATTGGATATCGCAATAAACTCGCCAAAATTCACCATTACTGGTGATAATCATAGCTGTCATGGAGTCAGAGACTCCATCTCTCTTTATAGTATTTAATCTACATATTTTCTATCTGCGTTGTGCTTTTTACTTTTGTCTATTGCGTCTTTAAATTAATAAAACAATTTCTATTTATATTTTGGAAAAGACGTTATTTTATAGTTACTTAAAAAACTGTTAAACTATAATATTTTAATGATCTGTCATATTAAAATAAAAATAACTCAGTTTATATCATATAAAAGTAGTTTTGCACATTACTGAATCAATTATCTTTTACACCACAATATTTATTTATTGTTTCAAAATGCAAATATTTAAATATAATTGATGAGATAATCAAAATTTATATTAAAGAAGCAACAAAAAAAGTAATGAATTCGATTAAATATAGGAAGATGTTAAATGTGCTGAAAATAAGACTTCCTCTTTCATGGTGAAAGTCAGTGATGTGTTGGAAATTGCTACTGGAGAAATAAGTGGTTGGAAAATCCTAGATTCTAATATATTTCTTTCTCTATATATATCAATTGAAATATGATTGTATGTACCTGATCAATAAAGTTTATATCCGTATATCATTGAGGCTTTTAATGTTTGATAAATTTATGGCTACAAAGAATTTTGTTATTGGTAAAAGTAAGCGTACCAACAATTCTACATAATTTAGAATTATAGACCCATATAGCTGTAATTAAATATACGATTCTAAGTAGCACATAAGATAACATATATATATATATATATATATATATATATATATATATATATATATATATATATATATATATATTTATATTTATATGTATATATATATATATATATATATATATATTTATATTTATATGTATATATATATATATATATATATATATATATATATATATATATATATATATATATATATATATATATATATTTATATATAGATACGAACGACAAAGATTTAGACACACATTTATGTAAATGTAATAATAGGTGCTTTATTAATATTTATTAATAACTGTAAATTTGCAACTATATGATTAAAGCTAGTGTAAAAAGATGAAGGAAGATGAAGAAAATGAATGAAAGGATGGCAGAAAACAAAAAAACAAGGAACAAGCAAAATGTCAAAGATTAGAAAAAACTTATTGTTGCTTTTAATTTTTTTTAAACAAACTACTATAATAATTTCCTCCAGAATTGTTCAATTTCCTTCTTCTTAATGAGATTATTAAAAATAGTTAAAAATAATTGGTTAGTTAACTATATAATAATGTCTGATGTCCGCTCATCATTACAAATAAATGGCAATTAATTTAATGAAATCACCTGTAAAATAAAGATTTTTCTTTAACGTCATTACTTTTTTTCTACTATCACTTCGATATTAATCAGTGTATTTCATTTTCTTATGTTAATCTCGCAAGATAGTAAAAATAAATTAGGTTATTTACATTTTTTTTACTTCAATAAACATAAGTTTCGAGTTATTGATTGTTATTTAATCAGATTATGTCTACTAATTGTTTTGATCTTTTGAAGCAATTATTTATTTAACTTTATTATTGTGATTATATTGTGAAGAAATAATCATGACATATAAACATTCAAACTATGTTAAAAACAAAAAACTCAACAAATATCTTATTTACTTGTAATTACTTAGTGTCATTTTAATAAAGAACCATATTATAATAATTAACTCATCTTAGAAATAAAAAATAGAATGTCTAAAATATTTTAATATTCATTTCCCAGTGCTAGTTGGTGGGTTTCTTTTGTGTGGTAATAATTAGAAATAATAAAAAAAAATTAAAATATATATTTTTAAAATATCATGTGTTAATAAAAAGGAAATATAAAATTTGAAAAAGGTAATTTAAAATTATTTTTTGACATCAATAATCATAATAATTGTGAGGTTATTGATTGCTGTTTAATCAGACTATGTTTTGTTTACTAATTGTTTTGATCTAAGTAATTTTTTATTTTATTTTCTTTTTTATATACATATAGTTTAAAGCCTCCTTTTACCCACTGTGGGTTTATCTGGACTGGGCCTAAAGCATAACGTGGGCCCCAAACCGCAGTCCTCAGCATTAAGCCTACCGACTGGCGAGTGACCAACTTTCGAAATCATCCCAGAAGACATCCGATCTTACCCAGCCTGGTCACTGGCGTGACTGGGATCATTTTCCTTGTCGGATTTTACACTCTTGCCTTAGAACATTCACAAATTTTAAACAATCACAAACATAAATTTACGACCATGCCCCAGCAGGATTCGAACCCGCGACTGTCGCAACAGTAGGAGGACCGTCCCATCGTCTTTACCACTGCGCTACCAAGTCGGCATTTTATTTTCTTAATGTTATTCTATTGTGAAAAAAATCGTGATATCGTGAATTATAATAATTAATTAATCTTAGAAATAACAAATAGAATATGTAAAATACTTCAATATTCATTTGTCAGTGATAGTGGGTGGGTTACTTTTGGGTGGGAATAATTAAAAATAATAAAATAATAAAAATATATATTTTTAAAACATCACGTGATAATAAAAAGGAAATAGGTAAATTAAAATTACTTTTTGACTTGAATAATCATAATAATTGTGAGGTTATTGATTGCTCTTTAATCAGATTATGTTTTGTCTACTAATTGTTTTGATCAAGGCATTAATTTATTTTATTTTCTTATTATGAAGAAAAAATCGTGATATATAAACAGTAAAACTATATTAAAAACAAAAGAACTGAACAAATATCTTATTTACTTGTAATTACTTAATGTCATTTCAACAAAGAATCGAATTATAATAATTAATTAATCTTAGAAATAACAAATAGAATATGTAAAATACTTCAATATTCATTTGTCAGTGATAGTGGGTGGGTTACTTTTGTGTGGGAATAATTAAAAATAATAAAATAATAAAAATATATATTTTTAAAACATCACGTGATAATAAAAAGGAAATAGGTAAATAAAAATTACTTTTTGACTTGAATAATCATAATAATTGTGAGGTTATTGATTGCTCTTTAATCAGATTATGTTTTGTCTACTAATTGTTTTGATCAAGGCATTAATTTATTTTATTTTCTTATTATGAAGAAAAAATCGTGATATATAAACAGTAAAACTATATTAAAAACAAAAGAACTGAACAAATATCTTATTTACTCGTAATTACTTAATGCCATTTCAACAAAGAACCGTATTACAATAATTAATTGATCTTCGAAATAAAAAAAATAGAATGTTTGAAATATTTCAACGTTCGTTTGTCAGTGCCAGTTGGTGGGTTACTGTTGTAGTGTGGTAATAATATTGATGAATAGATGTTTAAAGCGGCTCGAAGGGAAAGTAACGAATTTTAAAATAAATTTTAAACTGGTTAGCAATACAATAAACCCATCAGAACACAAAAGATGATTATTCAAGGAACACACTTGTGTATTTCATAATATTTCAGAAAACTAAACTCAATAATATAGTTAATCATGCGTGTAATATGGGAAGATAAGTGGGCTAACCGTAAAGTACGGCGTTCTTAGAGGTTACATTTGCAAATTTCGCATCAAAAGCGTCGTTGTTGAATACCTCCCGTACTATAATGCAACTTTGTATATTAATATATGAATTTTTCACAGGCTGCTACACTTGTTAGCAGAGGGAAATAAATATTGTCCTTTGTGTGTTCGGGAAATTTTCGGATGCTTCAGAACCCCATTGTTTAAAGAATTTATAGACGTTTACCCTACATCTTTTAGCATGATCATTGTATAGCTTCGATGTATCTTACTTTTTATTCACGCCATTCCAAGATATCGTGATAATTTGCATTTATAACTCTACAAAGAGATTTATATAACAATATGTATCAGTTTTTATTTATTAACTCCTTTATTTGTATACAGGGTGTGCGCAAAATAATTTATTAAAACATTTTTATGTATTAATAAGATGTTAAACCAGAATTTTCTTTTAAAACAGCTGGATTTCTTTACCGAGTAGTGCCTAAATAATTTCCATTCTTGTTCCAAACCCCCACCATTAACTTCAATGATGTTGAAGAGGGAAATTCTTCTCCGCTCTGAAACTCTCCATAACGGTTCACTTAACAGGTCAATTGAAAAGTAACCGGCCTGACATATAGATGGCGCTACTAGAATTAAATCCATATGTTTTTAGTTAGCCCTAACCCTCAAAAGATGCGTGTATAAATTTGACAGCTGTCGGATCATTAGTTTGTGAATTATAGCATTTTGGGTGAAGCAACTTTTGTTATTGTCAAAAAAATGGATTAAAAGGATTTCGCTTGTTGATAAAATATTGCTTTTTGAAGGGAAACAATACAATTGATTTCCGGATACTGCCCCAGGAAAATCAATCATTCACTTAAACCATCACAAAGGATTGGTATACTAAGTTTAGACCTGATGAAATGAACACTGAAGACCGTGAACACAGTGGAGGCCCAAAAGAGGCTGTTACAGACGAAAACCTTTAAAAAATCTACAAAATGATATTGAATGACCATAAATTGACCGTGAATTGAAATAGCAGACACTCTAAAGATATCAACTGAGACATGAGAAACACATGAACATGAGAAAGCTCTGTGTAAAGTGGGTGCCGCGCAAGCTCATTTTTGACGAAAAACAACGACGAGTTGATGATTCAGAGTAGTGTTTGAAGATGATCAGCGTAATAAACCTGAATGTTTGCGTCGATATGTGACAATGGATGAAACATGGACCCATCATTTCACTCCGAAGTCCAATCGACAGTCATCCGAGTGGACTGAACACGATGAACCCGCTCCAAAGCGTAGGAAAACGCAACAGTAGGCTGGCAATGTTATGGCGTCTGTATTTAGGGATGTGCATGGAATAATTTTCATTGACTACCTTGAAAAACGAAGGACCAGATCAACAGCGACTATTACATAGTGTTATTGGGCCGGTTGAAGAACGAAATCGCGAAAAAACGGCCGCATTTGATGAAAAACAAAGTGCTGCTTCACCAAGACAATGCACCGTGTTACAAGTCAGTTCTCCTAGCGGTATTTAAGAAATAATGTAAACGATGATTCATCTGACCATACCATATTCTTCAAAGTTTTATGCTGCCTGGACGCAATCCTCTTTAATGTTCGTTAGTCTCGATCGGTTATCTTTGGATTTTGTCTACTATACATCTTTGCCGATGATGTTTCACAATTTTTTGTGTATGCTGACATTACCGTTGATACTGTCGCTTGTGAAATGTTAACAAATTCAGCTGTTTTCCCCAGAGACACTCCCGCTAATCAAACACCATCCCTTTGATTTATCTTTTGCCTTTATTTAAAATACACTGAAATATAACCTACAGGACAAGATATGTAAGCTGAGCAAATATGTTATCTGTTACCAACATGCAACAAAATGTTATACATTGCATTGTCTCTCATATTAATTTGCCTATCCCTTGTATATTAATGTCTAAAATAACTAACGCTTATAATAAAAAATACATAAGCAATATATGGTTGTAAGTGTCATCCTGATCGTCATCATATTAACAATTTTTTCTCTAATGCAGGATGAAGGCTATCTAAGCGTGTAATAACAAAAATAACAACGAATCTTAGCAGACTTCATTGCCAACCTTTACTTTTACTAGTTTAAAATTGTTTTGTTATTAGACACCATTGTTCCTGAATGGTGAACCTGACTCTGCTTTTTTTTCTGATGATTGCTGACATATGAATATGCACATAATTATCTCACACTTTAATTATCATTAGCCTAATTATATGTGTTTGTTTATATATCGGAATTAATTTGTTTAATAACACTTATGTCAGCCCTTCATATATTTTTCTGTGATTATTTTTCCATGATTAAAATAGAAATTCAATCTTTAGCGAATTTTCTTTCTAGAGTATTAAGGGGGTATTTTAGCCTAGAAATCACAGCTTAACTCCTTGAGAATATGTCCTAAAGAGGATTTTTCAAAATTTAAATAATTTTTTGGAGTTCCTCCATAATGATGGACACAAAATGCCATTAGTTAGCATCGGGGCTAGAAAAAGTCACACGGGGCTATACCACGGTGATGATCGATCACACTTCTTCGGTTTTTGATGTTCCTTTTGGAGAAAATTACGCTTTTTCTCCAATCAGCCATAATGTTAGATATTTGCCTAGAAAATATATCTACATCTTCAGTAATGTCTTTAAGTCTTAACGAGAATCTTCCAGTAGCAGTTTTTTTATTTTATCAATATTTTTATCTTTAGTTGAAGGTCGACCAGAAGACACTCATTGTCAAAAGTGCTTTAACAATTTATCTGCTTGTATTCTTGTCATATATGGTTTACACAAGTATTCAGCAATATTTTCAATGATATGGCACACGAAACATTGCGCAGTATTTTTTTATAAAAATCTCAGATCACTGAAAATAATTGACAAAAACATTTCTTCATGAAATTACACTTCAAGTTATTAATTATACTCAGATTAATTAACATACTGCATAAAATTATACAGGCATCTTTCGATACATTTTGTAAAATAAAAACTATTATATCTAAGAAATTGAACATATATATTTTTCATGTAACCACTGTTAGAATACAAAATCGATCTCAACAGACAAAATCTTTTGTACGGTTGGCATAATGTTTTCAAAAGATTCCCACTAAGCTTTGACAATCGAACACGGCATTTACCGATAAAAAAAAGCACACACACACATACACACAAGCAATCACGTCTGTCATGTTATCGGTGTTCAGAATGGATGTGGTCAAGATGATATGCGAAGAACAAGTCTGTTGGGACAAGTTAATAGCGAGATAATTCAAGGGCGTCCATATCGAAAAAATAATTGGAACAAGATGCTTTCAATTCGAGACAATAATGGCGCGAAATAAAGCGAGCCGTAATGACATATTCTACGGCTATTGTCACGTTGACAATGGGCTCCGATAATACAAAGCCCTAGTCATAATTACGAGATTTCTCTCTCTCTCCATCTAGTGTGATATCACATCATCAATCCAATGTTTCACTAATTTTAGGAGAACGTTCTATAGAAAATTAGTTTGTTAAATATACATATATTTGAAATTATTGAATTTGCATTTAAATAAAAATACAACTGAAAAACTATATCAATCATATTGTGTTCACATTTTCTAATATTATGATAGAATCTGTTCTGAATAAGTTTTCAATGCCTTTTTTAACAAATACTATATGAATTAAATTATAATTAAAGCTATTACATTATTATTTTTCGTGTATTTACAAAAACTTAATGAATTTTTGATCATATATCTCATATCTTTTGGTAATATACTAATCTTATAACTTATATTCTTATAATAATATATTAATCTTGAAGTATGTGATATTCCATTAAATATCTGCCCTAAGAAATGAACAATATAGGTGAATATTAGTAAAAATAAAAAGTATATACGTATCAATTTAAATAACTGGTAAATTTAATGGTATCTTTAGTATCACTGAGTGAAACCCTGCTCAAATTCTCAAAGAACTTTCAAACAGTTCACCAGTTAATAAGTCGACTGTTTACATTAGAAAGGAAACTGGCTATCATACGAATTGTCTAAAAATGTCATTTCAAACCGTCTCAACATTGCGGTTTCATTGCTGGCCAGACAGAACATGACTTTCCTGCAGAGTATTGTGACTGGAGATGAAAAATCGCCATATAGTCTTGGTCTGTATATGATAGAATCAACAAGGTATGGTCAATGGACTAACGACGTCAATTGAAAAATTGAACAATATATTGTTGCAAAAAAAGACCAGCAATAGCTAGTAACAGATGCAAAATAATCAACGTCGGGAACTATCGACTGAAAACGACTAACGACCGTTGAGTAATTGACTACTTTTAACTATCGACTGTTTCAGTCTCTATTTTCGGTTCGACTTTTTACTATCGAGTACTTTTAGTCGCTATTTTCTGAAACTTTTTTGGTTTTTAACATTCTGGTTTTGCGGTAATAACTGCGACCTCGAAAATATATGGTTCTATATTTTGTTTGAACAAGAAAAAAATGAAACTGTGCTTTTGAAAATAATGGAATCCTGCAATAATCTCTTTCTTTTTCTTTCCCATAGTGTATTCGGGAAAGAATACTTACATCTCCTTCTCAACTATGGCATGGCTGAAAAAAAAAACATTTGTAAGCACACGTTGGAATGATATAGAAATATACAAATTATTTTTATTATATATATAAGTTCTGTCGGATCCAGCGTACTCACCAGACTTAGAGCCTTTTGATTATCACTTATTTAGATCGATACAGCATAGTTTGGCTGAAACATGGTTTTGAAATGCTGAAAATATGATAAGCTGATAAACCAACAACGTTATTTCTATGCGGTATTACACTGTTGCTAGAAAATAGGGAAAAGAGTTGTAGAGAATGACTAAAAATAACAGGTCAATTGAAAAGTCCCCGCCCGCTATAGATGACGCTACTAGAATTAAATCCATATGTTTATCAGTTAGCCCTAACCCTCAAAAGAAATGCTTGTATAAACTTGACAGCTGTCGAAAATATTAATTTTTGAGTTATAGCATTGTGAGTGAAGCAACTTTTGTTATTGTGAAAAAAAAATGGATAAAAAGGAATTTCGCGAGTTGATAAAATATTGGTTTTTGAAGGGAAAAAATGCAGTTGAAGCAAAAACTTGGCTTGATGCCGAGTTTACAGACACTGCCCCAGGAAAATCAACCATCAAGGATTAGTATGCTAAGTTTAGACGTGGTGTCTAAGTGATCACCGAAGACGGTGAACGCAGTGGACGCCCAAAAAAAGGTTTTTACCGACGAAAACATTTAAAAAATCCACAAAATGATATTGAATGACCGTAAATTGAAATTGAATGATATAGCATAAACTCTAAAGATATTAACTGAACGTGTACATCATATCATTCACGAATATTTGGGTATGAGAAAGTTCTGTGCAAAGTGGGTGCCGCGTGAGCTCACTTTTGACCAAAAACAACGATGAGTTTATGACTCGGAGCAGTATTTGAAGATGATCAAGTGTAATAAACCCGAGTTTTTGCGTTAATATGTGACAATGGATGAAACACGGCTCCATCAATTCACTCCGAAGTCAATCGACAGTCATCCGAGTGGACTGCACACTATGAACCCGCTCCAAAACATGGGAAAACGCAACAGTCGGCTGGTAAGATTATGGCGTCTGTATTTTGGAATGCGCATAGAATAATTTTAATTGACTACCTTGAAAAATGAAGGACCATCAACAGCGACTATTACATAGCGTTATTGGACCGTTTGAAGGACGAAATCGCCGCTCAAATGGCCGCATTTGAAGAAAAAGAATATGCTGCTTCACCAAGACAATGCTCCCTGTCAAAAATCCATGAATTGGGCTTCGAATTGCATCCTCATTCATCGTATTCTCCAAATCTGCCCCTTAGCGACTATTTCATGTTCTCAGATCTCAAAATAATGCTAGCTGGGAAGAAATTTTCGTCGAATGAAGAGGTGATCGCCGAAACTGAGGCCTATTTTGAAACAAAGGACAAACCGTACTACAAAAACGGTATCGAAAAGTTGGAGGGACGCTATCATCAGTGCATCACACTTGAAGAGAATTATGTTGAATAAAAAAACTAATTTTGCCAAAAAATGTGTTTTACTATGGTAGGCCGGGGATTTTTTAATTGACCTGTTATTTTAATAAATAAATAATATATTTTATCAATTTCTCTGAATAAAGGCATTTTTAATAAAACCTAATAAAATAAAAACTGTCACAAGGGTGTTTATTGCTTTAACCAACAATATGTCAAAAATGTGACCGTGTATATCTCAAACTATTCTCGTTATTACGTACTAACAGACAAAACTAACGGACGGTCAGAATATTATTTATGATATTGAAAGAATAATAAATGGGGTTAAATGTTGTAAGCATTAAAATAAAAAATATGTTTTATATAATTGATAAAATTATAAGGACTTTTCGGCAAGTCGGAAGACAAAAGACAATGTCGGGCCGTGGAGTTTGGATAAAATTTTCATTGTGTGAGGCGCCCCCGCTGGGCACCCTCCTGCAGGGTCGACAGTTAAACTTTCGGCTTTTGTACACACGTGAAAGAACAGTTGACCAGTTTTTCGTTTACGATATTTAATAGATCATCGGAGATCATTAGAAAACGCCACGACACGAGAGCATATTAACGTAATCTACTTAACAATATTTTGTTTCTCTCTTCAATCTTACATTATCTCATTCATTTAACTTTAAAATTATATTAAAACATAGAGTCACAATAAATTAAAATATAAACAAAAGCATTTGTTTTAATCGCCAAATTGTTCAATGGTGTTTTTATTGTTGTGCGTTTATTGTTATTGTATTGTTCTTTATATAGTTGAAAAGTCCCCGATCTGATACATGAAGTTTACATTTGAATTATCATATCTCATGTTGCATTGGTTTTTGTGGTACCTCTAGCTTCTCAACACTGGTACAATGTAAGCAGTCAGAGTAATGGAACGTAGATGATAGTAATCATAGACAGAGGGTAATAGGGTAGATATATTAGGGTAAATATACTGTTGAAATTAATGATATTTACGTCCAGTTATATCATGAAAATAAACTCTCTTTCGCCAAGATATAACAGGAGAATAACTGCAAAAACTACCAAGAAAGGGAATTATAAAACTCACCAACTTCATCAATAGAGCAATTAGATTAAATCATGTCCCAGGCATTTGTAAGATGGCGGAAATTGTAATGATCCCAAAACCTTGACCCCAAAAAAGTCACCAAACGCAATAAAAGCTTATAGACCCATATCATTGCTGCCAGTCATATTTAAGGTTTTTGAAAAACTCCTGTTGAAAGGAATAAATCCAATTATAAAGAGAATAAACCTAATACCAATACACTAGTTTCTATTTGTTAACAAGCATTCAACAATTGACCAGGTCCACAGAATAACAGATGTTATTGAAAAAGCCTACGAAAGTAAAAAAGTATGCTCAGCTATTTTCTTATATGTAGCACAAGCGTTCGATAATGTTTGGTATGAAGGCCTTCTTTATAAACTACAGAAAATATTACCAAAACAACACACCGAAATCGTACATTACAACCAGAATGTTTAGAGTTAAACAAAGAAAAGCTTACTCTGCAATAAAAGAAGCTAAAGCAGCTGTACCACAAGGAAGTGTACTGGGACCAATGCTTTATCTACTCTACAATTGTGATATACCACAAATGGACAATATTACGATAGCTACAGTTGCTGATTATACTGCGACTATAGCTGTCGGAGACAATAGGGAAGAAGCCTCACGAAGATACCAGGCAAGTGACAATATAAATAATTGGACACAAACTTGGAAAATAAAAATCAACGAAATTAAATCTGTGCATGTGGAGTTCACCTACAATCAGAACGTACAAGCACCAATAAGATTAAATAATACTATCATTCTATATAGCAACAACGCTAAATATCTCGAAATAAATCTTGATGCAAAACTTTGCTGAAAGGAACATACAAAGAAGAAAAGAAAATAACTGGAATTGAAGTATAGGAAAATGTACTTGCTAACTGGAAGAAAATCACAATCACAAAATTACATCAGTACATAATAAATTGCTATTATATAAGCGAATACTGAAACATATATGGTCATACTGAGTTCAATTATGGGGATGTTCTGCAAAGAGTAGCATAAACGAAACACAAATTTTTCGAAACAAAGTCCTGAGAGGTATTGTTGGCGCACCCAAATACTATAGGATTAATTACCTACATCGAGACCTTCAGATACCCACCGTCAGTCAAGAAATAAAGACAATTGCAAGAGAGCATGAGGAAGACTCCATTCTCATGGGCATATTGAAGTATTGAAGCTTTGGGATACCACCAGAACAATACACAGACTCCAAAGAATCAAACCATTTTATCTTGTGTAGTGCTGTGTAGTGAGGTGCATATAATAAAAAAATACAGCACTAACATATTTCACATTATTTCACCAGAGACTGAGATAGGGCCGATGGGTCCTCCTAGTTATATACCTAGATTATAAAGACAAAGTTATCATAAAGACAAATTGTAGGTTAGTCAGAAACAACTAGTAATAATGTAATAATTAAATATTTAAAAAAACAAGATATAACCCACAAATAAACTTTGATTTATTTATCAAATATTAGAGAAAATTCTTAGGATCTACACAAAAAAAGCGATTATTTATTTCAATAACTTAAAATGTTCTTCAGCATTTCACATATAGTGAAAAGGCACAGTGTAGATAAAGTCTTCATACTACAGTTTCTTCCTAACTTTCTATATCTGACATCTGATTCACCAGATCAATTCTTTGAGGGAATATGCAACTCCTCTTCTAATTTTAGAACAAAAGACACCTTATACTCCTCAAATCTTATACACTCTAACATAATATGTTTCCCTATTATAGTCGTATTACATATTGAAAAGTTAGGCTCAAGTTCTTTTTCAAGAAGTTGCCCATAGGCCGGTACCAAGAGATTCATAAAGCCGGAAACTTTTTAGTCGATGTCCAATACCATATCAAATAGTAAGCAAAAATTACCACCATATTTTAACTAGCTGAAAAAAAATATCGGTGAGTCCGATCAAAATTGTTGCTAATTATCTTAACTACTACAAATTATTATATAATATAAGTAATGAGCAATGCCTAGAAAATCATTGAACCGTAGTATAAAATGACTTTCTTTATTTTATTCGACTTCTTAAAAAAATACATATTAATTTGTTTTTTTTTCTCTCTTCTGTTTCTCTTTATTTCCTCCTGCCGATAGTGTCGTACCATATAGGAAACCGTTTTTTATTTCTCCGTTCTGCGTTCGTTTTTCTTTGTCTCTATAATTATACATCATATTACACAATTATGATTCTAATATCTCTCACAAATTTGTTTAGATATATTATCATGCTCTCATCTATCTCCTTCAAGTAGGTTTCCATGATACAATCCCAATAAAATAATTTAAAAAGTGTCTGCTCCACATCATCTTTTTCTTTAAAATATATACATCTATTGTCACATAACTATACATTTTTATTAAAATACTTTCTAAAATGTCTATAGTCCAACAATATCTCAATTCTCAAATTATCTTCTTATCATATCATTCGAGGTTTGCTTCAAGTCCTGAGTTTCCAGGGTTGGAGTTTCAGAGATTATTCATAACTTGAAACATAAAAGTTTTTTTAATGCTTTGTGATAGATAGGCTGGAGATGCGTAGAGAACTTGGAAATAATCCACATCTTCTTTTGATAGTCTGTATTTGGTATTAAAGGGAACAAAGCTTCGTAAAATAGTAGTAACCATTTTTATAGCTAAATATACACCAGTATCTTAAAGTATCACAATCTTAAAGACTTCCTTTTTCTAGTTAGTAACACTGCTATATATACATATTGAAAGTGATGTATTATGACCTAGACTTTTAATGAATAACGAAGAATGGCAATGGATACTATTTCAAATGCCTCCAGCTAAAAAATGTTACTATAATTCGAATACCAAGTGTACCTTGTTTAATTATCTACCGGTATTTCATCTGAATTAGAACAATTAGATTTTCTGAAACTAATTGGCTCTAATTTGTTTTATAACAACCATAATCAGTATCCCTATTATCACGCGCTGACATATATGCATATTATCAGTCAAGGCTTGGTTAGAATCCTGGACACTACCATATATACGTTTTTTAACTAATATTAATCAATTTTTTTGTTCGTTTAAAGTGTTGGAGGCTGAAATATCTTGAACCACATATGACATGATAAATGATCATGAACATAAACACCTTCAAATTTTAATAAATATAGTTGATAGTAATTATAATAATATTGACGCAGCTATACAATATAGCCTTGTGCAATTGAAATGTTGATTAATGGAGAATTGATTATATATTATGAAAATATTTTGACACCATAGGCCCCAGTGAGTTTGTTCAGAAAGTTCATAAAATAAATATATAAAGAAAATTTAATCAAGTACCTATTAGTTAATTATATTAGTAATTTAAACAAATAATATTATAATATTTACGATGATATTTCCATTTGTAAAAGTAATTTTATGCCATTTAAGGTTTTAAACGAACTGTCTTTAAACTGTTTAATAGGATATTTGTTCAAGTTTCGTCCTGCTGTGGCCATAATATACATTCTTGTAATAAAATTACTAACATGATTTATACCCACTTGTCATATGTAATCTGTCAATGTCTCCTGCATATATTTCGAGCCAATGGCGTTTGCATCGATTTTTTCTTAATTTTTTTTTCACTCTCATAACATAATTATATTCCATTTCGTAAATATATATTAAAATATGAAACGGATAAATAACTACACTCTTAGTGTTTGTATTTTTTTCGGCAATGTAACACATATTTATTAAATTAGCATAATTGAACTTTTTTTTATAGGAGTGTTGTATTTGACTATAACCTAATACCATATCGAAATATAATTAAACTAGAATTATAATGTATTTGATACGGTTTATAAAGTAGATAATTATCTTAATAATGGGCAATATTAAAATTCATGTATCTATTTTTATTACATAATATTAACTTGACCTATATATGTTAGGTATGGTAGTTTTTTTATTACAAATAACTATTGTTTATAACCAGAAAATTAATTGTATTTCAAGATATCTTCCATTTTCCAATATGATTTTTTTTCAACCAAACATATTATAGTATATCAGCTTAATTTCATTTTTCAGGAAATAACTTAAAATTAAAGAAATATATTGCAATATCAATTAAAAAATGTAATTTTAAATATCTTATTACTTTTGTCCCTATATATTGCTGAGCTTTTTATACAGCATTATATCTTGGTATTTCTTGAATAATGTTAATATGTTTACGAAAAGGAACAGAGACCAGGAGATACGTACAGAAATTTGGAAGAAATAGATAAGAACAAAGGAGTTATTCAGTTACCGTCTCAAACAGATTGTACTGATATAATTCAAGAGGTACTATTGGGTGACCCAGTGAAGAACCAACCAATGAAAGCGATAGGAAAATATGATCAAAGACATTTGTGCACCAACATAGTTGGCACAGTGGTTCGCGTGTTCGAATCCTGCTGAGACATAGTTATAAATGTATCCTTGCGAATATTTATGTTTGTGATTGTTCTTAGCCAAGATTACAAAATCCGAAGGAAAATCATCTCAGTCACGCCAGTAACCAAGCTGGTTATGACCGGAGAGAAAAATGATCCCTAAGTTGTCCACTCGCCAAATAGCTTATTATTTTTCTGCTTTTTTTGCAATAAAATATATTTCTATTTTGAATGAACTGGATGATGTTTTTCAAAAAAATACTGATCTGTGCCCGCCATATTTTATTTTCATAAAGCTTAAGTTAATAGAGTACGAAACACTTGATATCAACAATAAATGTTGAAGTTAATTTTGTAAATTAAGGCTTGTTAATGAAAAACTCTAGTACTAGTTATGTTGACTCATCCTATTATATTACAGTACTTTCATTAACAATTTTGAATAAAAACGTAAATAAACAATTTCATATTGCTATTTTGAAGTGATTAGTACACCAATAATAATAGTAATTATAAGCGTGAAAAAAAATCCACAGAAAATAAAATATGACTTACGGTATGGCATAGATCAAAATCGTCCTTGAATGTTGTATAATAAACAATAATTGAATCACTATGTTTCTTTTCCTTTTTCAGGTAAGTTAACGTCGACATCTTTTGTCTTATAGACATCATTGACAAGAAGGTCATGGTAAGTTCGCACTTGTCATACGTTTGCTTCATTATGTTGCATATATTTTTTTTTCTTGAGTCGTGATCTCTATTGTATTCAAGGCAATAATAGTACCTCTTATTGTGAATGTAATTATTAATAGCACAATAATTAGCGTTACAATCACACTTCAAGACCAATAACATCGTTTCATCATTTATCATATTTTAAATAAATAATAATGACAATTTCAATGCAAGATAAGATTACCGACTTGATTTTGAAATTAATTTCAAGGCATTGAATTATCCTCGAAAGATTTTTCTTTGTTTTTGGGCTACAATCATTATAACACAATTCTTACCGTTATAACCACGGAAATATTTGTTCTTATATTTCTGAAGTTGGTTTTTTTGTAACAACAGTTATTGTGCATTATCAATAATTACCAGGATTTATTTAAATTATATGATTGGCATATAATATACCTTAAAATTACTAAATTCAACACTTTAAAAAGTAGTTAATAATATAATGCAAGAATCACTCGTTATTCTGTGCAAAAAAAATCCATAAAAATGATATGATCATCAGATCATATAATGTCATATATATATCAAATGGTGAAGTGATATCAGATAAAGTATGTTGATCATAAACCTCCAACTATGCAACTTTTTTCAGCAATTAAATATGCCACATGTACTTACCACTTACCAGTTACCAAATAAAATTGCGAACATTCTTAACAATATATTATAAGTTGCAATTATTAAACATATATATATATTTGAAAAAATATCTGAGGTTCTATTTTAAATCATATTTATCCATGTTTTAAGCAAGTATTGCAATAGCAATTGATAATATTTATTTTATATTGATTTGTATACTGAATATGACTGAAATAAACAACAAAAAGAATGATTTTTTTATGTATTTAAAATATTAGTGATTTTATATATCTGGAAGCAAATATGACATGATAAATGATATACCCCGAAATACCAATAAAAAATTGATTGTAATTACAATAATATTAAAGGTGCTGAATAACATAGCCTTGCACAATTGATACATTGATTAATGGAGAAATGATTATATATTATGAAAATATTTTGATACTCTATCGATGCATGAAATCATTTGTTGTAGTAATTAGTAATTTATCTTTGTATCAATGCGTATTGTCACTATCTAAAGATCACTCAATGCTATTTCTGCCTGAAATATTCATTATCTTCAGCAAAAATGATATTTGATAAATGAAGAACGCCGAAACTGACTTTCTATTTTTTCATTTATGTCATAAATGGGGTTGAATAAAAAATTTAAAAAGAAACTAATCAGCGACACTGAAAAAAAAATAGATTAGAGTACCAAATTCTGTCATGTTTGATATCAAATTACAGTCTATACTATTATGGTAGACATATGGAATCATTTCGTTGCAATAATTGAAATGTGGTTTTTTTATCATTTGTGTTACCATTTAGCATTATCAATCGAGACTTATTCAATGCTATTTAGTCTGATTTATCTATTTGGCAACTGAAGGACACAGAAAATGAATTTAACTTTCTATTACTTTTTTATGTCACATATTCGTTTAGTTAAAAATAGTTCAAAGAGAAACGAAAAGTCCACGGTTGACTTTAAATACGCTGATTATGTAAATATAGTGTTTGATGTACGCTGATATTTAAAGGAAAATATATATATAAAATAAAAGAAATCCAATAAAATTAATGATTATTTCGATAATATTGCGAGCTGATATTTATAGCTAAACATAAAAAAAAGCAAAGGCAATTTGAATATTGGACATTAAACATATATTAGCAACAAAACCTACACATTTTAAAGATTTCGTATTAGCATCGTCTATTTTTTGTTATTTTCTTCCACCGAGTTTTGAGTCCAGTTAATTCTTTAGATGAGTTGCTTTAGTTTCCTTCCTTCGGCGAGGGACTTCTTTTGTTCTCCTGTACATCCCTGATATATTTATCCAAGGTTTTCCTAGGCCACCTTCTGGTATTTCTTCTTTCCTCCCTTGCTTACAGTAACTACCATGTCAATTAACAGGTCAATTGAAAAGTGCCCGGCCTGACATATAGATGGCGCTACTAGAACTAAATCCATATGTTTTTTAGTAAGCCCTAACCCTTAAATATGCTGGTATAAATTTGACAGCTGTCGGATCATTAGTTTGTGAACTTTTGTTATTGTGGAAAAAATGTAGAAAAAGGAATTTCGCGTATTGATAAAATATTGCATTTTGAAGGGAAAAAATTCAGTTGAAGCAAAAACTTGGCTTGATGCCGAGTTTCCGGACACTGCCTCAGAAAAATCAACCATCAAGGATTGGTAAGCTAAGTTTAGACGTGGTGAAATGAGCACCGAAGATGGTGAAGGCAGTGGATGTCCAAAAGAGATTGTTACCAACGAAGACATTAAAAATCCACAAAATGATTTTGAATGACCGTAAGTTGAAACTGAATAGCAGACACTCCAAATATATCAACTGAACCTGTACATCATACATCATAATCGCCGAAACTGATACATATTTTGAAGCAAAGGACAAATCGTACTACAAAAATGGTATCGAAAAATTGGAGGGTCGTTATATTCAGTGTATCACCCTTGAAGGGATTTATGGCGAATAAAAAAAAACTAATTTTGCTAAAAAAATGTGTTTTACTATGGTAGGCCGGGGACTTTGACCTGTTAAGTTGTCTCCTTTCTATGTACCTTTAACTGATTGTCCATGTTTGTTCCACTCTTTTCTGTTTCTGTATTGCTCTTATCCCTCAATAACAATACTCACATTTCACAACCAAATATTAGTTGGATATATTTTGTTTTGTACTTGTTTGCTATTTATAGCGAATTACTATTCTTGGCGTCCATTACTTTCAGTTTTTATACCCAGATATTTAAATTAATTTACTTGTTCTATTTTTAAACATTCGATGTTTTGATCGATCAGTTGTTATTAGTACATTATCCCCAAAAGTACCTGATATGTCTGCTTCTGTGGTCCTGTATTTAGGTTTTCAATTTTTTTTAATTAATTATTTATTTACAATTATGAAAAAGGTACGTATAACTATTAGAATGGAAACCCATATCCCACCCGTCCTATTCACCAAACTTTACTCCTTTTGACTACCACTTGAGAACCGACTATACTTTGAGGAAAATATGTGTATTGATTTCTTGAAATAAAATTTCAAGAAAATAAATTTCTTGAATATAGTTGAAGAATAAACAAACTTATTTACACACCCTATATAATATATTAAAAGAAATCTTTCAAAATTGTCTTAAAATTTCGATGTGCTCGGATCATTTGTATGCATCAATTTTATTGATTAGAATTTCTCGAAAATTGACAATCCATATTTTATAAGCCGCCTTTTAACATATGGTTTTGTCATTCGTCAATATATTTAATGAGCCAAAATTAGGATACTAATTATTTTGATTAATCACAATCGGCGTACGAAAATGTTACGTAACCGTGGCGTATATTTAAAGATCAATTTATATCGATATTTTATTCAAGATCTGTCTAGGACATTGTCCATTTTTTGTCCGTATTTTTATTTGAGTGAATACGCTTTCTACTTGATCATTACCATGGAGGTTCTGTAATCATCATCAATAACGTTAATGATTGCCAATTTGTCTTGAACTCTCATAGGTACATATTTAGAACAGATATTTCATATTATATATCTTAGAGCATAATTATGTTATACATTACGCTCATTTTTCACCAGTCGATATGCAATATATCGGAAAATCTATTGGTTCTGGTTGGTCTCAATTTTTTTTCTTTCGTGCATCGTCCGCTTATATTAAGATATTTTACTTAATTTATTGCTCGTTTTTTGCAGTCGATGATTAAAGACTTTAACCCGGATATGAATTGTAATTTCTTGTTCTTATTATGCTTTATTTTATTTATTTACGGTAGCAGCTTTTATCATGGGTTGAGAAGTTGTTAAATTAACTATATATAACATCCTCACTGACTTGTTTTTCTCTTATGATTCAATAGATCTCGAGACTGATACATTATCATCATCATCATCATCATCATCATCAATTTATAGCGGGTGCTTTAGGGAAGTATACATTCTTCAAACAATATGCTGTTATTAGTTTCGCAGAACTTCGTAGCTTTCAGATCGCTTTCTGTGATTTTAGTCTATGTCTTTTTTTGGAACTTGAGTTAGCCATAGAAACCTGTGAGGATTTAATTCAGTTTCCATTCGACAGGCATGTCCAAACCATTAGAAATGCAGAATGCAGCAATAATAGTTTGAAAGAGGCGAACTTTAATCTTAATTATAATATTTCTACTCTTCCACACTGCTAGAAAGTAGCTGCAAGAAAGTCCTATCGATCCTCCGCCTCCTCCAACAAAAAAGTTGTCACTTTCTTCTCTTATATTACTGATTCCAAGTACTTTCTCCTGCACTTACTTTAACTGGATCTGGCTGAGATTTACAATAGCAGGAGCCATATTTCCAAGCCATATATATCATGAAGCAAACTATATCATGAAGAATGCTGAATTAGTTTTGTTAAGGAGTTTATAATGCCATGTTAAAAGTCAAGTGTATTTTAAAGGTCTGATACAAATCCCAATACAACTGAACTATTATTCCTGAATGTAAACATGATGACTCATAATCGACAGTAATTACAGAAAATATAAAAATGTATCTAAATTTATTTTGGAAAAACGTTCGGTCAATGAGTTTATAGCTTCATGTCGAAAGCCAAGTATGTTTTAAAAGTCTGATACAAATCCCAATACAAATTAGGATACTTTTAATGGTCATTATTTGTTATTTATTGATAAGATATACTTTTTGATGAAAAAAAAAATATTGGAGGCCAAAGGTGACATAATAAACGTTATGGAGACTCTATGTCAAGAAAATCAACTATTATTCCTGAACTTAAACATAGCTGAATGCTTTGATGGCTCAAAATCGGCAGTAGTTATAGAAAACACAAAAATATTTCCAACATATTTTAGGAAAACCCTAAAGTAAAGTTAGATGAGATAATTAACATAGAATATGTATTAAAATTTAGTGCATTTACAATTTTATACGAACATTTGTGATTTCGAAATATATGCAACATTTGGCGCTGTCAGGGGCTATTTAATTGGAATAAAAAGGATCTTTTATATTGATGAATGTCCACATATGAAATATGGATCTATTATAACACGTATAAATCGAAAAGATCATCATCTAAGAGCACAACACTTGGTAAAGGCTATCCAAAAGGTAAAAAAAAATCGTTATACATTTATGACAATTCTCTTGAGTTTTAAATGTTGTTAATACAAATCTACGAGTGACAATAAACACCTACATTGGATTCCTTCAGGCATCTCATTTCCAACTAATTTCAATGTACGTAGTTAATCCTCTTGAGGACTAAGTGTCAGGAAAATTGAGCTTGATCAATTTAGATCGATCCAGAATATCATTTTCCGTATTTCGATATTACTCCCGAAGAAGATAATCCGTACGTTCGCTATCCAGGATTAAACGCGCCCCGCTCTGATGGAATAAAAAATTCCTAACCTAATTTAAAATAGGGGCGACCGCTTTTTATTGGCCGGCTTGCAGGAGACTAGAGACAAAAGAATATTCGCAACTCAACTACTACCCGGTTTCATGTACCATTTATGTCGTTGACAGTGGCGTCGAAAGCTGATGGATTTTGATGGCAATATCAAATATCCATTAAAATTTACCACTTTAAAATAAGAGGTAATTTTCTCGTTGCTTTCGATGATTTTTTGGAACCACTCCTGTATTATTTTGACACTGCTGATATACCAACAATAAGGAGAACAATACTAGGAACATTTTCCGACGACATAGTTATCAGGGCAAAAGATGTACCTCTATCTAAGACTGTAGAAATAGTACAAGTAGCGGTCAACAAGATCTACAAATGGACTAGAGAATTTGTCTTGAACTCTCATAGGTTCATACTTAGAACAGATATTTCATATTATATATCTTAGAGCATAATTATGTTATACATTACGCTCATTTTTCACCAGTCGATATGTAATATATCGGAAAATCTATTGGTTCTGGTTGGTCTCAATTTTATTTTCTTTCGTGCATCGTCCGCTTATATTAAGATATTTTACTTAATTTATTGCTCGTTTTTTGCAGTCGATGATTAAAGACTTTAACCCGGATATGAGTTGTAATTTCTTGTTCTTATTATGCTTTATTTTATTTATTCACGGTAGCAGCTTTTATCACGGGTTGAGAAGATGAAGTTGTTAAATTAACTACATATAACGTCCTCACTGACTTGATTTTCCCTTATGATTCAATAGATCGCGAGTCTGATATATTATCATCATCATCATCATCATGAATTCATAGCGGGTGCTTTAGGGAAGTATCAATTCTTCAACCAATACGCTGTTATTAGATTCGCAGAACTTCGTAGCTTTCAGATCGCTTTCTGTAATTTTGGTCTATGTCTTTTTTTGGAACTTGAGTTAGCCATAGAAACCTGTGAGGATTTAATTCAGTTTTCATTCGACAGGCATGTCCAAACCATTAGCCATGCAGAATGCAGCAATAATCGTTTGAAAGAGGAGAATTTTAATCTTAATTATAATATTTCTGCTCTTCCATACTGCTAGAAAGTAGCTGCAAGAAAGTCTCCATTAAAAGAAAAAGTAGCCAAAAAATATCCATAAAAAATATCCATTAAAAGTTACAACTTTAAAATAAGAGGTACTTTTCTCGTTGCTTTCGATGATTATTTTTGTCATTTCGCGACTGGAGTTTCAGAGGGTGGTGACTTGAAACCACTGCTGTATCTACTTGACACTGCTGATATCCCAACAATAAGGATAACAATACTAGGAACATTTTCCGACGACATAGTTATCAGGGCAAAAGATGTACCTCTGTCTAAGGCTGTAGGAAAAGTACAAGTAGCGGTCAACAAGATCTACAAATGGACTAGAGACTGAAAAATACTGCTTGATAGCTCCAAATCTGTCCATGTTAGTTTTGCATTGTGGTGAAATGACGAAAACCAAATTATATCACTTGACGAATACCCGATTTCTCAAGCAGAATCAGGTAAATACCTCGGCATACAGCTCGATGGTAGGTTAAATTGGAAATATCATGTTAGACAAATACAGACTAGATTAGACTCAAAGTCAAGCAAATATACTAATGAGACGGAAGATACTCGCAACTTGATCTAAAATCAAAGGAGTTCATTTATCAATCAATCATAAAGCCAATTTGGACCCATGGTGTGCAAAAATTCGAAATGTTTAAAATACGTATCAGTTACTCTTAACCTAGTGAAGAATAGCCAATGGAACTATTTGATATACAAGAAACCAGATATTTGATATTGGCCTTTCGTAATCTAACCATGATGGGAATAGATTGATACTTGTTGAAGGCTTGAATTTATGATTTATTTATGATCTTGATATTATGATTAATGATAACATGTAATTACTCAGTAGTGAACAGCAGTGAATCGTCAGTGAATGCAATTAGAAACCCATTTTCTTCTATCTGGTTGGCATTTAAATCTTGTAGGAATATACAGTGACTTTTTTTTATTATTTAATTATTACATTGTTAATAGTCGTCTCCGTCTAACCTACAATTTGTCTTTATCCCTATTTGTCTTTAGGCCCTATCTCAATCTCTGGTGAAATAATGTTTATATATGTCACTGCTGTATTTTTCACAAGATCAGATGGTTTGATTCTTTTGAGTCTGTGTCCTGTTCTGGTGTTACCCAAAATCTGCAATACTTCAATATTCTCATGAAAATGGAGTCTTTCCTCATGCCCCCTTGGAATTCTCTTGATTTCTTGACTGACTGTGGGTATCTGAAGGTCTCGATGTAGATAATCAATCCTATAGTATTTGGGTGCGCCCACAATACCTCTCAGGACCTTGTCTCTGAAAAATTTATATTTTATTTATGTTACTCTTTGCAGAACATCCCCATAATTTGAACTCTGTATGTCCATATAGGTTTTAGTATTTGCTTATATAATAGCAACTTATTATGTACTAATAATTGTGATTTTCTTCCAATTAGCCAGTACATTTTCCTATATTTCAATTCCAGTTGTTTTCTTTTCTTCTTTATATGTTCCTTCAAGCAAAGTCTTTCATCTAGATTCATTCCGAGATATTTAGCGTTGTTGCTATATGGAATTATAGTATTATTTAATGTTATTGGTGCTTTTCCGGTCTGTTTATAGGTGAACTGCACTTGTACAGATTTACTTTCATTAGATCTTATTTCCCAAGTGTCCAATTAATTATATTGTCACTTGCCTGTTGTAATTTTCGTGAGGATTCTTCACTATTGTCTCAGACCGCTATAATCGCAGTATCATAAGCAAATGTAGCCATCGCAATATTCTCCATTTGTGGTATATCACAAGTGTAGAGCAGATAAAGCATTGGTCCCGGTACACTTCCTTGTGGTACACCTGCTTTAGCTTCTTTTATTGTAGAGTGAGCTTCTTCTTGTTTGACTCTAAACATTCTGGTTATAATGTCGGTTTTAATAATTCGGTGTGTTGGTTTGGTAGCATTTTTTGTAGTTTATGAACAAGGCCTTCATGCCAAACCTTATCGAAGGCTTGTGCTACATCTAAAAATATAGCTGAGCAAACTTTTTTACTTTCGTAGGGTTTTTCAATAACATGTGTTATTCAGTGGACCTAGTCAATTGTTGAGTGCTTGTTAATAAACTCAAACTGGTGTGTTGGTATTAAGTTTTTTCTCTCTATGATCGGTTTTATTCTTTTCAACAGGAGTTTTTCAAAAACCTTAGATATTTTTTTGGTTCCCAGGTTTTGGGAGATACAGTGACATGATACACACAGGTACAACAAAATCCACTATATTATATTAAATATAATTTTGTACATCATCTGGTAACTGAGAAAAGAACAAAATTATTAGGGACTCGTATATACAACAAACAAAATAAATAAGGTCTAACTTCATGCATTATCAACAATGTAATTTGCCCCGATATTACGTTAATTACATTTTAGAAATAATTAAAGGTACATAAAATAGTTAATACTTACATAACAATAGCCTTATTCATGTTTCGCGCCATGTAAAATTTAATAACATTGCTCTGATTTTTTTCTACCTTGGAACAAAAATACATAACTTATTTTGAGTTTTTACCGATTTATAATAACATTAGGGACACTCACACCATCGATACATATTAGAATGTCTAATAATAACAAAAAATTAATAAAACAACATTTAAACAAGACCTGTACCCATAAAAACCGTCCAGTGTGGCCAAAACAATTACGTCACATACAGATATGAGACGTTTTAGAACGCATTTAAATCCTTTTTTTTTAAGAAGTAATGTTTACTCCGGGTAAAGTATTATTTGAAGTAGTTTCTCAAAATTAGTCACCTAGATTTGAAATCCTTTGTTATTCTAATTAATTTAGCAGTACTTAGATTGACGTTTAAGTATTTGGTCATCACTGTTGTTTAAATGTCCTTATGGATATTTTTAATATTATAACTAATAGCATAATAATGAAATAATATTTTGTATAATTGATAAATAATTAGATGAATTGTGATTTTTTTAAAGGGTAATGATCTGATGAAACGCCACTGGTGCAAAAAAGGACTTGGTGTTGTATGCGCAGTTTTAAAATGATTTCGGCTCCAATTTGACAGCAAATGGGATTGTCTTGAACGAGTGCGCCTCAGGATGACATTAGCCTGTCTAGGTCTCACAACAAAGCCTCTACACCACGCCGTCCTGTCACTGCGTAATGTATGCTAACATGTTTTTGCCAGAGGCCGCCACAATCGCTTTATGATCCTTGACGCTCTCTTCTCGGTTAGCCGAATTCGTAAATTCGACAACTCACTGCATTATTAAAATTGCGTTTTTCGTCGGAGCATTTTTCGTTTTATTCCAGTTGTATATTTTCGATCGAGGTTTTCCCCAATTCACGCACTGCACGATTGCGCGTTTGATTTTCGATATTCCACGTCCCCATTTATATTTCTATTAAGTTAACGAAAAAACAACCGCTTTGTCAGTATGTATATTGGGTTTATACTCGTAATTTTTATTATTAAATCATACCGAACCCATTATACAGAGAAGAAAACATAATATCTACGCACCAGTTTGGGTTTATTAATAAACATTCAACAAATGACCAGGTGCTCAGAATAACAGAAGTAATTCTTAATTGTACCACAAGACAACAGAAAATGTTACCGAAACAACACACTGATCTATTAAAATATTACATATGTAAGATGAACTGGAGGAAAAAAGAAGAACTGGAGTTAAAATAATATTAAAATAAAGTAATAAATCAGTAGATAATAAATTGCTATTATTGACATCACAAACAAGTTTTGACACCAAAATGGACATACGGAATTCAATTATGTAGAGGTTCCACGAAAACAAATATAAATACAATACAAGTTTTCCAGAACAACGTCCTGAGAAGTATAGTAGGTGTATCCTAATACTACAAGACTAATTACTTACATCGAGACCTTCAGATACCGACTGTCATTCAGAAAAAGAAGAGAATCGCAAGAAGACATGACGAAAAACGAAGTATTACAAATTTTAGATAACACCAGACAGGACAAAGACGCAAATATTATTATACCAGAGACTAAGATAGGCCGATGGGTCCTCCCAGATATATATTTAGATTTAAATCATTGCAAAGACCAATTATAGATTAGTCGGCAACGACTACCAACAATGTAATAAATAAATTTTAAAAAAATACTGCACGGACATTATTACCTTTACAAATCAGTAAGTCAATAAACTATTCGCTGTAATGTTCATAATAACATTAATAGAATTGTATATTTATGCTTTACATTTACATGCTGTATATTTTTTATTGGAATGGAATATTGTTTTTTTTTTTGTGGAAAATAAATGATTGTGTTTTATGCGATCTATGATGATTTTATATATTTACCAAGTGTGTCGGTAATTTATTTCCCGTTTTTTCGCAAAAGAAAACACCTTATTTGCAATAGATAAGTAAAATTAATTTATTGAAATTGTTGGGCATTGGATTCCATAGATTTCGATTCAAAAGAACAATTTTTTCTTTGAGGTAAACCATTCATCAAGGTTTTTTTTTAACTTGCTTGTGTACCATCGATACGAAGAAATATTAGTCAGATGGGGCCAGGTCTGGAGAGTATGGCGGATGCAAAAAAAACCCATCCAAGTGATTTCAACACTTCTTTGGTTGGTTTTGCTGTAAACAAATTATCACTTCATTGACCTTATTGTGGAAGTTTTTCGATCAATGAACAGTTCAAACTGATCATTTCTTATCGGTACCGATTAGTACTAACTTAACGGAAGAAACAAATTGCAACAGTTTATAATCTATATTTTTCATCACCCATTGCTATTCTCTACAGAAATGAGTTCCTTATATTCTTTTGAAACTGCATTTCACTAATTGACTGTTATTAATTTTATGTGGCACCCATCATCCCATATTTCGGAATTTAATTATCGACACACCTGGGGATAAATAATATTAGAGTATAAGCTAATAAATATATATGCAAAATCTAGATCTTCTTAGTACAAAATAGAAACCATTTATGGATAATTATGACCTTCTCTTCTTAAATTTCACTGTTAACAGATTTATAGGTCATATTTTAAACAGTCTCAAACCAATATTTACCAATAAAGAGCAGTAAATTACCGGCAAAGACTTTAATGTCATTTTGTCATTAAGTTTGATATCTTTTTCACTGTAACGGTGCGTATATAAAGCCTAATTTATTGACAATAACATATGTCCTTAGACGTTAACCTATGAAAATACGAAATTTATTATTGGAAAGCCATCTTTGTTGTCATTAATGTCATTTATACTTTAAACTAATACTAATCCGATACAGTGTATAACTAATAAAATTGTTGCCATTATATCTATTATCATGTCATTAAATAGTATCGAAATTAATTAATCAGGACATTTTATCATTTTATTTTATATTGGAAATCTTCATTACCATATGACAATCGGAAGAAAACAGCATTTGAACAATATTGCGGTTGTTTCAAGAGTCATTAAAAAAATTGGTTTTAAATTTTCCATTAAAACAGTCAAATATTTATATTAAGAATTTGTTTGAAATATATATGGTAAATTAAGAAATCATAGATACACACTGCAAATAAAAAAAATTAAGCACTGCTCGTAGAGGATGGAGCTAGAACATTTATATTTACCATTTGCTTGAAATATCTATGGTAAATTAATAAATAATAGATACACACACTGCCTATAAAAATGAAGCATTTCTCGTAGAAAATAGAGAAAAAATATGTATATTTATCATCATGTATTTGAAAAATCTATGTAAAATTAAGAAAGAACAGATACAAGTTTAAATTATATTCAGTATCTTATGTATAACGGAAGCATTGTTCGTAGAGAATGGAGAAAAAATGTCTACAGTTATCACGTGTTTGAAAAATCTATGGTAAATTAAGAAATAGCAGATAGACTCATTGTATGTATATAAATTAAGCAATGTAATTTAAGAATGAACAGATATGAGTTTAAATTATACATACTATGTATAAAGAAAATGAAGCATTGCTTGTAGAAAATAGTAAAAATGTATTTATATTTAGCAATTATTTGAAAAATATATGGTAAATTATTAAAACACAGATATCAGTTTAAATTATACACACATATACAAAAGAATGAAGCATTGGTCGTAAAAATTACAGAAAACATATTTATATTTAGGATTTGTTTGAATGAAATGAATGAAAAAATGAAATCTATGGTAAATTAACAAAAAATACATGTTAGTTGAAATTATATAGTCTGTGTATAAAAAAAATGGAGCATTGTTCGTAGAAGGAAAAAGAGCGTTTATATATAGCATTTATCAGAAAAGTCTATTGTTAATTATTGTGTAAGTTAATAAATAACAGATAAACTTACTATATATAAAAAATAAAGCAATGTTTGTAGAGTATGGAGAAAAAACATTGACCGCCTTTTCTTGAAATATATATTGTAAATTGGGAAATAACAGATGCATATACTGCGTATAGAAAAATGAAGCATTGCTCAAAGAAAATAGAGAAAAAATATTTATACTTGGCATTTGATTCAAAAATTTATAGTAAATTAATTATGAACAGATATGAGTTTAATTTATACACTCTGTATAAATAAAATGAAGCATTGCTAGTAGAAAATTCTATAATAAATTAAAAACAAAACAGATGTTCAAATTATATAGTCTGTGTATAAATAAAAATGAAGCATTGTTTGTAGAAGATGGAGAAAAAGCATTTATAATAAGCATTTATTAGAAATATCTACGGTAAATTAATAAATAACAGATACACTCACTATATATAAAAAATGAAGCAATGTTTGTAGAGTTGAGAGAAAAAACATTGATATTTCGCTTTTGCTTGATATATCAATAGTAAATTAATAAATAACAGATGCATACACTGTGTATAGAAAAATGAAACATTGCTCATAGAAAACAGAGAAAAATTTATATTTGGCATTTGCTTCAAAAATTTGCAGTAAATTAATAATGGGCGGATATGAGTTACACACTACGTATAAATAAAATGAAGCATTGCTCATATATAATGGAGAGAAAATGTATAAAGTTAGCATGTGTTTGAAAATAATATGGTAAATAAAGAAAATAACAGATGTTAGTTCAAATTATAAAGACTGTGTACGAAAAGTTAAGCATTGTTCGTAGAGGATGAGAAAAAATGTATATTTAGCATTTGTTTGAAATATTTATGATAAATAAAGAACAGAACAGATATTAGTTTAAATTATATAGTCTGTGTATAAAAAAAATGAAGCATTGTTCGTAGAGGATGAAGAAAAAAATGAAAATATGTTTATCAAGTTATGTTTTTCTATAAGGAAAGATGCTTTTTATGTGGAAACGATCCATTAGACGTGTGTTTACCGCTGATTCTGGAACGCTATCAACCAGATAGCAGGGGGAACGGATGGCATGGCATATTTATGGGAGAGGACGCCGCACGTCTCTATTATCTCCTTTCTTTGAAACTGTATCAAAATGTCAGCTGGGCGCCTGTATCGCAGTTTCATGAATAATTCCCTCCATATTTACAAGGCTGTCAAGTGGTCCTTTGTCATGCAAAACGCTGTCGCGCGTCATTTTCACTTCACGCCACAACGTTAAACCGCGAAAAATTCGAACTGAGCCACCGTGTCTGACTTTGAACACAATCGGATGCAAATTTGTCTTCCGTTCCTTCCGTTCAATACATTTTCATGATATTATTCTAATGGCCATGAAAATCGAATCACCCTCTTTAAAAGCTCGCTTTAGACGGTTTCGTGTGACAATTTACCGTTACCCTTTTACAAATTGATTTAAACGCTACTGACGGCCCAATAAATTATTCAAATATAAATTCATTCCTATTAAACACCGTTTATAATGTAATTTTATTAGTAATCTATCAATGTACTTAAAAATAGGAATTAGCTTAATTTTAATAACTTAAATTCGTATAAAATGATTAATAATAACTTGGTATAGTTGTAAATATAAAATTTTACACTCTACATAGTCTTTTTTTATATATTTTATGTCTCCCTTTACCCAACGAGGGTTTATCTGGACCTACTGTTTAACGAGGGCTCCGAGCTGGTAAGAGCTGGTTACTAGCGTGAGTAGAATAATTATTCCTTGTCGAATCACAATCACAAATATAACATGTCCCAGCAGGATTCGAACCCACGACTATCGCAACAGTCCGAGTATATATAAAAATTAAGGTATCAATAAGTAAAATTAGAAAAATATGTATCAAAAGCGGTACTTATAGCATGTAAAGTACAACATGATGTAAGTTCGAAATTGGCGGTCCCTTGATTTTCATATAATATTTATTTTTTTATATATATTAGAGTCTTCAGAGATAAATCCAAAACTATCAGAATATACTTATTTTGGGGTGAAAGAAAAACAAAATATGCTAATTTTTTAAAAATACAAAGTATAAAAGTTATAGTACTACCATTCGATTCAACGTAAAGTTCTTCATAATTCCTATAATGTTTATTGGCCTGTGATTATATGAACGAAAATGACAGAGTAAAACATATAAAAATAACAATAAATTTCAAATTGCCATGACTATATTATATGGAAAAAGTGCCAAAAAGTTTTACCTCTTGGATAAAGATAAAACTCTTAAAAAATACGTATTTAAATGAAACACCATGTTAAATTTTTCAAGAGTTTATAGATTCTGAGCTATTCGACATATACAGAAATACAATTAATTTATTGATAATACATTTTTGATTGTATAATTTAAAAACTAGAGATTATATCAAAACTTTAATACAATCATTTGTTTCAGCGAAAATTCTTTATAATCTCTATAGTATCTTTAATTAAGCTATCATCCTTTTAACGCAAATGGCAGCAAAATATGTTAACATATACATCAAAAAAGTGCCAACATTTTTTGACTTTCAGATAAAGATAAAAGTCTTAACATACATGTATTTTAGAGTTTAGGACTTATTTGAGAGGAAATGACAGAAAATATTTTTAAAATGAGTCAAAAAATTGTATGAGGTACAAAGTAAGGGTAGGAAGGCATGCAACGCACATTGGTAGCATATGTTCGGAACAGTAAAATAAAGATTTGCTTTCATATTTGCTGTGTTCCTATTAATATCTAAAGGGCTAAAACACTCATAGTGATATAATCTATCATATTATATTTTATTATTAATTAATCAGTATAATATTGACACACTCTTACACTATACATCATTCATAGCATTATTATTTGCTAATCTGAACGAAATAAATTGAAATCAATTCTATAGAAACATCTTCTAGAAAGAATATAATAATAGACAACTATTATAGCTTATCTAATATTAGAGTATATGGAGAAGATCATATCATATTTATGAAAATATAAAGATATATAAGTACTATAAATAATTTAATAAGAAGTTACTAAAAAATTAACAACGTAATTTAAATATAAAGCAGTATTTAGCTGAATCGAATAAATAATACAGTGAAGATATTTTTTCAATGTAATCAACGAGACGGTGTAAAATCTTGACCACCAAATACAAAACGACAAAAAAAAGATAAATACATTTTTGTTATTAATTATGTTGGCCGGTACAGATGTCTGGGTGATAGCGTAGAGGCGCGTATATGGGTCCTATTGTGGACGACTTAAAGACGATTTTTTAACGTGAAAGCAGATGTTACCGACAGATGCAATATATAGATATAGAATCGATGTGTCCATCCCAAAATATTGCCACTCATGCAGCCGTCAACGATGCTACGGGACAGCCTACAACTTGAAACCATTAAAAAACAAAAGACCAATCTTTTTCTAGGGTGGGTGTGTTTTTTTGTCGGTTTTGTTTTGTGATCGTCCATTTTAACTTGGCAAAAATTCATCTGCTCGCCGTTAAAAATCGAATGATAATTAATAATGACTTTCACTATCCCTTCTTAATTTTGATATTTCTACTCTATTTATACGGATTTTTTTTATTTCTGTTAATATTCTTTAAGGGGCATTAACAAATATTATAATTATTTTTTTACCGACTTATTTTGAACCGATATTATAAATAGATTTTTATATTCTACTATATATATATATATATATATATATATATATATATATATATATATATATATATATATATATATATATATATATATATATATATAGTAGAATATAAAAGTTCGTGTATTATTGCAACGATTTTTATGTACCTATTTTATTTTAAAACGTTTTTTGTTTTATGTTAAAAATCTAAGTTTGATAATTGTTAATTTTTTTAGTGAATTTCTTTTTTATTTTTTGATGTCGGTTCACTTTTTTGGTCAAAATATTTTTATTACTTACATCTTACATAAATATTCTTAGTACAATTTTAATTTACAAATCAATTTATTACTACTGTTCTCTTGTACGTGATTAATACATCAGCATGTATTTCCCAAAATAAAATAATAAATAAGTTCGTTTCAATGTTCTGATTTCCTGCGTGTTATCCAGTAGCTGTATTGTTTCCACATTACTGTGATTTAGTAACCTTATTTCATGTTTAAGTCAAAATCTCAGACAGTTTCGTAGATTCATTTGATTTCGAGGTCATCGTGCAGTTCTTCGTTGGTTACGTAGCGATAAGAACTGATTATTAATCGAAGAACTTTGTTAGCAGCGTTATATTACTAGTCGGTTTGATGTTTTAGTTCAACTTCATATTTTATAGTTACTATCACTTAATTCTATAAGGAATTTTTCCTTATTTTAAGCTGACATAGACTGAAGCGCCATATCTAACATAAATACTGTAAATAGTAAAACTGCTTAAGTCTGTTATTTAAAGTGTTATAGTCTATATAATTACACATTCTATAATAGCATTTAATCAAATTTTATATAATATATTTTATATAGGATGTACCGTTAAATATTTAGAGAATAAAAATTGAATATACTATGAAATAAAATCTGTTAAATTTTATTTTATTCTCGATTTTAAATAGTGTGAAAGTTTAACACGTACTGGCAGTTTTGAGTCATATAAGACTGCTCGACAAAATCCAGACAGTTTTCTGAGTCATTTCTATTCAGTATTTGTCATTTTTGTGGGATACTAACCGTTATATGTGCCACTATAGGGCCATAATGGGGAAAGCTAGAGGGGTGTTGGAAAATTTACCATTCTCCACTTCAGTCACATTTGTCTCCATATTTACAAGGTTTCAGGTTAAATTTCATTTTGCCACTTATGACGGGGGTTATAAAAATGATAAAATGTCATTCGACTGTTTTATTATTATTTTATATTAACTTCTTTATAATGGCTCTTAAATCTATCACATTTTATTTTATTCTTTAATTATATTCAATAATATACTTTTTTATTGAGTAATGCTTTCTTTAAAGGTATATAACTTTAAAATGAAATAAAACATAAATAAAGTATATAAATGTGAATGAAATTGAATTTATCAGAAACTGATCTGGAAAACGTTTGAATTTTGAAGCTAAAAATTTATCATAGATTTCTGGCTATTTAGACTGGCTTAAACGAACGCCTTTTCAACAACCGCTGTTACTCTGTGAACCTGGTCGATTGTTTAGTCGTGATTTCGAAGTCCAAATTGGAAATCCTGCAGCCGATCTAATCAGGTTTTTATAGACCATAATATAGTAGGCAGAAGTTTGCCGTAGTAACAATTTTTGCCCTAACTAAAAACAACATTCGTACTAATAAACAGAAAAATACAAAGTACGTGTAAAGTTTCGTTGATTCGTGGAAATAGCATTTTAAGAATGAAAATGACAATTGACAAAATAAAATTTCACGTAATGTACAGATGCAGTGTTGCTAACTTTAAATACTGCCATACTGCTATATAGCGGTCGCCATTTTGTTTATAAAAGCTAACAAGTCTTATTTTCTGCAGAACGTACCAATTAATAAGATCGCTAAATATATTTATGTTCAAATGTATTTTGAAGTCATAACTATTCGTAATACTAACTATAAAACTATAAAATACATCAGCGTCAGGTATTCGAAATGCCAATTACAAATTACTAGCGTTGGGAACTATCGACTGAAAACAGTCGAAACAGGCGATAGTCAAAAAACTAGCGACTGAAAATAATAACTACTATTTTCAGTAAAATGCACGGTTTGGCTGTTTTATTCAAACCCTTTCCTGTATAAATTGTGAGACAGGAAAGGACGGAGATAATTGCTTGGACTAGTTAATTTTATATGTACTTATATTTAGCGGTAGTATAAGCGAGAGGGAGGTTAGGATGTATGTATTCCTTCACATACTAACTTTAAAAAAGAAAAGGCAAAAATAATTACTGAATACTATTAACATGCAATTAATAATTACATTTTAAATGAAGTAGAAATAATTCTATATTTGAAGGTTCTGTCGATCTGTAAAAGGAATGGATTTTTTCTAGGTAATGGAATAATACCCCAAAAATGTTTTATCGTATTTTAATATGTTAATAGCTATTTTCAAATAATATACTATAATAAATATAAACAATACAGTAAAACTTAAACAAACCCTAAAATCTAAAGATGTGCAATAACCATAATTAGTAAATAAAAATTAAACACATACGTAATCATAGAAAGAAAAAAATCATGGTATAATTAAAAATGATTACATAATAATTTTTATGAGCTTTTTAAATAAAGTAAATGCTTTATTTGTTATTGAACGGAAATATGTTATTGCCATAGAAACAGTCAAAATATTTTACTATTTATCATTCACAATTTTAATCTTTTTACCTTATTACATTAACAATCTTGAAAAATATAGTTCCAAAATGCTTCTATATTAATATACAATATATTGTTATTTACAAGCAAACTACCAAAAAATCATAAAACTATATATACTACTTATAAATTAACCAGCAGCCAGAACGTTAAAAAGCAGTCGAAACTACTAGAACCAAAAATAGTAACACGACTGAAACACTCCATAGTAGATAGTAACAAAATCAGTAGAACCGAAAATAGTGACTGAAAACAGTCTATTGAAACAGTCACTGGTAAAAAGTAGTAAAATCAGTCGAACCAAAAATATCGACTGAAACAGGCGATAATAAAAACTAGTCGATTACTAAACAGTCGATAATCGATTTCAGTCGATATATCGGATAGTTCCTAACACTACAAATTACGTATTTTAATTGCAATTAATTCCAGTACTGCTCAAACATGGGTAATGTGAGTCAGAAAATGAGCATTTCAATTATATTTGTCCATCTAATAACATTCTCCCCGAACAGATATCTGTACCACATTTTAAATATTAAAACAACGTTGAATATTTAATGCTCGAAGCGTACGTGGATTGATGCCAAAAGGGAAATGTGGCAGAAGTGGACAACCCCCAAACTTTATGAAACCTGCCCTCTCTTCCACTGATTCATTATCGACTTGTGTGTGTGCCCGTTATTATATCAGTGATGGATGTAAACTTAACAAATCCGAAAGAAAATCAATAGGGAATTTTTGTAAATGAATTTATTTTACTTGTTAACGGACCTTCTCTCTTTCCTCCCCCATTCTACCATACAGGGTGTGAAAAAAATTAATTACCGATATTCATTTTTTTTATTTTCCTAGTTAATCATTGCTCGGTTCTTTGTTGTTTCATCCATTATGGAGCAAAGGTAAAATAAAAACAAATTAGACAATAAATAATACACACGTCTCTGTTCAGGTCTTTAATCGTATTTTTTTAAAATTTAATGTTAAAGGTGAACTGGGAAAAAAAGAATTTCCAGAGATGAACATGTGAAAACACATATATTGTGTTGTTTTTTCATTTTCATTTTTAATTAAATTAGAAAGGCTTTTAAGTTGGTTGGCAGTCGTCAGTATATGGAATATTCCACTGAAAAATTAGACATGTTTTATTTAAGGCGTCTTTTGTGAATAACATAAAAGCTAATTGAAATTTTAAAAAAGGTATACGTCATATTTCAGTTTTGTACAGGTTTGGGTCTAAGAGGACTGTTAAGTATAACAAATCTTTAGTAAATTAAATTTTGTTACCAACATTGCTTAATTTTTACTGACAAAGAATACAAAATTTACTCTAGAATACAATTAAAAATCCTTTATTGATACCTTGTAAAATATATATTAAAAATACTTTAATATATTGTTACTAGTCAGAACTACTACTTAAAATTAAGTACTTATGTAGGGAGACGCAATAGTATTTTCTTAATTTCTAGTAAAATAAAGGAAGATTTCGTTGTTATTTACCATATTGTAATCTTCACTATATAACTGCAAAAGATCACACGGTTTGGTTCTTTTAAGTTTGCGTCCTAATTCAGTGTTGTCAAAGAGTTGCATCACGTCGATGTTAACATGGTAGTGGAGTATCTCCTCATCCCTTTCTGCCAATCTTTTTTCAATAAATATTATCACTATATCTTTATCACTTTAGACATCTACGCAAGAAAATGGTTAAAGCGAAACTGAGCTAAACGTCACATAAACAAGATGGTGCGCAATCAAAATGGTAGCGAGACTTTTGCCCCACCCCCATATGGGTGCATCCACAATACCACTCACAGTTTATTCTGAAATACTTGTATTTTGTTGATATTACTTCTCACAGAAAATCCCTATAATTGTATTCTATATGTCTATATAGGTTTTAGTATTTATTTGGACAGCAGCAACTCATTGTGTACGGAAAATTTAGATTTTCCTTCAAATAACCAACGTATTTCTTGAAGGACACTGTTAATAAATTCCAAAAAGCAGCAAATAATCATACTCCTTCTTCTAGAAAGGCTGAGGAAAACCGAAGCACTTACCGAATAGTCAGAACATAATTTTCTTTTTTCTGCCCCTCTTACGCTTTCCACGTCTACAGTTAATCGTAAAATATTTACAATATACATGTCATCGTTATAACAACTAGAGAATATTAGAGAAAGCATTGAATTCAATTCCTTTAAAATTAAATACCACACGTAATATATTATCACACAAAAAAGTATCAAAACACGAAAATTAAATGAAATAATATCCGATGACAATATTTTTCTAAAAGGACACACATACATTTTTTATATGATCATATTAAACGAGCAGAATAAGATGCTTTATTCATTTTAATGAGGCATGAAGTGTCAGCAAGGTCGTTTTTGCATACCGTAATGGCACTTCTCTCTGTATAATATAGTCGTTTAAGTCCTTATGTGAATTTTTAACAGCCATTTAAAAATAAAATATGTTTTTGAAATCATTACTTGTTTTCCTTTTTTTTTTCTTCCACTTCTGTTTGTTGTGTGTGCAGTTTTTGTACAGTGGTTTAAAGCAATCCAGCTAATTTTACATGACATAATTACCTGAAATCATATATATGCATTAGATATATATGTAGATATATATATATATATATATATATATATATATATATATATATATATATATATATTATCTATATTTATTCGCTAATTATTGACTATTGATCAATGTCTTATGTAATATCCATCGCCGTATTGCTACTATTATCAATTTAGTGTACTGTATAAGCACTTTTAATAAATCTGGTGATTTTTAATATAACTTTTCCTTGGTCCCATAAACTGGCCCTATTGAAATAAAGAAATAATAACAATTACGATACAACAACCAATCTATTTGTAAGAGCTCATAAATTCTAGAACAATATCAGATACTTATAATCAGCTATACCGTCATTTTTGAAATAATTGGCAATTATGCGTTTATTTTTCCAAATGTATTGCTTATTCTTCAAAACAATCCTTTTTGTATAGAATATATTCACACCAATTCTATCTCACTCCTGGAAACAGCTGTTGAATTCAATTTCTGAAGGGTTGTTTTCATTGAGTCCTTTCTCGATTTGGTTATAATGTCCCAATCAACTCTACACGATATATTTGAAGCGGTTTTATGAGTTTATAATATATTTTAATAATAATCTATAGCAAAATTGAATAATAATCCAATGAAGCTAACTAAATCAAACGACTCAGTTGATACTCTTTGGTAAAACCATAACTTAGACCGAAGTTAAGAAAAAAACAAATAAAACACTTATTATGATCATCAACATAACAAATACTTCATTCAGATTGCAATATGTACCAAAACTGTGGAAGGTGGCTGAAGTAATTTTGATTCCTAAACCAGAAAAGCCACTTAATCCGGATTATCAATTTGGTTTCAAGAAACAACCTTTAATGCTTGCTTAAGTTCACAGAATCACCACTGCCATCGACAAATTATTATAAGGAAATAAAGTTTGTTATGCGATACTTTTAAATGCTGCTCAAACTTTCGGTAACGTTTGGCATGAGGGTTTAAAGCATAAGATTAAAATGCCTCTCCCTGGCCATAATATTCAAAAATGTTTGAGTCATCTCTGATCTACACTGCAGAGCCAAATAAAAAGATGCTTACTCTGACTTGAGGAAAATACAAGCAGATGTACCGCAGGAAAGTGTATTGGGATAACTCGCTGTATACTCAGGATTTAACTAGATTCAATGAAAGTATTGTTGCTACATTTACAGATGATAATTCAATACTAGCCATAGGAGATAGTAACACTGAATCAACAGAAAAGTACAATGCTAGTCAGAAATGAATGGCGCATCAAAATGAATCAAAATATATCAGTAAATATTGATTTCACTAATAAAAAATCAAGCCACTATATATAAATCAGCAGGTAGTATCATATGGAAATACAGCCATATATCTTGGCATGACCATTAATGTTAAACTCAGGTGGAAGCGATATGTTAAAAAATGTGTGAAGAACCCAAGCCGAAGTACACATAACTGCACTGGTTACTGGGTAGATATTCAGCCCTGTCATGTTATAATAAGCTCTTACTTTACCAGCAAGCCTTGAAACCAGTGTGGACTTATGGTGTCCAACTCTGGCATTGTACCAGCCAAAGCAATAGAAATATCATACGAAGATTGCAACACAAGGTACTGCAAGGTATTGTTGATGCTGTATGGTACATTCGTAACGACAATCTGTATAAGGCCCTGAAAGTAGAAACTGTCGATAACGTTATCAAGCACTATGCCCAAAGATATGAACAGAACCTCTATCAGTATATCAATGTTGATGAAAAGAGTAAATAGAGGGTAAAACAATTTGATCGAATTCAGTGAAGTTATAAGTAAAACTTCGTGCAGATTAAAAAAAGTCACGCGGATGTTAAGCTAAATTGCTATGGCCAGTTATATACTACATCTTGCTCACTTCCCTATAGCCTGTAATGGCGCAAATTTACTGCCATTTTGGATGGACTATACATACGGTAACTGATTTAAATTTCTGATATATTATTCTATAGAATATCGAGGAGATGTACGTAAGAGAGATCCGAATAAAAAAAGGGTAGGAGAAAATTTTCAGTTGGATGGTAGCTGGCGATGAAACCGAGTTAGATGTAATAACAAGTCCGATTTTTTTTATTTAAAGCAAATACTGTCGACGGATATTAAAATTGGAGAGAGAGTTCGGTAGAGACAAGAAAACAAACCGAGGGCCAGGGGTGGAGGGGGGTGGCGTGGGGGCCGACTGGACAAATATCAAATGAACTGAACATTTTTCCGCTTGGAGAGCTCTTTCTGAATATAAATTCGAGGTAGGGCTTAATTAAAAATCGCAGTCGTACAGAAAAAGTTGTACGTGAATACGGCTTCTGAAAACTAATTACAAGTTTTAAACTTTGGGAAATGCGTGCTTGGTTTGGCTTTTGCCTTGTGAGCTTCTGGCACTCACCCTGGCCGGTTTATTTTTATGGGTAATAAATACGGAAAAAATACCGATAATTTCAACGGTCAATTATTAAAAAACTTCCACTTTTTTTCCTCTCCGAGCACCGCTAACCATCCACCTCCCCCCTCTCTTCCCTCCCCCCTGCGATCCTAATGGGGGTCGCGCGTAAACATTTCCAAACTGACCATCCATTAATACAGAGATTGGAAGTTTGTTCAGAATATAAAATCAATTTGATTTTTATAAAAAAAAGTTAATTTCATAATTATATATATATATATATATATATATATATATATATATATATATATATAGGTCAACTATGTAAGTGAATGTTTAAACTCCTTGGTCTGGCTGACCAAAATCCGGACTGATATCGGGCAAAAAATACCGATATTTTTTTGCAACTGAAAGTTCGATACTCTCACTTACAACTATCGATACTATAAAAATATCGAAAAATATAAAACTAAAATATGGATAAAACTGAAATGATATAATATTAGTACTTATTTGGAATAGGCATGTTGGCCACGGCCAAAAAAATGTTGATACCAAACCACCCACACTTTACTTGATGTTCGAGAGAGCGAAAATTTCAAAACAAAAGTTTGATACCAGTATCGAACTTTTTCCGCTCCAGTCCTACTCTTCCACGCAAAATTAACTTGATGACCGACGGTATGGGAGGGAGAAATCCCAGAAAAAAAGTTATATACTCTTCTACAAAAACGATAGGTTTTTAATATCTATCTTTTATTTTGCAACTAAAAGTTCGATACTCTAATTTAGAACTATCGATACTACTTTTTAGAAAAAATATCAATATTTCTTCGGCATCATTAGTTTGAAGATATAATGGAAGTTCTCACACAGTAAAGCAAAGTAAATTAATATATACCCCGAAAGCTTTCTAATATCGCCCATTAAGAATATAGACAAAGCTTTAGTTTATAGAACTGTGATCAATTTTAACTTCCAATTTATTCTATTGTATCAAACGGTCAATAAATAGGATGACGCAAGCGTTCAGGTCTATTCGAAAATATGACGCATCATCACTTCCAATGGCCTGGGCACTGTTTTTCACGGCTTCCAATGAGCCGCCAGTATTGACTGTGTCATGACTGTCAAGTTACATCGCTAACCCATCAAAGTGCAATTAGTTTTAACAAAAGTCACAGAAGACAAACTAAAAGGTTTTTTTCACCCATGTTGTTGGCTCCATTCCGTTTAACACTGTTAATAACTGGAGAGAAAGAAATACGACCGCAAAAAATAGTCGAAATGATTAAATAACCTTGCCCGTATGTTTCGAATATATACATGTATATATCTATATAGTCTGCCTCGCTAAAATAATAAATTTAAAAATACCAACAATCATATTTAATAATATATTATATTAATGCATTATTCTGATTTTATTACTAAACAACGAATTTAATGAAATGAATGGATTTAAAAGTTGTGCCTCTCATTCCTCCTGATAGAAACATATCGAAGTTTTTTTATATAATTAATTATTATCTCATTATTATGTACCTTTCTAATTTGTGTGTGTATGTGAATATTATCAATATTTAATTAAATTATATTTACCTCTTGTTAAAATATTCTAAAATAGTAGTTTTAATTCTCCAAATAGAAAATTGTTATTTATTTCGTAATATTGGAGCTAAAATTGGAATGATACAGATAACTTTCTTTCTACCTGTGCCCAGTATATTAAAAAAAAAATTAAAGTAAGAATTGTGATAGGAGAATAGAAAAGTTATTTTTCACTATTGACCCATCTGCATATTAACACCACTAATCTGATTCACTTCTTCTAAGGAAGCATGCTCAGTTATACAATTTAAACTATTCAAATGACATATGTATTTAAATAACTCTGTAATTAATTTTATGAATCAAATCATGTCTCCTGTAGCATTATATGTCTTTTAGTTCGTCTTCCTCTATGTAAAAATATGTTTAAGCTGAGATTAATATGTTATTGTGTCATAAATAGTATAAACATATATGTTACTCTATATGAGAGTCGTTTTTTTGAGTCCTTGAATGTCCCTGAGTCATTTAGACCTTTGACAGTTACTGACAGCAGACGATATCTCGAATTTTAACAGAAATGGAACTAAGTTATTTTCGTGTAATTAAGCATTATTTTTTTCAAAAAAACATCCCACAATGAATTTTGATGAAAAACTTCCCTGAAAGTAACATGTAAAAAATAAAAGGAAAGAACTGAAATTAAAATATAGGAAAATATATTACTAAATTGGAAGAAAATTACAATTATTAGTACATAATAAATTGCTATTACACAAGCAAGTATTGAAACCTATTTAGACATACCGAATTAAATGTTCCAGAACAAAGTCCTGAGAAGTATTATAGGTCCACCCAGATACTAGATTACTTATACCGAGACATTTAGATACCGAATGTCACTCAGGGAATCAAGAGCGCCATTAGGAGACATGAGGAGAAACTTCATTATCATGTCAATATCGAAGTATCACAACCGTTGAATAACACTAGAACAGGGCACAGATTCAAAAGGACCAAACCATTTGAAATTGTGTAGTATAGTAGGTGAAGTGCATTTAATAGAAAAACAGCAGTCAGCAACAGCAGAATAAGATCTAAAATTAACTAAAAATGAATTAAAGAACCATTAAATCTAAATTCCCACAAATATTCCTACTAAGGAAAAAGAAACTGAAACTGTTACTGTTTTATATAAGATCCAGAAATATAAGTGTCTTAACAAATCAATCAAATTACTCGTTCAATAACTAGATCAGACACAAAAAACCTCCAACTTCATCTTAACAAAGTCGAATTGTGGTTGAAAACCTTTGCAGAAGAACACGTCCCTCAGTAAAATTGAATAATCATAAACTTCCGCAAGCAGACAGCGTTAAATATCTGGGAATACATATTGATCGATGCCTGACTTGGAAAAAACATATAGTGACAAAACACAAACAGCTTGAGCTTAAACTAAACCAAATGTATTAGCTGATAGGGCGTGAATCTAAATTATCATTAGATAACAAGGTTTTGCTGTATAAGTCAATATTTAAGCCCATCTGGACCTATGGTATTGAACTATGGGGTACTACTAGCAAATCTAATATAGATATCCTCCAGAGGTTCTAGAATAGTCGAGTCATCGTCGATGCCCCATATTACGTGTCCAAGAAACTGATTCAGCGCGATATCCACATAGAGTGTGATTAGAAGTGCTAGTGCGAAGTACTCTGAAAGACTATTAGTGTATCCTAATGCTCTCGCCAAACAGTTAAATGTGCGCGATTACAGTGAAGTGCATAGGCTCAAACGCAAACTACCGTACGAACTGGTTAATAGACACCTAGAGTGAAATTTAGTAATTTCTAGAATACGTTAGAATAGTCATTAGAATAAGGTAGGATATACTTTAAAATAAGTTCGAATAGTATCTAGAATAAGATTTAGATTATAAGTTGTACAGCAGAGGAGGTTAGGATGGTTATATTATATAACGGAAATCAAGCAATAATACTTATTGCCCACGGGCAGATTGTTGACGTTCCAAGAGATTAATAAAAAAAAAAGTAAATATATATATATATATATATATATATATATATATATATATATATATATATATTATACAAATTTTTGTATAAATATATAATTATTATCCTTATTGATATTATAAATGATGCTTTGATAAATCTTTCCTTTTAATTTCGAACTCTATCCGAAATTCGACCGGATAAAAAAAACCTGGGTATTTTTTTACGACCGAAGTGTATAATTAAAATCGGGAGACTGGAGTCCTGGAAGATATCCAGGCTGCAAAAAATATATCCGAGAGAGCGAATTTTAATATTTGGTTTTGTAAAGGGTATAATTAGCGGACGAGGACTAGGGGTGGGTCAATATTTATAAAGCAATATTGACGTAAACTCATCACGAATTGACATATTCGGCTAGGATAATGCAAACCGAGGGCGATAAGGGCCACAATCTGCCTTAATTCGAAATATCCGCGCGGTTATTGACATAACTCGCTACCCTTCGCTGTAAGGGTTAATATGAACCCGTTCGACTAATTATTTCGGTCGGAAGATCATAATCCCTATATATAATGGCCAGTTTCCAACAAATCTGCCATTACGGTTGCCATTTTGGATGCTACAACCGTACCCCCTGCGTGTTTTTCAACATTATAATGGAACGACAATATGGATCCCGATGACGGTCCCTTAATTGGATATTTCGGGTATTAATGGAGGCTCTAAGTTTATAGTGTTGTCATAATTTCAAAGCATTCAATAAATTATTTGATTTTAATTCATAATTAACAATCAAACAGGTCAAATGAAAAGTCCCCGGCCTGACACATAGGTGACACTAGTGGAATTAAATTAAAGAATTAAATCGTACTGTCAGATCATTAGTTTGTGAATTATAGCACGTTGAGTGAAGCAACTTTTGTTATTGTGAAAAAAATGGATAAAAAGTAATTTCGCGTGTTGACAAAATATTGCTTTTTGAAGGGAAAAAATACAGTTGAAGCAAAAACTTGGCTTGATGCCGAGTCTCCGGACACTACCATAGGAAAATCAACCATCAAGGATTGGTACGCTAAGTTCAGACGTGGTGAAATGAGCACCGAACACGGTAAAGGCAGTGGAGGCCCAAAAGAGGTTGTTATCGACGAAATCATTTAAAAAATCCACAAAATGATTTTTAATAACTGTAAATTGAAATTGAATGAAATAGCAGACACTCTAAAGACATCAACTGGACATGTATATCATATCATTTACGAATATTTGAGTATGAGAAAGCTCTGTGCAAAGTGGGTGCCGCGCGAGCTCACTTTTGACCAAAAACAACGACGAGTTGATGATTCGGAGCGGTTGTTTGAAGATGATCAAGCATAATAAACCCGAGTTTTTGCATCGATATGTTACAATGGATGAAACATCATTTCACTCCGAAGTCCAATCGACAATCATCCGTGTGGACTGCACACGATAAACCCGCTCCAAACCGTGGGAAAACGGAACAGTCGGTTGGCAAGGTTATGGCGTTTGTATTTTGGGATTCGCATGGAATAATTTTCATTGACTACCTTGAAAAAAGGAAAGACCATCAACAGCGACTATTACATAGCGTTAGTGGACCGTTTGAAGGACAAAATCCGGCGATTTGAACGGCCGCATTTGAAGAAAAAGAAAGTGCTGCTTCACCAAGACAATATACCGTGCCACAAATCAATGAAAACGATGGCAAAAATTCATATATTAGGGTTTGAATTGCTTCCTCATCCACCGTATTCTCCAGATCTGGCCCGCAGCGACTATTTCCTGTTCTCAGATATCTAAAGAATATTGGCTGGGAAAAAATGTTCGTCGAATGAAGAGGTGATCGCCATAACTGAGGCCTATTTTGAAGCATCGGGCAAATCCAACTACAAAAATGGTATCGAAAAGTTAGAGGGTCGCTATAATAAGGGTATCGCCCTGGAAGGGAATTATGTTGAATAAAAAAAAATTTTTGCCAAAAAAATTCCAGGGACTTTTTTATTGACTTGTTATATAGTCTATCCAAATATCTTGCCGCAATTTGTAAATTCGTTTTAGAATCAAACAATATTGTCCTTCTCAATTCATTCTTGTTAAGAAGAGAGATAATTCTGTCTGATAAATTCATATATGTAACCGGACCAGTTTGCTAAAGTCATCCGGTAGTCAAACGTCGGCAAAATTCTTCAAAATATTAACTATGATAACTACAAATTATAACCAAGCCAAGCCTTGTTTTAACGCTTTATCGGTTTTGATAAATTTCTAATCGCTGCTTATTATACTGCGTTTGTTATATATTTATTTATATATATTTTTTCAATATAAAAATAATTTAATACAATTATTTTAGAGGAAACTGTTAGTCTGAAAAGTATCCATAGAAAGCTTAAAGAACCAAACCAAACCTCTTTGAGGAATGCAGAGCATTCTTTCATGCACTATTGAGTAATATAGGACTTAAATGGTGTAAAGATAACACATGAAGGGGTCTAATGGAACTTCCAGACAATGCTTTTAAAAGGCTACAATTTTTAAAATATAATAAAATCAAGGACGACATATTACTTCAATTTGTGTATTTACATGAGACATGGATATTTTAGAATGGGACCAATATACCCACTAATCACTCATCTAAAGATGTCAATAAAAATAGTGTTAAGAATCAGTTTTGGTAGCATTTTCTGTATTTTATGAACGGGGCCTTCTGCTGAACAAGTTTCACTGCCTAAATTAGCTCGAGTTTCATTCAATAAAGCATTCATAGAAATTTTAGCAGCTAGTTTAGCTGCAATCACATTTTCATCTGATTTCAATAACTTTTATATCTTACCCTGATACTGATATACACTTATTAATTCATGATCGCTGAGGCTCATATTTAGTAGTGGTAATATATCCCAAGCTTAAAAATTTTCAAACAAGCCAACCTTCAATGTTCCTTGGTCAATTTTTCACCTTCAATCAACAAGCTATGATTTTGATGTTTGGTTATGATCAAGTTCAAAAATATTTCATAATATACTTTTTATATTCAAAAATATACGAATAAAACATAAAATAATAAAATTCTGTATTATTTTAAATTAGTGCTGATACATTTTCATTCTATAAAGAAATGAATGTTATGATATCTGATCCCCCAGAAGTTTCATCAACTTGTTTGAGTATATTAACGGATATTAAATAACCGCTAATACAAATTACAATACCTTTCGTCGATATGCAAATATGGATATGCGTCAAATACAAAACAATGCAAATTTAAACCACAGAGAAACTACATGCCATAATGATATTGCCCTGTGTTTGATATACCCCGAAATTCGTTATCAGTAAATATATCAATCACTAACAAAAACTAATATTCAAACGAATTGATTAAATCAAAGTAGGATTTAAAATAGCGTTGGACATAAACGGTTTATACATATAAAATCAAAACAATTATCTTTGTTTTCGAATCAAAAAGACATTGGAGGTGAAAGGGGTATTGGATTAATCAACTTTTTTACCATTATACTCTAAATCTAATCTTACCAACAAATATACTGACTGGGACAAATTCAGATTAATACTGCAGGAACAAATCAGTTTAAAAGTAAAACTATAGATGATCTTGAGCAACAAACCAAACATATAACTGAACAAATTCGGTCAGCTGCAAAAGATGCTACCCCAATAACAAGAGAGAAATCAGAATATGAAGTACTTTACCCCCTCGAAATTAGAGAAATGATAAAAGAAAGGCGAAAAGCTAGAAGAGTATGGCACAGAACCAGAAATGCTGCTAACAAAACTACGTTTAATAGAATTAGTAATCAGACGAATCAAAAAATCAAATAATATAAACAGAATTGCTTTCATACGTATTTAAATGAGTTAAGCCCACAAGCAGACTAAAATTATTCGCTATGGAAAGCAACTCTAAGATTTAAAAGACCAATTATTCGAGTACCGCCAATTAAAAATGATCGAAATGAATGGGTTCGACGCGACAATGAAAAAGCTGAATTGTTCACACAATATTTAGCTAACATTTTCGACCTAATGATATAGAATCTACCATGGATACATCTCCTATTTATCAATCCGATGTAGATCTAAATCTAATTTTTTCCACTGGAAGATGCCAATGAAATTGATAACCTCGATCCTAAAAAGGCACCTGGTATAGATGACATTTCACCTGGATTATTGAAAGAACTGCCACAAAAAGCAATCATCATGTTGACATATATATTTAATGCCTGTTTAAGGCTGAAGCATGTCCCAGAATGCTTTAAAGTTGTTGCACAAATAATTATGCTCAAAAAACCTGAAAAACCTGCAGAACAAGTCGAATCTTACAGGCCTATTTCGCTACTACCTGCAATATCAAAGCTATTTGAGAAACTGATATTTAAACGTATTAAACATTTGGTAACAATACCCGATTTCCAGTTTGGTTTTCGAAATCACCATTCAACAATCGATCAAGTGCACAGAGTAACTGCGGCTATTGAAAGAGCGTTTGAAGAAAAGAAATACTGCCCTGCAATATTCCTGGATCTGTAAGATGAGCAAATAGTTACCGCGTAACTATTGTCAATTGCTGGAGTCATATTTATTCGGAAGAAAATTTAGAGTATCGCACGAAATGGCGTTCTCGACATTTAAAAATATCTCGGCTGGAGTTCCACAAGGTAGCGTCTTAGGACCTCTCCTGTATCTGCTCTATACTGCTGATATTCCAAGAACAAAATAAAATCTACAAATGGACGAAAGATTGGAAAATTCAACTTAATAGCTCCAAATATGTCCATGTTAATTTTGCATTAAGGCGAAACAATAAAAACTTAATTATATCACTCAATGGATGCCCGATTCCTCAAGAAGAATCAGCAAAATACCTTGGAATCCATCTTGACGGTAGATTAAATTGGAAGCATCACGTTAGACAAAAAGCAAAACACATTAGAACCAAAATAAAACAACTATACTGGTTAGTCGGAAGATATTCTCAACTTGATCTAAAATCAAAGAGGTTGATCTATAATACAATTATAAAGCCAATTTGGACCTATGGGGTGCAAATATGGGGTTGGACTAAAAATTCAAATCAGTTAGTCATACAGCGCTGTCAAAACAAAGTTCTTCGATTGATTACCAATGCCTATCGCTATGTAACCAATGAAGAATTGCACGATGACCTGGAAATCAAATGGATTTGCCAAGTTGTCCAGGATTTCGCCTTGAAACACGAAAGAATATTACTAAATCATACTAACGTGGAAGCAATACAACTGCTGGACAGCGCGCAGGATGTCAGGAGATTGAAGCGAACAAAACAATACGAACTTGTGTGAACATTTAGTGTGTACTATTAGTGTAAACTGTAGCTATAAGTTAATAATTAATAAATAATTATAATTTTATAATTGAGGAATACATGATGTATTTTCTCGCATTCGTCTTGCTTGTTAATTAATCCAAGTACATAGGAAAAGTAGTAATAAATTAATTGTAAATTAAGATTGTACTAAGCGTATCTAATAAATATGTTATAAAAAAAATTATACTCCATAAAAATCATCCAACTTCTTCTAATATTCATTTTTATGTTTTACATAAAAATTGCATTTGTATTGTTCATTATCGAACCTCTTCGTTATCGAATTAATCAAAACAATGAACCTTCAAAAATAAACGTAACTTTTATGGTTTTAAATTTTTCTTTCACTGAGAAAACACTATTTCACGTTTTCTGTAATGTAATCAGTAGATGATATACAGTAGATGCTTAAAAACGTAAACACTCAATAATGGAAAGCAGAATAAAATTCTTTTAATTAAAAAATAATTATCGCTGTTGATATATTTGTTTAGTTATTTAAAACGTTTATTATTTAAATCACGGTCCTTAATATAAATATTTTGATTTGTGTGTGTTGCATGTGTTCTGATCAATGATATTTATGGGAAATATAGTAACCTAATTATTAAAATTGAATATAAAATAACAGTTTTATATATAGTGTTGCTGTGAATATGGTAGGATCAAAGGTGTAGTGTATTATGAAAGGCTAGAATCGAGTGAAACGGTTACTGCAACATATTGTCTCAAAAAAGAGAAAACAACTGGCAGAAACAAACCTCTTGCTTGACAGCGTTTAACCACATCTTGCAAGGATTTTGAAGAATACACAGTTGTAGCTGGAATAGGAAGTTCTGTCGCACACACCAAACATAGCTCCTTCTGATCACTACTTATTTAGGGAGATACATGGCTTAACTCGCCCACAATTTTGAAATGCTTAGAAGTGGAAACTGGAAACCAACATCGTTATTTCGATATGGTATAGTAATGTTGCTAAAAATGTGGTAAAATGTTGCAAAATATTTTTCAAAAATTAATTCATATCTAAAACGAAATATAATGCAAGTACCTAATAGAATATAATATAATATTTTATTATAATGAGAATTCCCATGCTGGTTAATTTGATGAAAGTACTCCATGTACATATATAATGTAAATAATATTTGAAAATAAACAAAATTGTATGTTTGCGATAATCTCTGTACGAATCGAAAAAAAAAGTTTATCGATAGATAAAAAACACTGACATTTTGCGTTAAATACACAAGATAAATCAATGACTGGGCGGGAAGTATTTTTGTTGGTTTTGATCGTCCGCGACAGATTTCCGCCATAGGCTGTTTTAGTGAAAATTAATTTGCCGATTTTAATCCAATTTTCATTTTATCCGATGCTCATTGTGCGTTTTTTTAAATATGTTCTCTCGTCGGTGTAATAAACATTAAAATAAATAAACAATAAACATATAAAATTTTGCTAAAATGTCTTATTCACATATTTACTATGTTGTTCAATAAGTTGCTGAAAAGGAATTCGAATAAAATAGAAGTTATAATTTTTATTTTTTAGTGTAGTTTCACCAAATTTGAGCCTACTGATTCTAACGATCGTCCAGAATAGATTTTGTTGAAGTGTGGGAAGAGCCAGAAGTCAGTTAAACTTGACAAATAAGCTGGATGTTGAGATATGAGCATTGGCACCTTATTATAACGCAAAATAATTTGTTCTTGTCTAAATCGATCTTCTTTACGATTTTTTGCGTCCAATTAAAACTTATTGTGAATTAAGGGTGAATTAATTAAAGTTCTGCTTTCGAAGCACTTGTCCCTGTCGATGGGAATAACTTGTAGTCGAATGCAGGCAGGTCTGGAGAGTACGGTGGGTATCATAAAACTTCCCATCCAAGTGGAAAATCATCTTATCATATCTTTGAATCTATTGTGAAAGTTTTTCAGTCAATGCACAACTCGAATTGACCATTTATCCTAATAGCGATTAGCATTAATTCATTTGTGTTGGGTTTTCATCCAATAATTCCTGTAATTCAGCATCCTCTTTGTTTCACATATTCTTATGGTCTCTAGCTTTGATGGAACGTAATTTGTATAGTTTTGGTTTAGTATAGTTAGTAAATCATAACATTGCCTGTTACAAAAATCGGAAAATAATTACCGACGACCTGGCAACGTGCATTATTGAAAATATTTAGACATTTAGTTATAAATAATAACTAACTACCAATACTATTAAACTCGCTAAGACGGCATCAAATTATTGGAAATAAACATCAGGTAATCAGAGATGTAAAAAGCATCTTCCATCCAACCACCATGTATAAATAATCATGATGTCTCAATTAAGTCGTTTTTTACCACAAATTGAAACGAAAATAAAAACTGAAACGTTAAGATTTATTTTACCCTAGTAAATAGCCGGTGATGTTTTTTTCCTTGATTTCTCCGGTTTAAGCCGTGCATAATTGAAAGTTACACAAGATTAGTTCTCATCGTATAAAAATAGGCAGAACTGATATTGAATTGTCAAATTCTCGGAAACAACACAGTTTGTCTTTATCCCATCAATATTCACCTGATTACCGGTTTATTTTGTTATTTTCTTTGATAAACGCATAATAACAATGATGTAGTTAAATATTGCTAATATGACTGGATACGGATGATTTTCTCGAGTTAATACTGTTTCGTCTCATTCATATACTTTTTTAATTAACAATACTATTTATCACAATCTTGAATAACTTCTCGCTCTTTAACTAATCTTCGGGTTTCTTCGTTTTAACCACTTTTACTATATGAGGCCTTAAGATTCACAGAAGATTAGCGAGAATATATTCAAGGTTCCAAAATTATACTCTGAAACTAAATGAAATAATAACAGTCGACAATCTCGAATCCTAAGGTTACGACGAATATCTAAAACGTTACTAATTATTTCACCATCAATAATGATCTTACCATTCATTGATAGTTTGGATATCCTTGTTCTATCTGTTATTAATTTATGACCTTATATACAAAAATATCTGAGTTGAAAAGTTGTTGAAGATCTAATCTATTTACAATTTTCGGACATTTCGTGACTTGCTTATTTTAAGTAAATAATAAAAACAATAGTATTATTTCTAAATCACAGATAGTGCAGTAAATTATATAAAAAAACAAGGTTGATATAACGTAGAAAGAGGTTAATTTGAACCCTGGGGTAACTTAGAATTTGAATTGTATTATTGATAATATTTATATTTATGCTTATATAGTATGACCTATAGCAGCTTTAAAAGCTTAGCTATACATTTTTGTATGATAAAGACTGAAGATGCATATAATTCACCGAAGCATAAGCATGGTTTTTCGGTTTTATGGCGGTATATTTTGTACAGGGTGATATTGATCACTTATTTGAGTTAACTTTATAGCGTTTTGACATTCTTAATACCGATGAAGTCAGCTTGGTGACAAACTTAACAACTTTTAACATCTAAAATCACCTATTATCAAAAGATAACTTTCCTCATCCTATGTTGAAAGCCTTGATCAAAGTGGATCAGGTCATTTGAACATCAGTTCCGGAATAAAACGGAATTTTATTAGTAGATTTTGATAGATGGCAATTACCCTTTTCATAACAACAAGACAAATCCAGTGAAAATGAAATTTAAATCACATTGACAACTTTTTTTAAGATATACAACTTTTAAAATGATATTCCATCGACTAGCCATCATCAGCCTATTGAACTAAATCCAGTGAACCCAATGGAAGCAGATATAAGCCAGGCAAAATAAGCTAATAAAACTTAAAAATGGTATGAAATATGAAATATATGAAAGTCCTTAGATAATAAAAGGAATCATCAGAGTACACGTAAAAGGGACCCGAATTGTAGTTTAATAACAAAATAATGTTTGATTGAAAAATAATGAGAAAACACCTATTTTTATTCAAGAAATGGACGGTACAGACGAAAATGTTTACTTTAAACAACTGATAAGTGAAAACAAATATATACATATTCAAGCTTGGATAGGTAAATCCGAATCACAAAAAAAACTGAATAGTGATCTCCTAAAATATGGAAAAATAGGGGTTTGTTTTAACTAGTGTTGGGAACTATCGACTGAAATCTCGACTATCGACTATTGACTACTTTTTACTATCGACTGTTTCAGTCGCTATTTTTGGTTCTACCAAATTTACTACTTTTTACCAGTGACTGTTTCAGTCCACTGTTCTCAATCGCTATTTTCGGTCCGACTGATTTTGTTACTATTTACTATCGACTGTTTCAGTTGTATACTTTTAATTACTATTGGTTGGTTTTACTAGTTCATTCGACTGATTTTCAACGTTCTAGCTCTGTCGTTCTAGCCGCGACCTTGACAAAAATGTACCCAATTTATGCTTACATAGATTTATATGTATTATATATAGTTTTATGAATTTTTGGTAGATTGCTTGTAAATAACAATATATTGTATATTAATATAGCAGCATTTTGGAACTATATTTTTCAAGATTGTTAATGTAATAGGGTAAAAAGTTTAAAACTGTGAATGATAAATAGTAAAATACTTTTGATTGCTTTTATGGCAATAGTAGGTAATATTTCGATTACTCTCTCGATTTTTGTTAAAAAATATTTCCGTTCAATAATAAATAAAGCATTTACTTTATTCAAAGAAGCTCTAGTAGTTATTGTGAGATCATTTTTAGTTATGTCATGAATTAGTTATTTTTTCTCTGATTAGGTGTATGTTTAATTTTTATTTAGTATTTATGGTTATTATACATCTTTAGTTTTTAGGTTTTGTTTAAGATCTATTGTATATCTATTGTATCTATTGTATCTATTGTAGTATATATTATAGTTTATTATAGTATATAATAAGTTAGTACGTGAAGGAATACGTACATCTCCGTCTCGCTTATACTACAATTGGAAAATATAAGCACATATATAATTAACTGTTCCAAGCAATTATCTCCGTCCTTTCATCTCTCACAACTTATACAGGAAAGGGTTCATACATCTTCGTCTTACATCATGAATTGAACAAAGCAGTCGAACCGTGCATTTGACTGAAAATAGTAATTACTATTTTAACTATCGACTGTTTCGAATGTTTTGTGACTATCGACTGCTTCAACTATTTTCAGTGGATAGTTTCCAACGTTAGTTTTAACCATGTCTGTACTTACCAATCTATAAAATGTGTTATATTTATACGCCACTGCATATACACTATGATGATTATAGCATTTTATTTACAACATGCTGTTTTTTTTTAAAACCAGCCTTGATATATACCTACACATTCTGTCTTAATTGATACATTGACAACACTTTTAACAACTCAGCATTATTATTGCAGCCCGATTGATCGAAACGTCAATGATTTTTCTATAAAACAAAAATAACGACCAAAACCAACAAACCTTGAACGTTCTAGCAGAATCGGTTCACGAAATATTAGAAATGATCCAAATTCGTTACCCAGTTGCCAATTTACCAATTACATCTGACCATGAATACTTTCGATCTGAAAATGGCGTAATCAGTGTCATTTATTGGAATAGGAAATTACATGAGCTGAAAAAAAAGCGCAGCGTTTTAGACGTCAATTTATATCTAATTTAGGCTGTATAATCAAATACACCAATACAAAAAAGAACAGCATAATCTTCTTGGTCTCAAACCAGATATTTACCTTGAATCTTTTCGGTACGGTGCATTAGATGTAATTAAAAAAATATGTGAACATATTTTATATGAAAGTGTCTATAATTGATCTGATATTGAACGGTATAATAACATAATGTGATAATGTACAAGTGCTTTTATAAAAACCTTTTCTCTCTAGCTATTTCACAAAACAATTAAACCTTAATTTTACCATCATACGTGATGTATACAACTGATAATCTTTTCAGTACTATTTTAGTGAATAAAAGGTCGACTTAAATATATCTCAAATAACTAAACTAATTATAATTATTTACTCAATATAATTCTATTAAAATAAATTTCCAACAACTTGAAACATTCAAATTACAAGAAATAATTGTCTCAAAACATGTTAAAATATTACTTTCAACATTTTTAATAACCCATGACTTGTTATGTATCAGGCTATAACAGGTCTTTTATATTTTTTGATTCATATCAAAACAAAAACAAATATTATTTCAATAATTTCATCAACTTGTTTCATCTTGGTTTGTTTTTTTTTAATTTTTTTTTTATTAATTACATTTTACAATAAATGTGTTTACTACAAAAGTCGCAAATTAAAATAAATCTAAACTACTTAACAGCAACTATACAAGTTCGCTTCAATCCTCTAATTTCGTGCATGTTGCCCAGTAGCTAAACTGCTTCCACGTTGCTGTGATTTAGCAATCTTATTTCACGTTTTAAAGCCAATATTTGGATAACGTTGTAAATCTATTTGGTTTTGAGGTCATTATGCAGCTCTTCGTTGGGTACTTACCGATAAGCATTGGAAAATAATCGTATAACTTTACTTTGGCAACGTTGAATTACTAGTTGGTTAGATGTGCTAGTGTGCAATTCCATAATTGCAACCCATCGGTCCAAATTGGCTTTATGCTTGACGGATGAACCAATCTCTTTGATTCTAGATGAAATTGAGTATCATCCGACTAACAAGTACAATTGCTTGATATTGACTCTGGTCTACTCTTATTTTGTCTAACATGATATTTCCAATTTAATCTACCATCCAGATACTGAGGTATTTAGCTGATTTTGCTTGAAGAATTGGGCATTTCTTAAGTTATATAACTTTTTTTTCATTTCGATACAACGAAAAATTAATATGGACATATTTGGAGCTATTAAACTGTATTTTACAATTTATAGTGCATTTGTAGACCTTATTGAATGCTGTATGTACTTCTTCTACAGTCTTAAGCAGAGATATATCTTTGCCATGATATCTAAGATAGATTACTCATGCATAATTTAGCAAATGTACGATTAATATAAATTTCTATTGATTTTAGCATTTTATAATATGTCACATCTTTGTGATTTTATCGAATACATCGTAGGAAATTAAATCCGTCTATATTTTGCTTTGCAACTCATGTTAACTTATATTCATCACTACTAATAATTGTAAACAAAAATTTATTTCTTTTTTATCGTTCACAAGTCACAACAAATGACAACTCAACAAGCCCTGATTCCTAATCTTCAAAGGAGCCAATTCTCTTCTTTGTCTGTCACTTGTCAGACTTGAAATTATTGATGCTGCTTCTTCATAATACACTTTCCTCAGTTCGTCATCACTAAACTCAGTGATGCTATTAAAATAAAATGTGCCAAAATAGATGCTTAATAGTAGACGTTTTATAGAGAATTGAATGATGAAGGTAACAATACACTACATAGCCTATCCAAATCTTTTTAAGATGCTATAAATTAATTTTAACATCCAACCGTATTTTGTATAGTGTTCTGAAACTTATAAATATCTAAATGTATATAAAAAAGTTATAAAAGTAAACAGTAATAATCAAAACTATTTTTTAGAGAGCATAAACCTTATTTCACAATATATTTCTAAGAAATCGACAAGGTAGCATATACATGCCACGCTATTTTGTTATTAACAATTAAAAATTAATTTAGATGCATAAGATTTTTAATAGATATAATCTGATAGGATTTTTCTGTAACAAAAGGACATCGTAATTTATTAATTAATAAGACAAACACAATTCGATATAACGACATTGAAATACCTTAATATTCATAAATAACCTGTAATGACCGAGTTTGAAAATAATAACTCATGGAGTTAAAAATAGATAATACTTTTACCATATTAAATTGTGTCTTTTCTATTAATTCAGTTTGTTTTTAAATGAATTTTGTACAAATGGAAATGATATTCATATGCATATGTTTAACATATACAGTTTTCTCACTGTTGAGTTCCGAATAATTTAATTTCTGATGAGAACGAAGCAAACTGAATAGCTTTTACACTGAACTACTTCTGAATATCCGTCACATCAGTTTAGCAATAAAGTTATACCCAAATATATGATTATTTTAGATGAAAAGTAAGTGAAAATTTTGTTCGTGCGAAATTTTTTAAGTTTTCCCTCGATTTACCCCCTTCCCCACTGACCTAGAATTGGTAGCACCTCGGAAATGCACAAGAACAAAAAAAAATTGAAAATCTATATATATATATATATATATATATATATATATATATATATATATATATATATATATATAATATATATACAGCCAAACATAGAACCTTCTAATTTTTTGAAGTCAGTTAATAGATGATTTACAAATAGTTTGAGTCGTAAAATGTTTGTCGTGTGTAAAATTGTTTCTGTGGACACCTCGTAACATATGTCCCCATGACATCTGGTACAATATAACCGTACAGCACAACTAATTAAAAAAGAGTATATATCTGGATATACATTATGCTAAATGACAGAGGCGATATAAAGAAAACATGTGCAATGCAAAACTATACTTTGTTGGCCGTAAATACGATATGTTTCTAGGAAAGTGACAAGGTGACAAGGTAGCACATACATGCTTGTCTCATGTCCGCGTTATTTAAATTGACGGTTGAATACTTGTTATGACAGCGCAAAGTGTTCAACAAAAATAACACTTTGTCACTACGTTTCCTGCTTTGATATCGTCTCGACATAACGTACACACGAAACGAGTATGACTCTTTCGTTTCTATAGCAATTTAAATCGTGTTTGACACGACAAGTATAGGTAATATATTATGGATAGACGGCAATAGGAATTTCCAAATACGGATATAATCACTTTCTAAACTTTGACGAATCTCTGTTATTTAGTTTTTTTTTATTAAATCATATATAAGAATTTAAGAACAAATATTTCAATATAAGAATCCATATCAAATTAATATAGTACTAAATATAAATATAAACATTATCAAAGATCGAAAAAAACATGTTATTAGAAATGAATAATTCTAATGTTTATTGCTAAAGTTCTCAAGATCTAATTAAAAATATAAGGTACATATACATTTAAAAAGAAAACAAAATATTGCGTAACTAATATTAAAGCTCATCGCATCATCAGATCATTGAAAGCTGTATGTTGTGAAAGATATTCTACTTTATATTCACTTTCTAAACTTTAATGAATACTACATTTCTTTTATTCCGTGTTTTTTATTAACTCAAATCATGTTTATACAAAAAAATATGTTTATTAATATAAAAATTACCGTTTCATAGCTAATGAAAAATAAAATCACAATACCAATACAAATATATTGACCAAATTACAGTTTATTTTCAATTCAGATTCACAAGTAATTTAAACAATATCAGGGAACAAAAAAACATGTTAGTGAGATATTAAAAATTTCGTAATAAAATGTATAAAAATTTTAAGGATCTAATGAAAAATATGTGGGACATATAAGTTTAGAAGAACTTACAAAATACGTAAATGTATAATTAATAATAAATCTCATCGAACTATATTCATATTAAAGTCATCATCTCTCATTACAGTATATACAATTTTTCTAAAGTGTAAAGAACATATTTTTCTTACACCCTAATCTTATAAGATTGATTGCCAGCAATACAGAATTTACGAAAACATTGATTTTTATTTTAATTTGAAAAAAAGTAGAGCTAGTGGACATCAAATGTTGTGTGAAGCACGCGGATAACATACTCCGTCAATACTAACGACTTTAACATTACCAATAACAAAGAACTCTAGTAAAAACCAGTAAAGTTTGATAATTAAGGCACTATTTAAACGAGATTGATAGTAAATTCAAGAGACAAGCGTCTTCAATATTCCAAAAAATATTTTTTGATACTGATGCCAACTGATTTTCACGCACAACAAAATTCAATTTACCAAGCATTGCTACTTCTGACTCCCACTTTATCTTTTACAAAAAACTTTTTTTTATATATATTTTAAAGTCTCCTTTTACCAACTATGGATTTATCTGGAGTGGGCCTAAAGTTTAACGTGGGCTCCAAACCACGATCCTCAGCATTAAGCCTACGACTGGCGATTGACCAACTTTAGAAATCATCCCAGAAGACATCCAGTCTTACCCAGCCTGGCTACTGGCGTGACTGGGATCATTTTCCTTGTCGGATTTTACACCCTTGCCAAGAACATTCACAAATTTTAAGCCATCACAAACATAAATTTACATTCGTAATATTGAGAATAACAAGAAAAGCATCAAAACCTATTTCCACATATTATTATAAAATATTTATATTTATAAGTATTTTAAGTTAGCCGAAGAGCTGAGACCACATCTTAAACTAGAAAACCATATATTTAATGGACGATTTTGATAAAATCATATAAGGAAGAATATGTTTTAGCATAATTAAATTAATTAAACTGAAATAGAGTACGAACAGAGCTTGTATAATAACAATTTGTAGATAAAAAGGCCAATTAAATACACAGAATGGAAAGGTGAAACCACCAACTGAGCATTTTACTGGTAGAAAGCCGTTTAAAATGAGACGGTGGTTATTAAAGGTAACAGCAACCCTTATTCAAGATAAATTACTTTTTTGCTTGAAAACCTATGTAAAAGGTCGTTTAGACAAAGGTTATTACAAAGTGTTTTTTTGTTATCTTGTTCATCGGGTTTTCACACCCAGCATTTGATGGATGAGTGGAACCGTATCAGATGAATACTGGTCACGACATTTAGGTTCCGTGGCATTACAGATGTAGGATATAGGTACAATCATATGGTAGACATTCTGTTCCAATATGGATTTCTGATAATGACCGCGTACACATTTTATGGTCTCCAAACCCCAAATTATAGTCGGTTTTTCAGTTGCTGTCCGATACCGGGGCTATTTTGAAATTCCTCAAACGTCGATTGATCGAAATTTAACTTATCTCTTAGTGGGTAACTCTAAAAATAATTCGCATATATTTTTTATAATGCCTTACATAATTTTAGTCCCAGTTTTTTGGTTTTTTAATAATATTTTTCCATTTTTCTCTATTAATTTATCTTCGTAAAATAAGCTGAAGCTTATTATAAAGTAAAAGTGTATATATTAATTAATTCATTTTTCGTAATATAATATATATATATATATATATATATATATATATATATATATATATATATATATATATATATATATATATATATATATATATATTAAAATCTCCTTTTACCAACTATTGGTTTATCTGGAGTGGGCCTAAAATTTAACATGGGCTCCGAACCACGGTCCTCAACATTAAGCCTACCGAATCATCCCAGAAGACATCCGGTCTTACCCAGCATAGTTACTCGCGTAACTGGGATCATTTTCCTTGTCGGATTTTACACTCTTATCTAGAACAATCACAAATTTTCAAACAGTCACAAACATAAATGTACGACCATGCCCCAACAGGATTCGAACCCGCGGCTCCTGCAATAGTAGGAGATTTGCATTTCAAATAGAATTTCCAATGCCGAGTCTCTGAGATTGTTACAAAAATCTTACGATGAATCAATGTTACTGTGATCAAAGGTTTATCAAAAAAAATCTAAAATCTAAAATCTTAAATCAGTAAGTCTAGATGTCTATAAAAAATCTCACAAAACTCTCATTGTGAAGGAATTTACGATTGACATCTCAATCCCTTTGATCTTAGATTAAGGTGTGAGTACCTTCCAACTAACCAGTACAGTTGTTTAATTTTAAGTCTTATTTGCTTCTAGTCCATTCGTGAATTTTGTCGACTGTCACTTGTAGTTTTTCTATAGCTTTAACTAGATTGGAATTACTTCATCAGCTACTAAAAAGATATAACTATGAGCGCCTGATAATGTTTCCACGGTAACAATTTGCTCACACTGTGAATTAAGCACATCCTGTGGACTTCTCTTCTGCAAGCGCCTTTTCAATGACTTATTGTTACTTGTTACTTTATACACTTGATTGTGGTGTGGTGATTTTTGAATCCAAACTGGAAATATGTTATATTCACAAGATGTTTAACAGGTTTAAAAAACAATTTCTCAGATTATTTGGATATGTAGTAGGATAATAGACCTATAAGTCCTGACTTATTATGCCGATTCGTCAGTTTTTTTAAGCATAATATCATTATGTATTATGGATGATTTCTTGTCATTGCAATTATTTCAATAATCCAATGAACTATCATTAATAATAGAAACCTTCAATTTCCATGACAAATCACTAAGGATAATGCACTTAAAATGTTTTGACAATTAGAATGTACTGATTATGACTATAAAATAATCGACTATGATGACCAACGTAGAAATCAATGACAGGTCCAAAAATACAGCTCCCAGAAGCTGGAGTTGTATCTTAAACACACATTCCTTTAATATATATTTCTAAATTGTAAAAAGTAAATTACCTAATAGCAACCGTTCTATTTTTAACGTCAAACATCAATTTCAAAATTGTTTCATACATATATTCTCTGTTTTAATATAAAAATATATATTATTTAATTTATTATTACGTAATTATATTTATAACATAAAAGTAAAGGAAGATCATGTATCTGATGCTCTCAAGTTGATAAAGGTCTGAAGATAATCATACTTATGATGCTTTGTTATAATCTTCAATGGTGTAGTAATTTAAACCAATCAATACTCTGTTGATTATTGAAACTTAACAATTCTAAGATATTTTAATTTTAATTAGATTTTGATTGACAACTAGACTTAATTGTTGTTTAGTTTTTCAAAACCTATTGATGACTGTATCTGCTTCGCAACACAATTGTCTAATAATTATATAAATTAGTTCTAAATGTAAGGCTTTATACTAGTATAAGGCATATCCAAATAACAGTTAATTCTGTTTAATTGTCATTTTCATGTTATGTTCCTAATAGGAATATAGTCTAATGGTGAATTCAATGAATTAAATAATGATTTAATAAGCTGAATAATGATACTGATAGAGATAAACGATTAAATATAAAAGTTGAAATAAGAATAAAGACCATATTAATTATAATTAATACACGAAAACTAAAATTTAATTAACTGATAATAACGATGATGATATAAATAGACATAAATTAAACTGTTACACATCAATCGATGCCTAATTATAATGAAAATACATGATGAGCTGAAAGGAAAACAGAAAAATGAAAAAGTGCTTCCTTTCGAACGCAATTTGTGACAGTTCTTGAGGGCAGAAAACGTTTTCGTGCTTGCGTGGATAGCATGTGTCACGTTTCTTAATTTCCACTCAGGCATATTTTTTGTTGGTGTCCCGTCAATTTGAAACAAAGTACCCTTATTTAATAACTTTATGTATACACAAGCATTTTCCAAGGTGATCTTTAAAAGGGTCAGGTAAAAATCACTTATTTTTTGGGCGCCATATGCACAGGAAACGACACCACGAAATATTTATGCTCTTTCTGGTATCGAAATTAATTTGAACTCAAATATGACATACGCTAATCTAGATAATGTCGTTAACTAATTATAAGCGTTATTAATTATCGCGTTTTAATCTTAATTTAAAATCTGTGATTTAAACACGCACATTCCATTCGGTGTTTTGTTTTCGATTTTTTTTGTTTTTAATTTCGTTATTATTAAATTTGATTCCAATTTATACATACACATAAATTGATTCGAATAAGTTCATCCTTACGCAATTATTTCAATTTATTTCACAATATAAACCTTAAATTATTGTACATTAACCATAGTATAAGTGCTTATTTGAAACACTGTATAAATAAATGACGGTAATTATTTCATTTAATTTGTTTTAATTACTTTTATTTGTTAACAATATCAATAATTATATATCAAGCTGATTCTAATAATATTTCGACATGTTCTGATATTGATTAAAATGTTTTATGGCTTTATATTTAAATACAAGTAAACCTAACTGCATCTACGTGCTATTTTTCGTTGAATATTGAGGGAATAGATAAGCAAAAAAACATGTTTAACAAAATAATTGAACCGACTTTAAAACCTAAATAAGGAACCCACTAAAAATTTGAAAAATAATGAAACTTAGATTTTTAACTCAAAAAATAACGTTTTAAAATAAAATATGTACATAATAATCATTGTAATAACTAAATTAAAATAAACAAATACCTTAATTAACCTATCTACTACAGGTATTTTATTAATATGTTTTAAAGTCTCCTTTTACCTACTAGGGGTTTATCTGGACTGAACTTATAGTTTATTGTAGGCTTCGAACCACGATCCTCGGTGTTAAGCGACTAGCGAGTAACCAACTTTAGAAATAATCATCCCAGAAGACATCCTGTCTTACCCAGCCTGGTTACTGGCGTAACTGGGATCTCATTTTCTTTGTTGGATTTTACACTCTTGCCTAGGACAATCACAAATATTAAACAATCACAAACATAAATTTACGACCATGCCCCAGCAGGATTCGAACCCGCGGCTATCGCAACAGTAGGAGGACCGTCCTGTCGCCTTCATCACTGCGCCATCAAGTCGGCTACGCGTATTTTATATTCTACTATATACACATAACAAATACAATATATACACTATGAAGTCGGTACGAACAACAAATTAGACTTGTTTTGTTTTTGTAGATGTGATTTTTTTGTAGATGTTACAAAATTATATTATTATTTTTACATTTTTTGAGTTCGGCACCGACCGCTCAGTTGGTAGTAGTTAAAATAATATTGTAAATGGATAAATAAGGTTAAGTAGGTATTAAGCTAAATTATGTGTATGTAGTAGATTATAAAATAACTGTAGTAAATAGGTTAAAAAAAGGTTTTTTTATTTTTATTTGGTTATTACAACGATTATTGTGTACATATTTTGTTTTAAAACGTTTTTGTTTTTTGTTAAATTCTAAGTTTGATTATTATTTGAATTTTTAGTAAGTTCCTTATTTATTTTTTGAAGTAGGTTCAATTTTTTGGTTAAATATATTTTATTTTTCCTTTTTAGTGTAAAGATATCTGCTCAATAAATTACGCAGTTTTTTTATTAATATTACAATGAATAAGCCAAGTAACGGTGCAGCCCGTACGAGTAAAAATAGGCATAAAGAAACAACGGTTGAAAATAAGGAACGCTTCAAACCCCGGGCTCCGTTATCTAACCTAGGTGATTTGACAAATGTTCTAACTAAACTAGAACAACAACAAAAAGTCGTCCGGGAATCGAACCCGCGACCTCCGTGTATAGGCTCTAACCACTACACCATAGAAGCAGTTGCATGCAATATTTCTACGGCTTCTCATATAATATGGTTAGTAGTTAAAAAGCAAGCTTGAACGGCTTTTGGACCGAACGACTTCCGTTGCATTAGTTCAGGAAGAACATTATACCCAAATATCTGATTATATTAGATAAATATACGTGAAAATGTTGTAGTACGTGTCTTTAAAATTTGAGGGTTTCCTACGATTTCCCATCCTTCCCCCATCAGATCCTGACTTGGTTCCAACGGGACCATCTCGGGAGGGCACAAGAATTTTGAAAATCGGTCCATAATTGACGGAGAAATCGGCGAACATACATTAAATATATATATATATATATATATATATATATATATATATATATATATATATATATATATATATATATATATATCCAATCGAACATAGAACCTCGTCCTTTTTTGAAGTTGGTTAATGAGTATTATTGTATCTTTGATTAAGTTTTCGGTAGTTCTTTTTAATAAATACTTTATTTAAAAGAAGTCATAAATAGCGTCTGGCGTTACTTTATTTAAATAAGATAGAACTAATCCAGAAGTTTTCCATACTACCAATCGTTGTTCTAGAAACAACATTCGTAATAATACACTTAATTAATCCACAGAAATTTCGTGAAAGTAAGCGTTTAAGAATGAAAATGACAATTGACTTGACGATTTGACGTACAATATAGGTGCAGTTTTGTCAACTTTAAAAATAGATATTTTTAGAATACAGCTTTTTAGTGTTCATTTCATTTCGTCCATTCCCTGTAGATAGAAGCCCCTGATAGTAGTATATATTGAAAAAATGAAACTAAAACTTCGATAAAAAAAGCCATAATATCCATAAATTTCGATTTTCGAATATTAAAAGCAACTTAATTTATTTATTTCGTAAAACTTATTTATCATTCACTCACTTGAAACAAATTCAATTATTCTATTAACATTTCAGTATATTTAGAACTAATGAAACAATAAATACAATTAAATACGTATTAAAGCATATATTATTAGTATGATAGTTATATATATATATATATATATATATATATATATATATATTTGAATAATTAGAACAGATTTAGTTATATTAATTAGATAGATATCGATTAATTACTAGTCTTAATTGTTGTCAAAACCTATAGATGATTGTATGTGCAACGAAACACAATTGTTTAATTGTTATTCAAATTAGTTTTAAAGGTGACGCTTTTTATTAAAACAAGTAATGTCTAAACAACAGTTAATTATTTTTAATTGTCATTTTGATGAACGTATAACGATAGAATAATATTTTCGTATTATATTCATAAAAGGATCGTAGTCTCATGGTGACTTGAAGCATAAATATTAGAGATTTTATAGGGAATATATTAGTTATGGTCTACGAATGTCCTGCCTTCTACTTGCAATAATTAAAGCCGGCATCCGTTATTTAATTTGAATCGAAATTATTATCGGGAAGTGCGAGAAAGAGGCCGAGCGATACGGCCGCAATAAGCCAGACGAAGACGGAACGATAACTATCAGAAACCTTGCGTTTCCTTTAATTTAATTCAAGATTTTTCACATAGATAGAGCCAGTGTCGTTAAGGTGGTCATCAACCGAATCAAATATGAAGATTAGTCAACTTAAATACAAAGTAATTGTCTAATTTACACACAAATTCATGTACATTTTTAAACAGACCAATGCGAAAAGGAAATATATATGGAAAGTTGGGCTTAATTGATTATATTATACTTTGTAAAATATATTAGAACTAGTATCATTCACTACAAGTAATCAGCAGTGTTTGATCTAACGGTATCAACATATTGAAGTCTAAGGATTTAGAAATGCCATATATATGTAAAATATTTAATGCCTGTTTAAGATTGAAGCATGTCCCGGAATGCTTTAAGGTGGCGCAAATATTTATGCTCAAAAAACCTGACAAACCTGCAGAACAAGTCGAATCTTACAGGCCTATTTCACTACCACCTGCAGTATCAAAGCTATTTGGGAAACTAATATTTAAACGTGTTAAAAAATTTTTAATAATAGCAGGTTTCTAGTTTGGTTTTCGAAATCACCATTCAACAATCGATCAAGTGTACAGAGGAACTGCGGCTATCGAAAAAGCGTTGAAGAAAAAAATACTAACATGCAATATTCCTGGATGTCTCACAAGCTTTTGATCGGGTTTGGCATTTGGGAATAATCTTTAAGATGAGCAAATTGTTACCGCGTAACTATTTATGTATGTATGTATTCGGAAGAAAATTTAGAGTATCGCACGAAATGGCGTTCTCGATATTTAAAACTATTTCGGCTGGAGTTCCACAAGGTAGCGTCTTAGGACCTCTCCTATATCTGCTCTACAACGCTGACATTCCAACAACAAAAAAACACTTCTTGGAACCTTCGCTGATGAAACAATTATTATGGCAAACGACATATCTCTACCTAGGGCAATAGAAAAAGTACAAGTGGTCGTCAACAAGATCTACAAATGGACGAAAGATTGGAAAATTCAACTCAATAGATCCAAATATATCCACGATCATTTAGCATTGCGGGGAAATAATAAAACTTAATTATATCACCCAATGGATGCCCGATTCTCCAAGCAGAATCAGCTAAATACATTGGCATCCATCTTGACGGTAGATTAAATTGGAAACATCATGTTAGAGAAAAAGCAAAACACATTAGAACCAAAATAAAACAACTATACTTGATACTTAAACTTGATATCTAAAATCAAAGAGGTTGAACTATAAGACAATTATAAAGCCAATTTGGACCTATGGGTTGCACAGATACGGTTGCATTAAAATTCAAATCAACTAGTCATACAACTCTGTCAAAACAAGGTTATTCGATTGATTACCAATGTCTATCGCTACGTAACCAACGAAGAACTGCACGATGACCTGGAAATCAAATGGATTTGCGAAGTTGTGCAGGATTTCGCCTTGAAACACGAAAGAAGATTACTAAATCATACTAACGTGGAAGCAATACAACTGCTGGACAGCGCGCAGGATATAAGGAGATTTAAGCGAACCAAACCATACCAACTTATATAAAGTGTATACCTTTAGTGTAAACTATGGCTATAAGTTATTATAATTTTATTATTGAAGAATACATATTGACGCGTTTTCTCGCACTCGTCTTGCTTGTGAATTAATCCAAGTAGAAATGGAAAGTAGCAATAAATTAACATATAATTAAGATTGTACTAAGAGTATCTAATAAAGATGTTATAAAAAATACATATGCAAAATTTTTACAAAATATATTAATATACATAGACTTCACAAAATAAAACATGCCAGTAAGACTATAAATAAATACAAAAAGTTTGGCTTGGGTTTTCCGAACAGGTTTCATGAAAGAAATTCGAAATTATCCCTTGAAAACACACCCCTTAAAAGTAAGTGCTCAATTAAGATTATTTGGAACAAAATTGGAAGACCGTGCCTTCATTCTAGTAATAAACGTAAATACTGGAGATTTGTGTATATAGTTACTGATTCTTAGAACGTCTGAAACAGTACCAAAAAGAAGATACTGTTGAACAATATACTAAAACATTCAAAACATATGTCTCACAGAATCAAAAATCCATTTTTCGGAAATATACGGCGAATAAAGTCTATTAATAAAAACGAATATTGATTCGAATGTTCCGGATAACACTGAAGTTAAAAGAGGAAGAATTTGAAAATTACGCTGAATCCAAATCGTTGGGCATTGCTATCATTGTAAAATGATCATTGAATATAGTTATTACTGGCAATTTTCCCTAAAAAGTAATGGGAAGCAATGACCAACAATCTGAAACAGTAATAATATGGACAATGTTTCACAGCAAAACCTTAAATTTAAATCAATCCAAGGTAAATGTTCTTACAGCTACAACATTATTTATATTCAATAGTTTATGAATTAATATAATGAATGAATATTAATAGGGAATAAATACAAATGTATATGAATGTATGTGAAATACTGACATATGATTGGAAAACAAAATCATCTATGCTAATTACGGATTGACTAGCAATGGTATAAAAACACAGTCCTATATATTTTCTAGTCATTTTCCCTAAAAAGTAGTAGAAAGAAGTAACCTACATTTTGAAAAAGTAATAATGTGAACAATATTTCATAACAAAGCCTGAAATTAAAAAAAAATCCATGGTAAAACTTTGTACTTTGTGTTTTATGAATTAATATAATGAATGAATATTGATCTAAGGAATAAATATATATTTATATAAAACTTTGAGCTTTACACTGAAATATAAAATCAACAATGCTAATTACTGTTTCATTAAGTATTTCTAAACTAACCCACTGACTGGCAATGGTATAAAAACACAGTCCTAGTTACAAAAAAAGGTTCCTGGTTCTCTCTAACCTCCAAAATTAATGACAAGAAAAAAAAAACGTCGTCTATCAACCTCAGTCATCCAATTTACATCAATTGGACCCATCTATTTCTCTAAATTATTCGAATAGATTGAATCAAGGTCATTTTACATGCTCTCTGCTTATTCTAACCATTGCATGGATACAAAACGATGATCTATTAAGATAGTTCTAATGTAGCTTTTTTTTAATAACCTGTATGTTATCTCATTAAACGAATCTTGTATCTTTCGTTGACATCAAAGGCATCAATTCGATCAATACAGGATGCGTAATTAACGAGCTACAACAAAAAAACTATATATATAAGAATCCGAAGTGGAAGAATGAAATTGTTGCACCATCGATTATTACTGTTGGGTTTAAAATAGTTCAACGGAAATAAAAGTAGCCATCATGAAAGTGCCACGATGATAAATTATTCGAAATAATTGAGTTCAACTAACACTGCATATTGCCTATCTTCGCTAAATAAAGGAAAATTAACGCCTGAAAATGTCTACGCGCAATTATTTCCTCAACAATGTTGGTAATTTGCTTTTAACAAGAGATACCATATTCCGATTTTATGTAGATTGGGTCACGAAGACACACACACACAGAACAAAAAGACTCAGTCTACTTTTATATCGTCCATGACATAACTGTGAACGGTACTTTCAATTAGACAAAATAAAATTCCTACGACATATGGCAAGTAGTAGGGTTTTTCCATTTGTAGAAATGTGTTTTGTTCTGATGTCGTTAATCTATTTTCCGTTCTAATTTCATTTTTACCGGACGTCAGTTATTTTTTGATTGAATCGTCGAAAATACTTTCTTTTAAGAAACTATAAATCATCATTGATGACCAGAATTGATGTCTTTTAAGTCTACTAAATTTAGTCACAGATAATTGTATATTTTACCAAAAACTCATTAAAAAGAAAGGCAGAGTTTTTATATAAAATTTTAATAAACTATATATATATATATATATATATATATATATATATATATATATATATATATATATATATATATAGCAATTCTGTTAATAATAATACATCAACCATGCAACAAAATTAAATTAAGAGACTTCAAATCTTTTCCATTTCGTTCTATATCTTTCCATCGATATTTTAAAAAAATATATCGATAGATTGGCGAACATAAAATGTCGATACCAAATCACGTAAATTTTACTTGATGTCCGGGGGGACAAAAATTGGAAACTAAAGGTTGGATAGTCTCATTTACAAGTATCGATACTTCTCTGAAAAAAATATCGATATAAGTATATATCGAATACAAAAATATCAGCGATAAATATCGATATATGTATGTATCCATATATTTTTAGCATCCCTATCTGCTAATATATGTTAATAATAATGAGCAGTAACTACAAAAATTTGATTATGAAATGAAAATACCGCGAATTTTAGACTACAGATCCAAGAATTGATTGTATCTAAAAGATGTAGATAAATATTATTATTTGTTTTTATATATATATTTTAAAGCCTCCTTTTACCAACTAGTGGTCCTCGGCATTAAGCCTACCGACTGGCGAGTGACCAAGTTTAGAAATCATCCCAGCAGAGATCCGGTCTTACCCAGCCTGGTTGCTGGCGTGACTGGGATCATTTTCCTTGTCGGATTTTACACTCTTGCCTAGGATATTCACAAATTTTAAACAATCACAAACATAAATTTACGACTATGCCCCAGCAATATTCGAACCCGCATCTATCGCAACAGTAGGAGAATCGTCCTTTCACCTTTACCACTGCGCTACCAAGCCGGTTAAATATTAATATTGATATTACTATTGACATAGTAGTAACTAACATTAACAAGCAATAATTAAGAAACTTAAATTTATTTAATGCAGTTATTTTTCTGCTGATACAAATATATTTTTTAATATAATTATGCATACATTTATTCTACATATTTTATTTCACAAGTCTATTTGCTATTTTAAAATCTCTATTAAAACTATTTCTATTAAAAGTAAATATATATCAAAATTAAACAACAATATATAGATATCTATGATCAATTTTTGTGGTACTTCTTTATATTTTCGTTTTTATGAAAATACTTACTTCTTTATAGAAATTATTTGGAGTTATTTATGGAAAAGCAGGAAATAATATAATATATTCTCAATATTGAGCTTTATAACACCACCATAAAAAACAACTAGAGGTATATAGTATCAATAATAATAAACACGTTAGTATTTATAATTATTTTAATTATTTAGTTAATATATTGTTACTAGTCGTTTCCGTCTAACCTACAATTTATCTTTATGCTAACTTAAATCTAGGTATATAACTAGAAGGACCCATCGGCCCTAACTCAGTCTCTGGTGAAATGTTTATACATGTCACTGTTGAATTTTTTAATATATGCACCTCATTACACAACAGTACATAAGATCAGATGGTTTGATTCTTTTGACTCTATGTCCTGTTCTGGTGGTATCCAAAAGTTGCAATATTTCAATATTGGTATCAGAATTGGGTCTTTCCTCGTGCCCCTTTGCAATTCTCTGATTTCTTGAACTGACTGTGGGTATCTGAAGGTGTCGATGTAGGTAATCAGTTTCTATAGCATTTGGGTTCACCCACAATACCTCTGAGGACTTTGTTCTAAAAATTTTTTATTTTATGTATGTTACTTTTTGCAGAACATCCCCATAATTGAACTCCGTTTGTCCATATAGGTTTCAATATTTGCTTATATAATAACAATTTATTATGTACTAATAATTGTGATTTTCTTCCCATTAGCCAGTACATTTTCCTACATTTCAAAGAATTTATAATAAAAAGATAACCATTGTAGTCGAAAAAGAAACAAATGTTTTTTGATTGTTAAAAGCGTTTGGTCACACATTTCGTTTTTTTTTTATTATTTTGAATACGCCATAAAAGTGTTAATGCATGTATTTTACTACCGCAAATTTGTATGCGAAAAAATCGCCCGTTTTGAAGTCAAATATTCCATTGTACTACAACGAATATAATGTTATTCAGTTAGCTACCCTAGAGCAAACATCACGGAATTTGCGCTGACTGTATGCTGTCGTAACCAGGAAGTCTTTAATGTACTATATTTAAACATCATAATTTTCGACAGCTTTACCACCAACAGCAAACCACCATATAAAGACTTTTTGCGAATGATAATTTAAATAAGATCAACGGTAAATAGCATATTTCACAGTTTGATTTAAAGAATGAAAAGAACGGTACCACAGAATGTTCGACTGTAATTTACATGAGCATGAGAAACGAACCAAAGGAATTCCAACAATAAGTGTCAATATTCTCCACCTACTAAATACCACCCGTTTTGATTAGTTCTGAAAGCAACCAATATATTATACGAATTATAGTTTATTAGGAACTATATGTATCGATAAATCTAATAAAGAATAGGTAATTTACACATATTCGTTGTTAACAATTACGTTCTAAATAAAATTAAAAGGCTAGATACCAATTTTCCTGAGTGAAATTTCCCCTGCAAATTTGTGAAAAAGTCACACTATACCAAATCTGGCGTGTAAGAAGTATGTTCTATAACTGTGATTTTGTATTCAGCTAAACACTGAACATTTATAGCTGTTGTATGAGATAATACGTTACATTAAGTGACATTTCTGTGATTTCCAGTTACCTTACTGAATATAGTAGAACAGTTTCCAAAATATATATTCAACTTCTTCGTTCACGACTATTTATTTATTAACATAGAGATTTCTCATATTCGTACAACTATATTCGAATTTTTTTCTAATCTTCACCATATCCTGACATAAATTGTCAGTAAATATTAAAGCTATAAATTAGTTTTAAAAGATTTTTTTTAATTTAAAGCTTTATTGTGAAACATTGGTACAACGTATTTTGTTCAAAGTATTGTTCATCTATAACCGCTAATGGGATCATTCCCATGTTCTTGGAAATGGTTTCCAATGTTACTGCCAACCATTCGCCATAATCTTATTGCGTATTACATTGATACTATTTGCTTTCGGTGTCAAAATCACCATATTCAAAACGTCCAAACTTGTATTCACATGTTAAAAGTGAGAAAATAGAAAAAAAAACATATTGAAGTAAAAAAGTAAAACTTCCCTCAAATGCGATTTACTTCATTCAGGCATTTTCGATGCACTGAAAAAATCCCTTGTTCACAATTCGCGAAATGACACATAAAAAACTTCAATATGGAGTTGATTGGAAAACACCTAATTTAAATGTAATTTATAGGCCTGATACATTGTTCTGATAAATACCAAAAATAACTGATGTAATTTACCTAATCATTTTACAATATGTTGAATAATCTGATATTAAAAATAGTTCAAACCAATTATAACAACCATTAAACAGGGTCATAGTTTCCCCAAAGTTTTACGATGATTAGATAACTTATCCACATATACCAGTTAAACCTATACATTAAATTTTACTGTATAAGTGTAATTAAACTTTTCAACTAATTAACGTTCAAAATTATTATAATATTGTCTCTAGGTATATGCGCAAGTTCTTTAAAACTTTCAATGGTCATTAGAGATTTAAATCAATGCAATCAAACAAATCAATTTTGACTGTAATTATAAATTTGAAAGGGGAATATTGAAAATAGACTGGTACAAAATGGCGTGGTGAAGTGGTATGTCCTTAGTATTTTGTTTAGACAGGAGATCAAGCTTATAAGGGTGTACACTCGTTCCGTCATGGCCGCACTAAGAATGTATTTGTGTCAAGTAGGGTACAACATCTGTCATATGACTGTTCCCATGAAATAGGGTCCTGCATAATAGATATATACCCTTTATATTTGAGCTTATATATATGGAAGGTTGAGTGGACGCTTTAAGCTCAGTTCTTTCGCTAATCAAAAGGGTGAAATCCAGTGGGTGGAGCCCGACGTATTGACAATTATTGTTCGTGTTGCTCCAGCTCAGTTCCCATGCTCGCAAATTATAGACAGGGCATTGGATTCTGCGTCCGTAACTAGAAAATATGGTGCTGCCATTTTAAATCAAACCATAGCAACCATAATTTTTATATAAACATCTATTTTAGTGTTATATCAAATTTTTATAATTAATTTATATTAGGTGCATGCATGTATTCTGATCATTGTTTGAATATTTCGCTTCGGTGACAATGTGAATGATCCTCCTGGACTAATCCATGGCTGTTTCCAGGATTTGGTGGATTGGATCCATTCGTATCCATGCACAATACACTGTAGAAAACTCTTAATTTTTTACCTGGCCAGAAACCGCTATGTTGAAAAGGTTAGAAAATATATTTGCTGTCAATTCGTGTGATAGCTATTTTCATTCCTTTGGATCTTTCCCATAACAAACCTCTGTCTGAAAGTTATTTGACAATCTTTTTGGATCCACTAAAGGAGAAACACCAGCCCCAATGCTCTCTTTGTGGTTGTTCTCCATATTCAGTATGCCATATACTCTTAAAATATAACTCTATGGCCACACTGAGAATTGAACTTAACTTCCCTCATTGCCTATCAGTCTTGTTTATTTCGGAAAACCTATCCAAGCTGCTTAGATTCATTGAAATCTTTAATCTACAGCATGATATAGCATCACAAATTTTGCTATACAAGTCCGCCCGTTTTTATATCTTGTAAAAATTCATATATACATATATATTATATAGTACGGCCCTTATTATCCAGCCATCCGTTTTAAATCCACCTTAATGATGAATCAGTGTCAGTCTGTTTTCTAATAGTTAAGAACCATCAGTGTCACTTCTTTCCGTGAAACGAAACAGTTAATTAATAATTTTTGCTTTATAACCCCTTTCATATATTATAACTTATACATGTGATTAGTCGTGTCCCTTTTCACTCGGTTAATTTTATACTATTAAATTTTGTTATATGTTATTTCTCTTTTATATTCATATTATGATCGTAAATATATGCAACTACCGTCTATTGTAATAGACAAATAACATCTGTCTTTTATACCTTGTATAAATCTCTATATACATATGATCATATGCATTTTTCACGTTCCTTTTTACTCAGTTCCTTTTATATCATTACGTTTTGATATTTGTTATGTTTATTTTATACTAATATTGTGATAGTAACATTATACAACTACCACCAGAACACCAAATAATAAATATATATTGAGGTGATAAAAAAGCATAGCATCTTCACCAATTCCACTCACATTTTCATTACAATAATTGTGGTAGGACGGACTGCTTCTCTTATAAAAAAGGTGAATTTGACTATGTACCTTTGATGTTATTTCAAGGCACTGGCAATTATACAAATTTAAACATACTTTTTATTTGTAACAATACTCTACTGGTCAGTACTTTTCGCATACCGTATTACGTTATATTGGCCAGTGTCTCATATTATTTAACATAACTAAAATTCTCTTCTTTACTAATGTATGTAATTTTTATAATTTTAACATTTTTTAATATTTTACCTATAATTCATTATTTACATGCGTATTGTCTGTTGCTAATATTCTCTGTTAAGTAATAAATAATTATATAATATATACCGATATATCGATATTTTTCAAAAATATTAATTATATTTCTTCAACATTATAAAAAACCATTTAATAATTTTTATAAACTATTTAAATTGGTACTTAATTTTAATATTATATATATATATATATATATATATATATATATATATATATATATATATATATATATATATATATATATATATATATATACATATATATATTTGTATGTGTCTCTATATATGAGATGAATCATAATGTTGATTTTAAGTACTAGAAAATACTAAATTTTAAGGTACTCATAAATAAATATAAATAAAATTGGACAATGGTAAATACAACAAACGCAAGAAAAACCATATTGATACGGCAGTAGTTTTCTGGTTATTGTTTGTTAAGTAACTTGATACTATATTAGCCGCATGTCATACGGTCGGCTAGACAGTAAAGTATTCATAATTCTTTGTTCCAGGATTAGCCATAAGGGCTATTGATACAGATTACCAGTCCCTTGTCCGCTTCTGTGAAAAAATATGGGGATGGAACTCAATATCATCGACAATCGAATGGCATATCGGAACGTACACGCACAAAAAAAATATGAAATTCATCTTTTATACTGTCACTCACTGTTAAATTTGCCAAGATGGGTTTGAAGGACATACGGCATTGTCGGTCGAGACCCAGTAGAACGGTCAGAAATATCCCAAACCAAATATTTGTCTTTTAACATCCCCCGAAGGTAGAATAATACACCACCACGCAGTTTAGAGGTCGTCCTCACCCCTTATTGGTCGCTATTGTCACGTAAGCCCGGGACCAATACCAAACACGATTCGTTCAATTGTACATTCGCTATTGTCATTTTTGTCACGCAAATGTCACATCTAATGGCTGGTCTATTAAAATATATAATGCAAAAGGAAAATGTCGGATTTTTTCCTATCTCACGCCGATATTCTTATTAAAAATAATATATGTTTAATATCATTAATTTTAGAAATGTATTAAAACTTGAAAGAAAACAATATTTTTTATTTATTTTTTAACATTAGATCGATGGTGTAATTAAACATTTTTTTATTCAGCAGAAAGAAATAATAAACTTTTAGCTCTAACAATATCAGTAAAAAATAGATAAACAAAAATATAATAAATAGATTTGTAAAAAAGCGGACTAAAAATGTTGCTTTATAAAGAAATAATTCACGGAATTTTGGAATAATTTTAAAAAAGTGTAAATTAATTTTACGGGATTGACGAGAGTAACTTATGTATATATTAATGAAAGTAAATCTGTGTATATACAATTCACGTTTGATGAGACCGCACAAGTACTAACAGCAATAAATAATACCATTATTCCATATTAAATTTTGATGCAAAATATCGCTAGAACGAACACGTAAAGAAGAACAGGAAAGAACTGGAGTTAAAATATAGAAAACTTAAATGGTTAATTGCAAAAAATCACAATAATTAAGACATAATAAGTTGTTATATAAGCAAGTATTGAAACCAGAAGTATTGTATCGAGATACTAAAGGACTGATTACACAGAGATATTCAGATACCGGCTGTGACTCACGAAGTCAAGAGAGAAGTCATCAGGGCAGACTCCATTCTCACGTCAATATCGAAATAATACAACTCTTGGATATCACCAGAACAGGACACAGACTCAAAAGAATCAAAGCATCTGATCTTGTGTAGTGTTGTGTAGTGAGGTGCATATATTAAAAAATTCAGCAGTGACATGTATAAACATTTCTTCACCAGAGACTACGTTAGGGCCGATGGGTCCTCCTAATTATATACCTAGATGATCTTATGTGGTGTACTGCAGTGAGGTACATCTATAAAAAAAACATCAGTGTTAATACTTAAACATTATCACACTAGAGACTAAAATAGGGCTGATGGTATCTCCTAGATAAATTATGTTACTTTATTAAAAAAAGTGAGCTTTAGGCCCCATATACAAAGCCAAAAATTTTCAGTTATTTTGATGACTAGCACAGTCACCAGACCTCAACATAAATGAACTGTTATGACGAGTTTCAGAGCAGAGAAAGAGGATTATGCCTCCATCTCCAACATCATTGAAATGGCAGGAGAATGTTTTGGTACAAGTACCGTTACTTTAAAAGCAAATTGTGACTCTACACCTTCATAGGGAATAAATACTCTGTATGTCAGATGTTTCCATTATCTCGTTCGACCCCTGTATATGAAAAGCAACTGTTGATTTAAAACGGACCTCGTAGAATGTTAAAAAATCGGTGATAGGTGTTGGGAATAAATTAGTAAAAAGTCCATACATCACAAGAACAATTATGGTTATATATAGACGGAATGCACGACAACAAATAGGGGACTCAGTTTCCTGACTTGTGCATGTGTAAGATTGTCTAAAACAATGGCAACTGCAGAGTTTTTCCGTTTCCTTCGGCGAAGCGAGCGTCATGCAATCGGAACCGGCCGCTCTCAATCAAATTTATCACGATCAGTCATTTGTTGCGGTTGGGAAAAGGAACCTTTAAAGTACGACTGCACGGGCCCGAAAAAACAATTGCCTCATTTCAACGCGTAATATTTATTTTTGATAGCATCAGCGAGACCACAAATCGACACCTCGACAACCCGCAATTATCTCTTATAATGTTTCGTATTGTTTCAAAACTGAGGAGATAAGGGGGCCGATAGGGCACGACCAAATATTGGACGCATTATTAATGAGACCGGACCTTTAATCTATTTTCATCTGTAGTGCTGGGACAGGTTCTTGTACAAAGGACGACCTTTTTTAAATTATCTTATTCCGCCCATCCCATAAAATATGAAAATTACATCATTTTTTCTTTTGCTTTTATTAGGTGCCGCTTATCTCGCTTGTCCTTTTTCGATACCGATGGTTTTCCTCCTTTTTTTTCTCTTCATTCTCGCCGCCTGGTGAATTTTGCAATAATTCATTTAAATTATTTCATCGACAAATTCACAAAATCACCGCAAAGTAATTTTAACAAAGTGTCATTTAATTTTAAGGAATTGACGAGAATAACTTATTTTGTATCTGATACTTTTATATCTATATTAATTTCAAAGTTGAAACGGGTTTACGTTTTATTTGAATTATCTTATTTTAATTTTTTTTATTTTATTCTTTTATTAATTTTCATTTATCTTTTCATTAATTTTTTTCTTTTTTTTTTTCATTCCGCATCCCTGGTAAATTTTGCAATAATTCATTTAAATTATTTCATGAATAAATTCACAAATCAGGGCAAAATAGTTTTAACAAAGTATGAATTAATTTTAAGGGATTGACGAGAGTAACTTATATTGTATCTGATACTTTTATATATATGCCTGGTAAATTTTTTAGTTATAATATTTTATATTTAATTTTTAAGTTGTAAAATAAATAGAAGATTATTGGAAAATATATCGAAATCTGTATATGTCACATATCCATCTTAAAAATTATAAATATTAGCTCAATTTGATATGAATTTTCATTTTATTCGCGTCAAAATAAATAAATAGTTTTTCTTAAGTCTCAGCCACAGTCTTGACTCAATATTTTAAAAAGAAAATTGTATTTGAAAATTTCAAACGTAAGAACGACTCTTCTTCAATAATTTAAAAAACAAAAAACAATTTCAACAAAATTTATATTTTTATTTATCAATATACGGTACCATTTCCAAAATGTTTTTGTTATTATAGTATTAATGTTTTTATATCAATGTATGTCTATTTATCTCCGAAACAGTTTTTGAATTCAACAGGTTTCTACAAAAAGCTCTGAAAAGTCAGTCAAATAAGGTGGAAGACACAAAAATGTGCAATGAAAAAAACAAAAGTTATAACACTCAAATAGTATTCCTTATAGCCAATTTAAACCAACGGAAGTTGTTAAATTTAAAATATGTTTTTAAAATAATATTTCATCGATTTTCTTTGTATATTAAGTTGAATTATTTACCCAAATTATATTACACTTTTTGCTTTACACGTTTTATATTTTGCTTTCACATTTTTGTTATTTTATAACCTAGATTGAGATTTAATAACAGTTTGTGATATTACTCCACATATTTTTTTTCAATTCTCACTTAATTACGTAGTTTTGTAATTAAAATAATTTCGACCTTTAAATATTTATTAGGTTTAAAAAAAATAAACGAACATTATGCCTAGTTATTATATAATAATAAATATATTTAATAATTAATACTTAAAAGTAAATAAAATAATTTATAAACCAGAATTTTGAAATAATCAGAAATGAATGTCTGTTATTATTTAAATAAAATAGTTTGTCGGAATTAAAAGGTTAATTTGCTGCATCGCGTAAATTATAAGTCTCGAAAAATATTATAAATAGTTTTAGTTAGACATTCTGCCAGAGGATTTATTGTTTTTGTCATTCTTATGCAAATAACAACGTGTCTCTCAAAGCCACAATCTTCATCCATTTACCCAATCCTATTCGTGAAATTTACAAGTTAAATGACATAATCGCTGTTATAAATAGAAGACAATTCTTAAAGAGAACGAAGGTTACCAAACGCAACTTAACAATGATGACAACGAAGAGAAAAATGAACAAAAATGTTATGTATAGGCTTAATAATTCCACATCATCACAAATTTTATATTTATATAAAATGAATAGTTACAGTATTTACTAAATAAGAAACAATACCTTTTTAAATAGATATGATTATTTTGATGGATATAATGATTATTTTATACTGTTGCCTATAAAGAGCTACAAACGATTATAAATATAAATTGAGAGCATCCATGCCTTGAATGGGACTTGAACGTGCGACTTCAAAACAATAAGAACGCTCTTAAGAAAAATTGTCGTAAGAAATTTCGTGTAAAAATGTTTAAGAACAATGAATTTGAGTGAATTTTATATATTTAAAATAATTAGAAATTCTAAAGCAATTTTCCTTTCTTTCACCCCAAAATACATATATTTTGAGAGTTTTATATTTATCCAAGAGATTTTTAACATTTTTTCCATGAATACAAATCCGTGAAAATTTACGATTTTTCACTATTTTCAATACTTTTACTGTCATTTCCACTAAATAATCGCATATTAACGAAAATATACGAGAATTTTGCGCTGAATTGATTGGTAGTATAATTTTAATTATCATACAACCGGTAACTATTAAGTTATGCAATGAAAAGTGAGTTTTCACATAATGAGTAGATTTCTATTTGTGTCACTCTTAAAATATACAAAGTCTAGAAAAATTTTAGTGATTTTCATTTCTTTAACACGAAAGTACATATGTTTTGAGAGTTTTGTCTTTATCCGAAATATAAAAAAATTTGGTACTTTTTTTGCATACAGGTACTTTTTTCCATAGTCCAGAATATATACCTTTCTACTGCCAATTCCGTTCAAGTAATCGTAAATTAATGAAAATTACAGGGATTATAAAAAAATGTGCGCTGTATCGAATGGTAAAATAATTCATTTAAAGTAAGTAAAATAAAATAATTTTTATGTAACCTTTAATTCTTTAGTTATACAATAAATAATGCATTTTCATGGCACATATCTTAAGAATTAAGAACTTTAGGAGAAACAAAAATTTGTTTAAAAAAATGTCATAACAATTTGTCGGTAATTAAATCTAAAAATAATTGCACGAAATTAGTTCGTTATTGGAAGAAGATTTCGAAAGTGACACGAAAATAGAAAGACGGAAATTGCGAAACGATTTTGTCAATTAAATAAAAAGTAAAACAAAAATACGTTGTGTATCAGTTTAGATCGGTGCTAGATATGCAAACTTTTTAATTAACGGGATGTAACAGTGATTAATAGAAAATTGTGTTCAAGAAGCATGCTGATCGCTCTCCGGAACAGGCAACTTTTTCCCATTACGACATGTCACTGCATTGTATGTAGATTTGGCCACTAACTGTGACAATCTTAATCTTGGAATATATTTCTCACCAAAGTTCGTAGCAGCGGCGGCTTCTATACCTCTCATCGCATACCATTAGCATTCAAAACTTCATTAACGAAATTTCAACTGTCGCTTTGTTTGTTTTTCGTTCTGCAATAGAGAAAGGTTTTTACCGGCTTTCTGTTAGCTGGTCTTACGCGCCACAACGAAAAAATATATCTGCTATTATATAATCGACATGGGTAAATAGGTGTGAATGTTTCTTCTTCACACGATTTATTCAGAGCATAATTTTAATTTTCTTACAATTCAAATTGGTGCCTAATTTACCGAGATTATTCGAAATGTAACTATTAATTCCAGATAATTCGTTTTTTGTTTTTACACTCATTATTTTCTGTTACATCCTCCTTGTTCCTATATAATTATTGCCATGGGATTTGTTACAGTTAGAAAACTGTACAACTCACTGTGTACACATTTTATCTATCGATTATCTTCAGTTCGATTTTTATATTTTATTTATTTTCATTTCCGACCTTCACTCGGTTTATTAGTTCCACTAAATCAACTTGATTAAAATCCCAAATGAAAATATAAATACATTGAAACAAATTAAAATATCAATTGGCTTGGTTTACACTATTACAGCATTTTCAATATTAATATTTGATAAAATTGATGTATCACGACATTTATTAACTATATATATGAACTATAATATGATGAATTTGAATGAATTTGTTCCATCGATCACAATTATTCTTCGATGAGCTGATTAAAACGTAAAGGATATCTGAAAACTGCGTCAACACCATAAAATTTTAAAAGATTTTGTATTATACTCCCTAGTATTCGTATTTTAGTACAGTAAGCGATATTTCGAATGAAGTTCTTTAACATCTAACATCTATAGGCTTCATAAATTAAAAAATCATTAGGATGAACAATTAATCATAAAAAATATTTTTGCGACTATCAAAATGACTATATAAATAAAAATAAGGCTATAAATAAATAAAATAAAGCCAGCTTCGTTGGCGTAGTGGTTAAAGCGACAGGACGGTCCTCTTACTTCTGCGATAATCGTAGGTTCAAATCCTGCTGGGATGAGGATGTACCCTTTGTTTTTTATTGTAATTCTAAACGTCTCTATAGGCAACAGCGGAAACTCCGACAAGGAATAACCATCCCAGTCACTCCAGTAACCAAGCTGGGTAAGGTAGGCACAGGCCAGTCGGTAGGCTTGTGACGGTGGTTCGTAGCCCACGTTAAAAAGGAGACTTTAAAATTTAAAAAAATTATATTAAAGTATTTTCAATCCCTTTTTTCTCATCTCATTTGCCTTTCGCAAGCTTACTGAACTCTAGTATGTACTAGTATATTTATTCGATCTCAGATTTCGAAGTCGGTTTGTTATGATGGCTTATTTTCTTAATGGTTCTTCATTATTATTATTTATTAAATGTGTCTCCTTTTTTGATATACATTGATGAAACACATCAAATTTATTAATTCTATTTGCCACCCATCTTCCAAATATCCCACCATCATAAGACCGATGTTCCAAGAAGAAACTCGACTACTAGATTATCAAAACGATTAACATCAGGAAACAGATATGAAGTCATCTAAAGTATGATACTAGATTTGTTCAATTGATTAAATTTATGTTAATGATGAATGATAATGAGCTACAACAACCAGTGATTTTAACTCGATGGTAAAGTTTTATAAATACGTTTTTTTACGAGTAATACTGAAAATTGACCAGTGATGGTATGCGATTGTTATTGTTACCAATATCAAAGAACGACTAAAAAAATTCTAAGAAAATGAATTGTAAGGCTTATTAGACGAAAAGCTCAAGCTGTCAAAGGATTTTTAGAAGGGCTAGCAATTTATAATTTTAAATGTTTCCAAATGTTTATATGCTGCAGGAAATATCAAATAATGGCAACCACGGAATGACTCAGAATGCAGTTTCGAACTGTTTTAAAATCGCGGTTTAATTCATGCCAGATAAGAAAACAAAATTTTCTGCAAGACAATGTAACTGGCGATGACAAATATATCTGACAAGTGCAAAAAGACATTAGTTAATGCAAAAGATCCATCCACATAGACACTGGACAGGAATATTCATGACCATAAAATCTTGCTGTGCATATGGTGAGACCAGCAAGCTTTACTGTATTACGTGCTGCTAAATCCTACTGAAATTGTTACTGCTATGTCTTCTGATGTCAACGAGAGCTATTGAATGATATATTGTCGCAGCAATAGCGAGTAACAGACGCAAGTGATAATCTTGCATGACAACGCTCGGCCTCATGTTGGATAACTTATGGAGGATACAGCTGTTGCAGCTTCAATGAAAGTGACTAGTTATACAAATATTCACATTTAATGTTGTTATTATGTTGAATGAATTTATTGATATGTAAGAATATCACACTCTTTGTTACACTCTTGTTTAAAATATTTAATGCATATAAATAGTATAATCCAGTAAAAAAATGTCGACTAATAATTTTTTTTTACTGGATATAATATTATAATTCAAAGAATTGATGAATATTTTGTTTTGTTTATATTTTAGAATGTCAATTTAGAATGTGTTAGAATGTTTTTGGTCACCACTTATCTTACTATCACAGTTATAATCACATAGCACCGTGTAAATTTTACAAAAAAAACAAAAGAAAATGTAATTAAGTTACATAGAATATACCTTATATTAAAAAAAGAATATGAGATGTGATTCCAAAAAGTTAAATATAAAAATTTGATCCATATTACGCAATAGACTGAGCTGAGTTGCCTTTCTCTCGTCATCCAAATTTCGAAACTAATTTCAAAGTGGACAAGACAACTATAACCCATAATTATAAGCAATTTCTATTTTATGGTAGAGCCGCTGGTCCTGTGGCATTCTCTGAAAGCCATGATCATTTTTTACGGCACCTTGTGACATTTGTTTAATTACTGGAATTTTTTGACGATGTGGTTTTTTTTCCTCTCTTTCTTCTTTCCTCTACCATTTGATAATTTAAACCCATTTGAAAATCGTATAATTTGCTCTACCGGTCGAGGGGACAGAACAGTTTCGTAAACGTTAATTACGGATTGTGGAACAACTTAATGACAAATTATTAATAACGTTAGATTTATAATCTGTCCATATATTCATAAATTTAAATAAGCGGGATATTACATAGTTATTAAACAAGCATATCGAGAAGGAAAAAAATTATTCACTTAATCAGGTGTTATACATGATACCGTGGTTAAATGACGTTGGAGAAATAATTTTTAAGTGTTAATAACGCGGCTATATTGTCCTTAAAGATATTGCAAAATAGACGTGTTAACATTAACATTGAACGTTTGAAAAATAGTCAGTCTTGAATTTATTAACAGCTGTCTATATTTAAGCATTTATTTTGGTTCGGTATTAATTATAAGTAATTTAAAATATCGTATGTGTGTTATTAATTATTGAGTCAGTGCACAAGTTGAATTAATATTAATTGCATCACTAGTCATCAGAATTCGTTCGATTTTATCGATACCGTATTAATATTCATTGAAAACGTAATATTATATCATGTATTGCCAATATATTGATTTCAAATTAATTGTATATTCATATATATAAAACAGATTATTTATCAGCATTACAATTATAAAAATAATATCCTAAAACCTCAAAAGATCAAGGACTGCAATAAGAAACATAATGTTTATATTTTATAATATTAGATTAAAATATTAGATGCAGAAATTAAGTTCTATTATTCCAAAATGATGCAACGTCATAATTATTCCACGAAATGTGTTGTAATAAGTATATAATAATTACGACACTAACCAAAAATCTTCTTCATTGCCATCTAAATAATATGGTTTAGCCAATGGATATTAAAGGCAAACCAAACCAAGTCCATAGCAAACTCTGCAATATTCACTGGTTAACATGTCACTCTCTCTTACTTAGGCAATGAGAGCAAGCTGATGGAAAAGAAAGCCGTCATCAAACCAGTCTGAACAGGCAGCATTCAACTAGAGGGAACAGCAATATTAAAATAATAGCAAGATTCTAGAACAAAGCATTAAGAAACATGCTCAACATTCTCCAAAGCATGAGCTACTAACCCAGGTATCTAGTTCTCAACATGAAAAAAATAAAGCAGGAATTAAGTCATCATAGCATAAAATAGGAGAGGAAACTTGCACAAGATACAAACGATCTGGCACTAGCGCTGAGGAGATGGAACATCCCTAATGCTTGACTAGATATTACCCTACTCATTTTATTAACGAAAGATCACTCTTTCCGATCACTACTTAATTCGAGAGAAAACTCATAATCTGCCCAGCAGTATCTTAGATCATATGAAGTAAATATAAATTCATATACAGCCGCAAATAAGGCAAAATAACAATGCAAATCAATTGTACTTTTACGATTCCAACAGTAAAAAAGGCACGTCAATCGATGCTACGCCAAATTAACTTAACAAAAAAAGATATATATTAGGTATATAATTACAGTTTTGTACCTATAGCTAATAGGCGAGCATTGTGAAAGAAATATGCCACAGATAACAAACATCGCACATTATACGAAAGGGCAAATTATATACAATTTTTGGCAGAAAAAAAAGATATGCCTATTCAAAGAACACCGCAGCCTAATTAGCCTTAACAGATCACTTGTGTAACGCTATCGGAATCATGCTTTTGTTCAAAAATACCTTTACAAAGTTTTAAACTACTAAATAGAATATGAATACAAGATACGCATGGCTGATCGGGCTTGGCCTTCATACTACACATGTCATACCAAACTATATACACTTGTTATAATAAGAACTGATCACTAACACTGAAAACTATTATCATTTTCATTTCAATAATTGAAATGATGATACTAAGCAATTTTCGTAGTAAAATATTCAATATATCATAAATTTTGATTACTAAATAATTAATTCTGTTGATTAACGAGATAATTCTTATTTTGTTAATATTATTGTTCGTTATTTTTAATAAATATGTTATTTTATCTAGTAAAAGCTTACACAATCCAAATTCAGCAATTCAGTAAAAAATTTAATTCTTCTAATACTCAAAAACTATTATTATTTTTATTTAAATAGTTCATAAAAAATATATTACATTTGATGCTCAACACGTTACCTCAAACCGATATTAAAGTATGAAACTTTCTTTCATAGTAAAATCTTTAATATTTTCAATATCAAATAAATTTTGATAATTAAAAAAATATGTTCATTATAAATATAACAATTTTTTTTTTTTGACATATCACTTTTTTAAATATATACAAAAATGTTTAAAGAACAATATTTATAGACGAATGAAATATAAAAAATGTGAATTTATTTTTCTTAATATGCGATGTTTTCAACCACAATTGGATTTTGTTATGAAGTTCGAGATTTCTTGTGGCTAATATTGGATGTTTAGTTGTCATCGAGGTCCGTAGGTCAGCAGGAAGAACACTATTCTGCAGAACACCTGAATATGTTGGATGTAGTTCAGTGTGTTAAAAATATAATAACAGGTGGACCAAAAGTCCCGCTACCATTTTGTGAAGTTTAGCTCAGTTTCGCTTTATCCATTGGGTTGTGTAGACGTCCAAGTTTTATTATGGATAAATATACGCCACAAGAATGAGCAGAAATAGTGACAATATTTATTGAAAATAATCGTTCCATTATTGCCACTTAGCGGAAATTGTGTTAAAAATATCTTAATCGTCCAGTGCCTCACAAAATCACAATTTATCGTTTACATGCGAATTTTCGACACTACAGTACGACAGCAGACAGGCCTTGTTCTGTAAGACAACGGACGTTTCTCATAACGCTGAAAATGTGGCTCTGGTGCGTGATAGTGTTGCAGAGTCTCCAGAAACATCAATTCAGATCCGTGATTCCCAGTTACACATTTCTGCACGCAGTTGAACGCGAATTTTGAAAACTGATTTGAAAATGTTCCCGTACAAAATTCCAGTCCAAAAATTGCTAGCCAGAGATCCTGATCAACGAGTTGAGTGCAGTAATGCCATCCTAAGGCTGTCTGGTGAAATTGAAGATTTTTGTCTAAATTGATAATCAGCGATAAAGCCGATTTTCTTCTCAGTGGCCATGTCAATAAATAGAACAGTCGTGTTTTGGGGAACACAGAATCCTCAATTAATTCATGAAACATCATCGCATCCACTAAAAGCAACTGTATGGCGTGGTATTCATGTTGGAAACATCATTGGTCCCTATTTTTGAAAATGACCAAGTTGTTGTAGTTACTGTTACTGCTCAACGGTACCAAGATATGATTCGAAACTTTCTTGTGCCTGAAATGGAAGAGCAAGGGCTACAGGACATGTGGCTCCAGCAAGACATAGCTCGTTTAAGAAATCAATTATTGAATGACGTTTTTCCACGAAGACTAATTTCGCGAAGTGGCGATGACCAGGCAGATCTCCGGATTTAACAGTAATAGACTATTTCTTATGGAATTCTTTAAAATCAAGAGTTTGTGTGAATAAGCCCCAGACAATTCAACATCTTAAAGACAATATTCGTCACGAAATTGAAGAAATTTAGCCTCAGATGTTGCAGTATATCATGAAAATGGCCTTAAAAAGAGCCGAAAGTTGCATAGCGAATCGCGGTCACCATTTAGCCGATATAATTTTTCAATCATAACGAAAAAAAAACTGAATGACTAAATAAATTTATGAAAACCAAACTTACTTATCTTTTTCAAAATAGTAGCGGGACTTTTGCTCCGCGTCGTATTAACGATTTATAGAAAATCTGTTTTAACAAAAACAAATCACTGACATTCGTTCAATAAATAAAGAGTAACGCAGATTGCGAGCTAACGTAATGTGTTTCGTATTCCTTTATGAGATTTTTCATTGATTTCAAATCACGCACATGGGAAAATTAAAAGTTGCAATTAACTTTGACAAGTTGAAATGCGGCAAAATATCAACAAAAACCTGCAGCGCAATCGAGAAATTGTCGCCTTCAGCTAAACTGCAATAATGAGACTGTGACAGTCCTTAGAATATGCCTTACTTAATCGTTTCGAAATCGTTCATGTATTACTTCACTAAAATCACTTGGCAATTATTATAAATATTGATACTGTCACATTTATAAATGTTATTACCAATAAATCTTAATCGGTACTTGGAACTTGCATTCGAACTGATTCGAACACAAGCATCTGTTAGATTCGATTATCGTATCATTTAAAACGGTTATACAAATTGACGTGTTATATTAACGCGTTTCTGTTTTTTTTTCAAATAATTCTATCTTTAATCATAGTCATGATCAACACTCATATCACATCGCTCAGTCTTCTCAATTAACGCTAAATTTTTCCGATGCTAAATGAGAATTCAAATGTACTAGTTTAATAAACAAATTCAAGAAGTAACATCTATTGATTAACAGTAGCGGTATAACTTTATTTCATTATCAAAATTTCATGATTAAATCTCCATTTCATCTAAATGAACATTAAAGAGATAAAAAAACTTTAACATCATCTTTAGCAACAAAATACATTTTCAAAATTACTCACAAGTTCTCGACAAGCAACAAAAATGCCGATCTTTGGCGACAATTAAACTGTTGATGCCAATGACAGTGAAAATTTATACGGGGAAAGAAAATTGCTGTTTTTACTATTTTTCTCATTATAGAAACCTTCCTTGGACTTCCACAAATATTTCTAAAGCAAAATTAGCGAAATCGGTTCGGCCGTTCTCGAATTTTAGTGAGACTAATGAACAGTAAATCATTTTTAATATATATATATATATATATATATATATATATATATATATATATATATATATATATATATATGTGTAAAAAAGAAAAGGAAAAAACAGGTCAATTGAAAAGCCCTCGGCCTACCATCGTAAAACACTTTTTTTTAGCAAAATTAGTTTTTTTATTCAACATAATTCCCCTCAAGGGTGATACACTGATTATAGCGACCCTCCAACTTTTCGATGCCATTTTGTAGTACGATTTATCCTTTGCTTCAAAATAGGCCTCAGTTTCGGCGATCACCTCTTCATTCAACGAAAATTTTGAGAGAGAGATTGATCATTTGCGATCTGAGAACAGGAAATAGCTGCTGGGGGCCAGATCTGGAAAACACGGTGTATGAGGAAGCAATTCGAAGCCCAATTCATGGATTTTTGCTATCGTTTTCACTGACTTTTGACATGCATGTTGGTGCATTGTCTTTTTCGTCAAATGCGGCCGTTTCTCGGCGATTTCGTCCTTCAAACAGTCCAATAATGCTATGTAATGGTCGCTGTTGATGGTCCTTCTTTTTCAAGGTAGTCAATGAAAATTATTCCATGCGCAATCAAAATACAGACACCATAATCTTGCCACCCAACTGTTGCGTTTTTTCTCGCTTTTGGAGCGGGTTCATCGTGTGCAGTCCACTCGGATGACTATCAATTGGACTTCGGAGTAAAATGATGGAGCCATGTTTGCCAAACTCGGGTTTATTACGCTTGATCATCTTCAAACACTGCTCCGAATCATCAATTCGTCGTTGTTTTTGGTCGAAAATGAGCTCGCACGGCACCCACTTTGCATAGAGCTTCCTCATACCCAAATATTCGTGAATGATATGATTTATACATTCAATTGATATCTTTAGAGTGTCTGCTATTTAATTCAATTTCAATTTACGGTCATTCAAAATCATTATGTTGTTTTTTTTTAAATGTTTTCTTCAGTAACAACTTCTTTTGGACGTTCACTGCGTTAACCGTCTTCGGTGCTCATTTCACCACGTCTAACCTTTGCATGCCAATCCTTGATGGTTTGTTTTCTTGAGGCAGTGTCTGGAAACTCTGCATCACGCCAAGTTTTTGATTCAACTGCATTTTTTCCCTTCAAAAATAATAGTTTATCAAGACGTGAAATTCCTTTTTATCCATTTTTTTCAATAATAATCTCAATACAATAACAAAAGTTGTTTCACTCAAAATGCTATAATTCGCAAGCTAATTATCCGACAGCTGTCAAATTTATACACCAATCTTTTGAGGGTTAGGGCTAACTGTATATATATATATATATATATATATATATATATATATATATATATAAGATAAATTATAAATCAAATTCAATTAAAAACAACAGTTAAAATTAAAACGATATTTTGACACCAAAAACAAGGCATATTATCTTCCCTCGCTGTCTAATTAAAATATCAATTGACAGACTAAATTTCCCGAGATTGTCGAAGACATAAAAGTGACATTAAAAGCGAGAAAGGGCGAGTAAAAAGCTTTCAAGGCAGCGAAATGAAGAAAATCTTTTAATGGATATGAAACGGACTCTTCAGACCGTGTATCGATTTCTACCCTTCCTTGCCGAAACTAAGGGCGTCTCCTGCAACCCACCGCCATGATAAATTGACAAATAAATATGCAACGATCGTTTTAATGGTTTTCGAGCGTCGACCACTTAAAACATTTTTCCAGTTGGCGCATTTGCAGAAGAAAATTTCGTGTATCTGGGGACATCGCGAATATTAATGTCAAAACAACAAGAAATTAATTTCGATCAGTTTTCAGTCGTCAAAAATCCTGGCCGACGTTTCGAAAACAGTTTATCACTACATGGTGTGTGAAAGAATTTAAACTAATGCATCTGCTTTCGGCAGATGTTTCTTGTGTTTTGGGTTTGTGTTGTAAGGTAATTTTAAAAACTTAATATTAAAACCTCTATCAGAGATTTAAAATAGATTTCGAAAGAAGATATGTTATTAATATCACTGTTATATTAATTAATATTTAAAATATTGGAACGAGAAAAAGACAAAGAACAAATAATGCAAATTAATTCTCATTCAATCATTAAAACCATCATTAAACTAGGTCGATTATTTTCTAGACTGATCTGAGTTATACCTTAATACCTTTCAATGTTATCTATCAATGTATATAGAGCATTTCCTTTTTCGTTTTAATCCTATTACAGTGCGAAACAATAAATTTAATTATCTATAATTAGAATTCAAGAATATTTTCTGTTTTCAATTTAATTAATTAAAAATTTAATTATAAACAATACTGAGTTGTCTTTCAGTTAATGATTTAACAACAATACATTTTGATGAATTTGTCGATACATACGTTTTTGAATTCTTTTTCTTACTTTTGACATTTGATATCTGTAATATTTAGATGTTTATGCTTCCAGCATTCTTCATGATATAGTTTACATTACGGAATCATATGGTGAGAATTAAGAATAGAATTTGGGGTGCTTATTACAGTGGTATGAATTTAATACAATTCTATCATTGTTGAACTGGTTTATACTATTCATCTTGGTAGAAACCAAATAGAACTAGTTAAATAAATTAAGTATATAGCGTCGCAAGTGTAAACAATCAACAATTTAGATGCCTAGGAAGTAAAATGGCTGATGGCAATGTGAACGATTTATTTGATGATGAACATTAGCCAATGACCACAGAGCAAATCATCAATAGGGAAAAAAGTTCAACCACTTGTATTATATGAACAAACATGAAATTATAATGTTAATTGGATGATCCAATAATACCAACAAATGTGTATACAACAAAGCAAGGAGTATATAAAGAATTGATACCATTCTTGTTGAGGTTAATATTTGGAGCAGTGCAGTACCTTAACTATTATAGAACCCAATTTAGAATCAATAAGCTATTTAACCAGAATCAATTTATCCAACTATACACCGAGATTTTTTGGGAATTTGGAAAAAAAACTCTGATAAAAAAACGAATTTAAAGTTTTAATTTTGTAAAAGTATTTTGAGGCTATGTTATATGGCTCAGTGAATGGAGGTAAAACGAAATGAAATAGTGGTGTTTACATAATTTTGACGATATAAAATATCAAGGAAGTACAAATAAATGAAAGGTATCGGCGCTGGGTTTACCTGTTGACGAGACTTGGACAGTCGATGGTGCCATGTCTAAACCAAACGATGGTCGGCTACTGAATGATTGAAAGTGCCCTTCAATAACATCCCAGATAAACGTCTCGGGGTTGCCAGATAATCGTTATCATTTCATAGCTGGTTCCGCTAACACCCCGCCCGTGTTCAACATCTGGGATTATATTTCTGGGTATTTTCTAGACAGTTATTCCACGATGTAAAATTCGACATGACTCAAGGTCGCTACATATTCAATACAGATACGAAATTCCCCAAAAAATCCAATTGAAATATGGGGAATTTTTGAGCGAGTTTTGATCCTTTAAAATTAATTCACAATCGGTAAAAAAGTGCGAAAAGAATTCTTACGGTATAAACAGATAATATGATAAATTAGTAAATAAATGTTTTAAGATTGGTCGTTAAAACTATATTTTCCGCTGTGGACGCACGCGAGACCAAAAACTCATCCCTTAGTTCTGGGGGTTGGTAATGATCGGAACGTTTGTGACACCAGACTATTAATATTTCCGTAAAAAGGGCATGGTTATGATTAAAAATTGCCCGTTTCGTAAAAGAGTATAATTCGATAATATTTCTCGATTATGTAAGGATCGTTAATATGTTGTTTCGCATTTTTCATACGGGCAGGTAGACGGCATCCATTCTAAGCGCCATATAGGCCTTTGGTTACGGTTTTCAAATAAATTTAACTGTCTTGCTAATAACCTTTTTAGAAATACCTCCTGAGAAGTGATTTGGAAACATCGCGGCTTTCTTCCTCGTAGACGTACAATAGCGGCATAAATATATGTCAATACACTGGCAAATATTGTTCGATAAATTTTATTATTGTCATACTCGTATTAGCCACTATTAGATTTCCGTTCGTAACGTCGCGTTTGCTTTATCGAAAGTAACTATATAGCGCTTTGTTAAAAATAATTACTTCGCAGTATCAGTGAACAACATGTCCCATTGATATTGAATCGATATCCCTTGATAATCATTTAAATGAATTTGTGTTGGTATCAATATTCTTGTTGAATATATATTGTGCTTATTAGTTTAAATGTACCTGATTTGAAATATTTCTACAAAAAATTACATAGATGACACTACGATTTTAGTATTAATATTTAACTTCACAAATAGAAAAATACATAATTTCCTTACATTGTTCAATAAGAAATGTGTATTGATCAATTTCTAATATACTCCTTTCAATTTATTTAAATATTTTGATATTAAAATGTATAAAACGCTATAGTGGAGAGAAAAAAAAGCTTTAACTAAATACATATGTGCAATAGTACAGAGGATGTATGAAGTATGATCATTTTTTTTCATTTGGACATTTTATATCAGTAATATTTAGTTTAACTTGAATACAAGTTTAAGTGATGTTTGATTTACACTTTTTGACATAATTTCTTAATTGTTTAATCCTTTGGTATAAATGTATGTCCTGCTACATTGGAGAGAACCAAATTAAGAAAAAGAAAATAATAAATAAAGAAAAATGGATAAGATGATAAAGGGTTATATTATTTTACTAATTATACCTTACATTAAATATGCTTAGTATGTTATGTTGTACTTGCTTTAACACAAAGTTTAAAGTTTAAAGAATACAGTTATAGACTATACCAGTTCGTGTGGTTTGGTTCACTTCAATCTTCTGATATCCTGCGTGTTATCCAGCAGTTATATTGCTTTCACGTTGCTGTGATTTAGCAACCTTATTTCATGTTTTAAGACAATAAGAAAAGTGTATTGATCATTTCTCTAATATACTCCTCTCAATCTACTTAAATATTTTGATATTAAAATTTATATAACGCTATAGTGGAAAGAAAAAAAAGTTTTAACTAAATATATATTTATGCAATAGTACAGGGGATGTATGATGTATGATCATTTTTTTTTCATTTGGACTTTTTTCATTTTCATTATCAGTAATATTTAGTTTAACTTGAATACAAGTTTAAGTGATTTTTGATTAACACTTTTTGACATAATTTCTTAATTGTTTAATCCTTTGGTATAAATGTATGTCCTGCTACATTGGAGAGAACCAAATTAAGAAAAAGAAAATAATAAATAAAGAGAAATGGATAAGATGATAAAGGATTATATTATTTTATTAATTATACAGTATGTATTTCCCTACTTAAGCCAAAGTTTAAAAATACACTTATAGACTATACCAGTTCGTGTGGTTTGGTTCGCTTCAATCTTCTGATATCCTGCGTGTTATCCAACAGTTATATTGCTTTCACGTTGCTGTGATTTAGCAACCTTATTTCATGTTTTAAGACAATAAGAAAAGTGTATTGATCATTTTTCTAATATACTCCTCTCAATCTACTTAAATATTTTGATATTAAAATTTATATAACGCTATAGTGGAAAGAAAGAAAGTTTTAACTAAATACATATTTATGCAACAGTACAGGGGATGTATGATGTATGATCATTTTTTTTTTTCATTTGGACATTTTATATCAGTAATATTTAGTTTAACTTGAATACAAGTTTAAGTGATTTTTGATTAACACTTTTTGACATAATTTCTTAATTGTTTAATTCTTTGGTATAAATGTATATCTCCTGCTACATTGGAGAGAACCAAATCAAGAAAAAGAAAATAATAAATAAAGAGAAATGGATAAGATGATAAAGGATTATATTATTTTATTAATTATATAGTATGTATTTCCCTACTTAAGCCAAAGTTTAAAAATACACTTATAGACTATACCAGTTCGTGTGGTTTGGTTCGCTTCAATCTTCTGATATCCTGCGTGTTATCCAACAGTTATATTGCTTTCACGTTGCTGTGATTTAGCAACCTTATTTCATGTTTTAAGACAATAAGAAAAGTGTATTGATCATTTTTCTAATATACTCCTCTCAATCTACTTAAATATTTTGATATTAAAATTTATATAACGCTATAGTGGAAAGAAAAAAAGTTTTAACTAAATACATATTTATGCAATAGTACAGGGAATGTATGATGTATGATCATTTTTTTTTCATTTGGACATTTTATATCAGTAATATTTAGTTTAACTTGAATACAAGTTTAAGTGATTTTTGATTAACACTTTTTGACATAATTTCTTAATTGTTTAATTCTTTGGTATAAATGTATATGTCCTGCTACATTGGAGAGAACCAAATCAAGAAAAAGAAAATAATAAATAAAGAGAAATGGATAAGATGATAAAGGATTATATTATTTTATTAATTATACCTTACATTAAATATGCTTAGTATGTTATGTTGTACTTGCTTTAACACACAAGCAAGGCGAGTACGGGATTAATACATCAGTATGTACTTCCCTACTTAAGTCAAAGTTTAAAGAATACACTTACAGACTATACCAGTTCGTGTGGTTTGGTTCGCTTCAATCTTCTGATATCCTGCGTGTTATCCAGCAGTTATATTGCTTTCACGTTGCTGTGATTTAGCAACCTTATTTCATGTTTTAAGACAATAAGAAAAGTGTATTGATCATTTCTCTAATATACTCCTCTCAATCTACTTAAATATTTTGATATTAAAATTTATATAACGCTATAGTGGAAAGAAAAAAAGTTTTAACTAAATACATATTTATGCAATAGTACAGGGGATGTATGATGTATGATCTTTTTTTTTTCATTTGGACATTTTATATCAGTAATATTTAGTTTAACTTGAATACAAGTTTAAGTGATTTTTGATTAACACCTTTTGACATAACTTCTTAATTGTTTAATCCTTTGGTATAAATGTATATGTCCTGCTACATTGGAGAGAACCAAATCAAGAAAAAGAAAATAATAAATAAAGAGAAATGGATAAGATGATAAAGGGTTATATTATTTTACTAATTATACCTTACATTAAATATGCTTAGTATGTTATGTTGTACTTGCTTTAACACACAAGCAAGGCGAGTACGGGATTAATACATCAGTATGTACTTCCCTACTTAAGTCAAAGTTTAAAGAATACACTTACAGACTATACCAGTTCGTGTGGTTTGGTTCGCTTCAATCTTCTGATATCCTGCGTGTTATCCAGCAGTTATATTGCTTTCACGTTGCTGTGATTTAGCAACCTTATTTCATGTTTTAAGACAATAAGAAAAGTGTATTGATCATTTCTCTAATATACTCCTCTCAATCTACTTAAATATTTTGATATTAAAATTTATATAACGCTATAGTGGAAAGAAAAAAAGTTTTAACTAAATACATATTTATGCAATAGTACAGGGAATGTATGATGTATGATCATTTTTTTTTCATTTGGACATTTTATATCAGTAATATTTAGTTTAACTTGAATACAAGTTTAAGTGATTTTTGATTAACACCTTTTGACATAACTTCTTAATTGTTTAATCCTTTGGTATAAATGTATATGTCCTGCTACATTGGAGAGAACCAAATCAAGAAAAAGAAAATAATAAATAAAGAGAAATGGATAAGATGATAAAGGATTATATTATTTTATTAATTATACAGTATGTATTTCCCTACTTAAGCCAAAGTTTAAAAATACACTTATAGACTATACCAGTTCGTGTGGTTTGGTTCGCTTCAATCTTCTGATATCCTGCGTGTTATCCAGCAGTAGTATTGCTTTCACGATGTTGTGATTTAGCAACCTTATTTCATGTTTTAAGGCGAAATCTTGAAACACGTTGTATTTGAATTAAATTGAATTGTAATTGAATTTTCGATTAATCCTAGAACTTTGTTTTGGGTGCGTTGGATTACTAGTTGGTTTGACGTTTTAGTGCAACCCCATATTTGCACACCATACAATACAGTTGCTTCACTTCGAGTCTAATCTGCTTTGCTTTTTTATGTTTCCAATATAATCATATAACAATACCATCGAGATTTATTCCGAGATATTTAGCTGATTCTGCTTGAACAATCGGGCATCTCTCAAGTGATATAATTAGGTTTTTATTATTTTGCCGCAACGTAAAATTATATTGCCAGATTTGAAGCTATTACGCTGCATTTTTCAGTCTCTAATCCATTTGTAGATATTGTTGATCGCTACTTGTACATTTCTACAGTCTTAGAGAGAGATACCATTTTTTGACAAGGGCTATATGATAAATGATCTCATCTACGTAAGAGAGAGAGAGGGATAGAGAGAGAGAAAGAGAGAGAGAGAAAGAGAGAGAGATGGAGAGATGGAGAGATAGATAGATAGATATATATATATATATATATATATATATATATATATATATATATATAGAGAGAGAGAGGGAGGGACGGAGAGAGAGAGAGAGAGAGAGTAATAGTTACAATTAGCTTGAAATATTCAAACAATAGCATTTTTAAATATTATTTTAAAAAGTTTAGAATGTATCACTTTACCTGAGCAGCATAACATTTCCATAATTTTCAATAAAAAAAACTATTTGGTACTCTTAATAAATTGTAAATATTAATTCACAGAAATAACGAAAAAAAAAATAGTGAAAAAATTAAAACAATAAAAATTTGTGTATTTTGTGGTGGTTTGTTCCGCAATATATGAATTGATAAACAAAGAAAAATAATTTTATGAACTAAAACGTTGATATTGAATAGATCTGGACGAGGATAGTTTAAAACCACTGTTATCCGATCGAAATAAATGAACGAATATAAAAATGGAGCTGCAGTAACGACAGATGATCGGAATATTTCGCCTAGTTCAGACCCTCTAAATTTAATATTCACATAGTCATCTCGAATCAATAGAGCCATCGGAATAAAGAACAAAATCCAGGAAGAAGCTGAGAGGCATAGCACCGTTATCAAATGCGAAGTAATATTTTTCGTTTTATTTTTTTTCAGCCTTTCATAAAGGGCTGCGCCCTTTGTTGGAGATTAATAAGCAACCCTTTTTTAAACTATACATATACAATGCAAGTTTTTCATCATGCCTCTATTATTTATGTTTGGTTGACTGCTTTATCTCTTCGGGTTGCGTTCTGCTTCCATTGCTGTGCTTGTTTTTACTCGCTTATGTCACGCGAGTATCTTTTTTTTTCCCTTTTAAATCTCGCACACTTGATTTATTTCGTAACAGTAATTGTTTAATGGTTGTGTACTAAAAAAAACTATAAGTACTTTACTGTAAACAACATTAGGATATGCTCATATCTGACTTGTATTTCTGTAGTGATCTTCCAGTTTAATTAGTATTACTTTTAAATATTAATCAATTCAATTATTAATAGCCAACAAAACAAAGAATATCATAACTAGAATTATTCTTTTTTCGAACTGTAACAACTTCAGAGCATCAAATATAAGTATACATAATTTATCTTTACTTTTATGTTATAAAGATAACTGTGGAATAATAAATGAAGTAGTACATGTTTGTATATTAACACAGATAATATACGAATAAAACAATTTTGAAATTGATATTTGACTTTCGTATGTATATTAAAATAATAACGAACAATTAGGTAATTTATCTAATTTCCATTATCTTTCAATAATCAACCAAGTATTAATTAATTTCTTCGATTTGTCCTATGTGCTCCATCTATGCGAATTATGTCGTTAATATTTTTTATTTATTCATATAGTCCTTATCGTTTAGCCATATTTATCACCTAAAAGATATATTACAAAATCAACTGGTGAATTTAACCAGGCTGATTAAAACAATAATTTATTTACCTAAAAATGTAGGTAATAAAATAGTTAAATAAAATTGCATTGTTCTTTGTTTATTTATTTCACTCTTCGATCTCGCCCTTGCAAATAGCTCAATTTTGTTTGTATTTAATTAATGTATAGCTTTCAACTTTGTCTTATGTCTCATATGTTCCAAATAAAATTCTATGAAACTTTTTCATAACTGTTAATATTCTATATATATAATATTCAGAAATTATTCAATACTCAATTACAATATTGAAATTCAACAATTTAACTCTTGATGCGCATACTAACGTACTTATTACCTGCTTACCTCCAATATTCGATCCTAGTACGTTACTATCGGTAAGCTAAACTCTTAACCCGCATGGCTACCCGCTGGGTTTGTTTATATATTATGTGTCACCGATCTGATGGCTATTCCAAGTTGATTTAGGCGTTTTTCGTTTTATTAGAATTTACTTGGTAGTAGGGTATAATACACATATAACATTTTAGATATAAAAATTCTTCCTTTAACTGTGCCAAAATTCAAGCCTCTCGGTGCTTCCGTCTTCTTCAAAAAGGAATACAAAAATTTTTGCTAATTATATATAGATCTCTAAAATTATTATACAATCTTTACAACTAACAATTTTTATTTGTTAATATAATATTCATTTTTCAGGTTGGCAGTAAATTAGGAAAATGTTATTCCTTAAGACTAAACGAATGCTAAAGGAGTTCTACACTTCCTCAATTCTGAACTACTCACAAAGACATGTCCTATCAAATATCATGAAAATAAAATATTATTTTCAAAAATCTCTAAATATCAAAAATAATGAAATTAATGAACAATAATTTAACAATTGAACGAATATAACTCAAAACTATTTCTAATTATCTAATATTTATTTGTTTTATACATCAACATGAGCTCGTCAATAAAGTACTCGATGAATAGTTAAAATTGTTTCATTAATATTAAATGTACTATATTACGTAGCGCACATTGTCTTTTAATTACATTTTAGTTTGATTTGCAGGTTATAATCGATAGCCAGTATATTAGAATTCGATAATAATTACACTTTATTAGTTCTGAAACAATAGCTAATTAATTATAGAGGCTGGTAACCAAATAGTTTTAGAACAAGCTTTGTAAATTTAATGTTTATTGTTAGAGGGAAATTTTGATTTTTGGGAAATAATAATGATTTATTCAGAGTTGTGGTATTAGAACTAATTAAAAAGTGTTAAAAAATAAATTTAAGCGGAAATATCTTTTTAAAAATAAAGAGCATTGGGAGACATTCATTGCAATTGTTGTATACATAAAACATCACTGATCGAAAAACAAGAAAATGGAAAAATGTATTTACTCAAAGTATTGGCTATTTGATTTTATATTATATTTTATTTTGATCATCTTTTAGGCAATTTATGGATGCAATTCCAAAAAGAACTATTTGTCCTATGAGCAAAACCAGTCATCGAGCCATTTTCTAACTTCTTCAAAATTGGCGAAGTGCTGCTTTGCGAAGTGTGTGTCCCATTGAAGCGAAAAGTTAAAAATCGGACGGGATAAGGTCTGGAGAGTACGGCGTGTGCGATAATATGTCCAATCCAAGTGCCTTCAACGTTTCCTTGACCGATTTTGCTTTATAAGGTTGCGCGTTATTGTACCGATGCAGAAATGACTTCCGATAATGCCTTTGAAGCAGCATATCAGAGACGATTTTCCATTGGCCTGTCATTCAATTGATATGAATGTGGATTTTCATCACTGCTCATAATCAGTTGCTAATCGTTTCTTGGGCCACACTTAACGCTTCTGCCTATCGTTTTTGAGTTTAGGTTTCGTCTTCATCTAATAACTCTTGCACTTTCGCATATTCAAACTTTTTCGTTCTTCCAGTAAGGTCTTTGCCTATTACATCGAAATCACCACATTTGAATTTTCTAAACCACGCTTCACATGTTCTCAAGGTTAGAATATGCTCACCGTACCGTATGCACGTTTTCAGGCACGAAATTTGACATTTTCAAAGAGATATATCTATGACGGTGTTCACAAAATACAACACGTATATATTTGAAGCTTGAGGACTGTAGAATGAAATGAGATATGTGCCAAATCATAACATTAAACTTAAAGCCTAGCGACATCTGTTAGGAAACCGGTAAAGACTTTCCGGTGCCCCTGGTATCTTTGAAATCGTCCAAAGATTCCAGAAAATAGTACTGAAACATATTATATAAACACAAATATACATATATGGTTTAGACTATAACGAAATAACTATGGAGTATATAAAAAATACCAATTCAAATCAATAATATAATTAAAAACAAATAATAATAAAAGGAAATCTATTTCATGAGGCACACCTTGAGAAACGGACGAAAATGAATTTAAAAACATTAATTTTGATTTTGATTAATATATTCTAATCACCTAATATGAAAAATTAAAATGTGTCAAAACTAAGGTTAAGAGAATTCTTGGTTCATGCGCACTCGACGAGATGAATAATAATTAGTTGAACTCGGCTATTGCATAAGTGGATTTCCAAATACGTATGGGTGTTGTCAAAATGCATAAAATACCAATCAATATTAGATAAAAACCAATTAGGACCAGAAACCGTGGGTGATATCTAGAAATTGTCCGTTCGAAATAATCAAAGGAAAAAAAATGCGAGCAAGCGTCACAAATTAAAAAAATTAAAAATGAATTCGCATCAGTCGGTTTCTTTGTATGTCGGCAGATCAGAGGAGGCACCTTACGAAATTTGACTTTAACACAGGGTGGTGGGCACCCCCGTTGCGACAAAACCTGTGACAAACGACATTTTGATTTTGTACCTGTCAGTGGACCTACTGAGACCTTTAAATTCTTAATATTTATTCTATATACAAAGGCACTGGCGTAGACTCATTTTTATTGTGATCTCCTTTCTTTTATCTCTTCGATCTGTCATTTAATTCTTTATTTTAATCTTATTAAAACAATTAATTATATGTTATTTTTCAAATTTATATTCAAAAAATCTGTAAACTTAGTATAAATTTTATTTATTATTATCATTATGTTACAAAAAACAAACTATGTTTTATACATAAAATATTTTAGTTTTTTTTTTATCGATAAATATACGCAATTAGTTTACTTATCCTTGAATATTTGAATGAAAAAAAACATATTAATAAATCCTGGGTCAATTTTTTTAGAAATTCAATTTTCTTTATCAACATACTATCAAGTAAAAAGGTTTCCTTCATCTCTATACCCTGTTATTACATATTGGTGGCGGGAACCCTTTTCACTGTGCTAGAAAAAATACAAACTCATTGATAAGAGCAACATAACTTTTATATCCCAAAATGTTCTTATAAAATTATAAACACACGATTCTTTGACGTTTTTAAGATGTTAACTATGTCATTGTTTCGTTTCTAATTTTCTAGATTCAATTTATAGGGTTTTTATGCATTCCAGAAAAATTTCTGATTTTTGAATAACAGTAATGCCAACAATCTTAGCCTAATATAACATATAATTATGTATATTCATCAAGCAAACTACTACTGACAGACAAGGCATTAATATATTCACATATATATATATATATATATATATATATATATATATATATATATATATAATAAATAATATAAATAATGAAATATATGTAGCTTAATTTCTTATATACCAGAAAAATATGGATTTTTCTGGTATGTAAGAAATTATATATTTCTATATTATATATCTATTATATATTTAAGTTGATAAATGGAGCTAGCTAACAGTTGCAATGACAATATACTTTTATACAACCATATAAATGTAGCATACAGAAATAATTTCTAATTCTAATAATCGTTATTCGGTGTTCGAATTCTACCAAGAACATCAACCACGAACCAAAGTGGTAATTAAGTATAAGCCAACCCAAACACTTGACTTTGACTATTAGAACTATTTTAAAAAACAAACTACAATCCAAATGATTTTTTGAAATTAATTAAAAATCATAATACGTACACACTTATACATTATACGAGTTCCGTAGTGCGAATTCCGAGTTCAGACTCCAGTAGCTGTATTTCTTTCACGTTGCTGTTATTTAGCACCCTTATTTCATGTTTTAAGACAAAATCTTGGATCACATTATATACACATTTCGACGTCATCGTGCAGTTCTTCGTTGATTATGTAGCGATAAGAATTCGTAATCAATCGTAGAACTCTTTGTTTTGCCTGGGTTGGATTACTAGTTGGTTTGATGCTTTAGTGCAACCCAACTAGTAAGCAACTAGTAAGAAGTGGTTATCTGATAAACCAATCTCTTTGATTTGATTGATTCGAGCTTGATTTCGAGCTTAATCTGTTCTGCCTTTTCTCTAACATAATGTTTCCAATTTAACCTGCCGTCGAGATATATGCTGAAGTATTTAACTGATTCTGCTTGACGAAATGGGCATCCGTCAAGTGATATAATTAGGTTTTTGTCATGTCGCCCCAACGCAAAATTAACATGGAGCTATTAAGCTGTATTCGTCTTATGTCGCAGTCTTTAGTCCGTTTGTACATCTTGTAGACAGCTACTTGTAATTTTTCTACAGTCTTGGGCAGAGATGTACCTTTTGCCAAGATAACTGTGTGTTTCTAATTCTGATAGTCACTATTCCCTGCGTATATTCTACCAAAAACTTAAACCAAAACCTAAAATGTACATAAAGTATATGCAAGATAGACCAAACACTCCTTTGTCTAAAAAGACTCTGAGGAGCAAATTTAAACCGAAATAATTTTTTTAAATAAACAAAAAATCATAATTTAATACTATTCTAACATGATAATCTAAAAATGGCTTTTTTCAGACAACAAGCGAGCTATTAATTAACAACTTAAGGAAATCATGATACATAAAAAAGTACATTTTTCAATGTACCGTTAAAACGAATAACCTATATAAAACAACTCGGCCAGTAATTTAATTACAACTAACAATTCTGCCAATAATTGATTCATAAATTTTATTTGCAAATCGCATAATAGGTCGAGAGAAAAAAAACAAATTGTTAAACTATATATAATTACTAAACACTACCTTACAACTATTTTATAACGCAATAACAGCTAGTAAATTTACGCAATCGCAAATCATCAAGAAATGGTAAATATAATACTAAAGTGCCGGCTAATAATTTCCTATTTTATATCCATCTGGTGATATTACCCTACTGCTACCATCACCTTGAAAGCTTTAACGCCGACCTAAGTGTATAACGATGCAAAATAGTTAGAAATTGTTAAGAAGTCGTATCTGAACCGTAATCATCGCTAACCGTTGATTGATTCGTATTAAACCGTTCTCATTATTCGATGATATTTAATAATCAAGCTGAAAATGCTTCGGAAAAAAAATAATATCCTATATCTAAGGCACAATTCCAGCTGGACCGATATTGAGACTACAAGGCCGGTAGGCAGATATAGACGAGAATGGTATACCAGATCCGTATTAAAGAATATCATATTATTATTAAAATATATTCAAAAGATTTATATTTGTAAATTAAGTCAAATACTTTCTTTATATAATGCATATTATTACATTAACGAAAGTAAATCTGTGCACGAGCAGTTCACCTACAATCAGACCGTACAAGCACCAATAACATTAAATAATACTATCATTGATATAGAAACAACATTAAATATCTCGGAATGAATCTTGATGCTAAACTTTACTAGAAAGAACATATAAGGAAGAAAAAAACCGAACTGGAATTGAAATATAGGAAAATGTACTGTTTAAATGGAAGAAAATCACAATTACCAGTACATAATAAATTGCTATTATATAAGCAAATACTGAAACCTATATGGAAGTACGGAGTTCACTTATGGAGATGTTCTGCAAATAGTAACATAAACAAAATACAAATTTTTCAGAACAATGTCCTGGGAGGTATTGTGAGCGCACCCAAATACTACAGGATTCTACATCGAGACCTCCAGATACCCACACTCAGTCAATAAATCAAGAGAATTGTAAGAGGACATGAGGAAAGACTCCATTCTCATGAGAATGTTGAAATATTGCAGCTTTTGAATACCACCGGAACAGGACACAGACTTAAAAGAATCAAACCATCTGATCTTGTGTACTGTTGTGTAGTGAGGTGCATATAATAAAAAATACATGTGACATGTATAAACATTATTTCACCAGAGACTGAGATAAGGCCAGTGGGTCTTCCTAGTTATATACCTAGATTTATGTTAAGTTATCATAAAGACAAATTGTAGGTTAGTCGGAAAAGATCAGTAAAAATGTAATAATTAAATAATAAAAAAGAACATATTATTATACTTATAAATTCTTCTATAGTCCCTCCAATAAAATAGCTAATGTGCGTCATCAAAATGTATAACGCAACGTTGTCGCATCAAATTTAAATTGTTGTTTCTTTTGAACAAAACTTGCTGACAACAAAATACTAATGTAAATAAAATAATGAAACAAAAATAATGTCATAAACTATAATTTATTTTAACATTATAATACACCTAATGCATACTTATTGACTGTTACTTTACTGTTAATTAAATAGCCAATATAGTTTGTAGGTTAGAGTTATTTTACAATATTTACATTAATATATGACAACAGTTTAGACCAGCATCAACAAAAATAGAATTTTATAACCGATTTGGTTATATATTCGGACGCATCAGACTTCATTCTGTCTCTTTTTAATTAGAGTAATGCTAACTACTAAAACGAGAAAGTAAAATGCTCCGAGTATAAAAAAGATTTTACGTTTTCATAAACTGAATTTGGCAATACGTGGACGGTATTGGTGACGTGCATTGGCTGTTTTAGTAGAAGCACTATATTATGTTAAAAGAAAAAAGTTAAAGAAAATTAGGGTTGCTCGAAAAAAAACGATATTTCTTTAACACTATTTTAATATTAATAAATATCCTAATATAAGAGTTCTTATACTTACTTTGATATAATAAAATCATGTATAGAGAATGCTCACACAGAGTTTCAAATAAATCGGTCCAATAGATCTGACGAAGAAGATAAACAATTATAAATACATAAATGAAAAATATTTTTCAATTTTTGTATATAAAAATAGTATATTAAAAATATGTTTTAATTGTAAATGTGTGAATTGCCAAATGTCAAAAAAACTAATGGTAAATGAGCGAAAAAAAATTTGTTTAACTTTTTTTTTAATTTGATACGACAGAGGAATATATAGACAAAGCTCACACCTAATCTCAAGCAAATGGGTTCAGTGAAACTTAAGATGTTATCTCAACAACCTATATCTCCAAAAATATTCAAATTTTGAAAACAACTTAAGATCAAATTCTTAAGCCTTAAGCTTGCAATGTCTAGACAAGAGTACTAAGAGAGTCAATAGCATAAATAAAGAAGCAACAACTCATAAACAAGCAACAATAATTGCCATTAATAAACAGCTCATTCATTCTCCACAAATTCGGCTAAAAGGATTCTAAAGCACAACAACTGAAAACTGAGGATGTGCTAATTCACTTTAAAGAAAACAATAAGGAAGCGAAGAAAACGCGTCTTCTATGTTGAACCTGCGTTTCTGCGAGCGACATATTCATCAGACTTAGTACCATTTATTCCAGACATTGAAACAGCCCAAACAAACGATAGACTTACATTCTGTATGTTATTTTGCGACACATTACACAAATGATAACACACTTAATTCGCTATTGTCTATTTTTTTCATATAAAAATAAAATTATACATCTAATAATATAAACAAAATAAAATATACAACAATACCGAAAACTTTTTTAATATTTACTTGCGCCAAGTTACCAAATTCAACACTTCTCCGAAATAAATTCATTATATCATCGGACTTGGTACAACCGCAAAACTGATTACGAAGTGTCAAAACATGGACTGAAAGTGACCATTAGGAATGCCGAAAAACATCGTTCCTTGAGATAATACGGTGTTATATTTATGCTACCTAATTTGACAAAATAAGAATACAGATAAAGCGACTGTTTGATTTTTCAATTCATATTTCACCAAACAAAAAATAAACTAATTTAAAAAATATTTTCATAAAAAGATTTTTATGGTATTATATTTAGATTACTAAAGAAAACTAGTATTAAACTTTAATGATTTTTCAATAAATATTAAATAAAAAACGAAGCTCTTGATTAAGAATGATCCTCAGTTGCCGCTTCTATTTTCGAATTCATTTTTGGTTGCCACATCCAATTACTCCGAAGAAATAAACAATAATTTGCTTATATATATATATATATATATATATATATATATATAGAGTACATAAATAGTATATATACAGAGTGTAGCAGTATGTGAATTACTTGCATTTAAAATAAGTAGCTGAAATACAAATACATATTTTGTATTTATATGTTGAATATGTATTTTTATTTCTTGAAGAATATGTATTAGCTTACATAAAAGTTATATTTACGACAAATTAACTAAATCACAGAAAAGGATAAAAAAAAGGAAAAATTAACTCCGAAGACTCACTAACACAGTAATATCGTGATTATTCTAAATTTCTATTTATTAGCGCACATCTCCATCTAAGAAAGAAAGCCACATTTATGTAGCTTTCTTCTCCTCCTCTCCAGAAATGCTAACGAATCGGTTGTTAGAAAAGGGTAATAAATTCAACCTTCCGAACCATCAGATCTTGGGTACGACTAACACGTTCTCAGACATACAACTAAAATACTTGGAGGAATTCATTGAAGTATTGAAACTAATTTCTGCAGCTTTAGTTAACATTCAGATCAACAATTGTTACTATGGCAAACTTCTACCAACTTTATTGTCTGTACGAGCCAGATTAGATCGGCTGCAAGATTGTAATTTGAGGCATTTTATTGTTTTTGCATCATAACTAAAAAAGAGCTTAGAAAGAAGATTTGCTACGTTTTTTAAATTGTCACCTAAATAAAAGGTCATGCTATGGCAAATATAACAATGTGTTCATACAATATAACACATTTTTTTTCTCATGCCCTAGCAAAGGGCGATTTGTATGATAATACATTTAAAAACCTAGTGTTCATGAAAGGAAATTCTCAATTTACTGATTAATTTGGCTGAATTAGTTCTATTATGTTTACATAACCTAATACCTGATTGTATTTTGAATTTTAATTAAAAGTAGTTAAAATAATCTGTTGTGTATTTTGTTCATTTCAAATACACAAAATGTGGTTTTCTAAATACACGCGAGATATTATTTTGTAAGTTGTATTTTGAATTTTGTTGTATTTCAAATACCCAAAATTTTGTATTTAAAATTCATGCAAAATAGTATTTTGTAACTTGTATTTAGAATTTCAAATAATAATAGTTAAAATACTGTATTTTGCATATTATATTTCAAATACGCAATATTCGATATGTGAAATACATGCGAGATAGTATTTTGTAATTAAAATTTTAATTAAAAATAGTTGAATAGTATTTTATATTTTATATATTTCAAATACACAAAACTTGCTATTTCAAATACATGTGAGATAAAATATCGATTTTTTTAATTTAAGAAAATCATGTATTTTGCTCAGCTTAGGTATGATAGATCGTAGGTTTACATAAAAGAATACAATAATAACGAGAGTTAAAGGGTAAAAAAATGATTATAGGTCATAGTTATTAGAAAATAGAAAGTATATCGAGGAAAAGGGTGAAAGATCCGGACCTGGTGAAGGTGTACCGGTGGTAATATGCAGTATGCAGGCAGGCTGTGAAGGAATCTCAATTAGAATTTCGAGATGGGATCTCGTCTAAGTAAAACGGCTCGTCGCGAATGAGTCGGGCCGGGTATCGGGGGCGGTGTGGGTCCTCGGAGGTCGAGGCCGGGCAGTGGCAAGTGACAGGCACGCAGGCCCATCGTTCCGCCTTCCCTGCCGGCGCTGAATTAGTCTGCGGCAACCGTAAAGCTGAGCTTTCGCTTTACCTGGCCCCAGCCGATGAGTTGTACCCGGTCGTATAATGTATGTGAAACTCGGGGCTCATTGTCTCAGGCCGCCGCATTCGAATCGCCGTCATTAACAACTCCACCGTACGACGAAAATGCTTTATAACGAGAACCTTTCGTAGCGGCGAATGAAATTATCAGCGCAGAGCACAGCCGGCTCCGTTCCTCAATCCATTAGCTGTCTCCCATTGATTATTATTGATCTGATTATGAAAAGTCCGAAAAATGTTCACTCTTTTATTATTTTATCGCACTTTTTCGTACGTTACAATTCATACGACATAAAACTCGTTACATAATAATTTAATTTAAAGTGTACTTTTACCAGGTGTACCGGAAAGTCATTACCGGGTTTTCGAAAAAAAAAATACATACATTTCAAGAAAATGGAAACATTAATTTATTAAAAATATTGCGCATTTGTTTCTATATATCTTGCCCATCTTTCAGGCAATTTACTGATTCCATCTCAAAAAAAAATTTTCGTTTCTCAATCCATTAGCTGTCTCCCATTGATTATAATTGATCTGTTTATGAAAACTCCGACAAATGTTCCCTTTTTTATTATTTTCTCGCCCTTTTTCGTACGTTACAATTCATACGACACAAAACTCGTTACATAATAATTTAATTTAAAGTGTACTTTCACCAGGTGTACCGGAAAGTCATTACCGGGTTTTCAAAAAAAATACATACATTTCAAGAAAATGGAAACATTAATTTATTAAAAATATTGCGCATTTGTTTCTATATATCTTGCCCATCTTTCAGGCAATTTATTGATTCCATCTCAAAAAAAATTTTCGTTCCTCAATCCATTAGCTGTCTCCCATTGATTATAATTGATCTGTTTATGAAAAGTCCGAAAAATGTTCACTCTTTTATTATTTTCTCGCACTTTTTCGTACGTTACAATTCATACGACATAAAACTCGTTACATAATAATTTAATTTAAAGTGTACTTTTACCAGGTGTACCGGAAAGTCATTACCGGGTTTTCGAAAAAAAATACACAAATTTCAAGAAAATGGAAACATTAATTTATTAAAAATATTGCGCATTTGTTTCTATATATCTTGCCCATCTTTCAGGCAATTTACTGATTCCATCTCAAAAAAAAATTTTCGTTCCTCAATCCATTAGCTGTCTCCCATTGATTATTATTGATCTGATTATGAAAAGTCCGAAAAATGTTCACTATTTTATTATTTTCTCGCACTTTTTCGTACGTTACAATTCATACGACACAAAACTCGTTACATAATAATTTAATTTAAAGTGTACTTTCACCAGGTGTACCGGAAAGTCATTACCGGGTTTTCGAAAAAAAATACATACATTTCAAGAAAATGGAAACATTAATTTATTCAAAATATTGCGCATTTGTTTCTATATATCTTGCGAATCTTTCAGGCAATTTATGGATTCCATCTCAAAAAAAAATGTTCATTCCTCAATCTATTAACTGTCTCCCATTTACTATTAATGATCTGATTATGAAAAATCTTACTACTTATAGTGGTTGATTCTATGGATGAAAACATAAGATTTTAATAATTTAGAAAGCCAACTTCAATAAATATCATATAAAGTGACAAACAAAGTTCAAACTATGAACGTAGACATCCACATGAGAATGAAATAAGAGTATAAAATAGCAGGCATTACATAATCAGAAAAAGGCTCAGTACCATATTGCAACTTCTATTTAAAACGTACTTATAAACACTATACCTCTGCTATATTCACCTGGCACTTCTTGCTCTTTTCTACTATAACTGAAAATTAACCACAAATAACATCTCATGTTTTCAATATTTTAATTAAAACGTTTTCAGAAAATAGTATCTAGGCAATATTACAAAATAATGTGTACAGTTTGATTGAATTTATAGGCAAAAACATTAAAATTTAGTATTTTTCTCACTTATGCTGGAATAAAATAAAAACTAAAAGTCAAAGAAAAGCCAATAAGAACAACAAACTGATGGATAGAATGTACAATGATTTGTAATAATAAGTAGTGCAAAATCAATCTGATTCCTGACCTGACAAAACATGTAGCCTGATTAAACAACAAGGCAACATCAAAATTATGCTAGATTAGAACGAGTTTTTTTTTCCTTCTCTTCCTAACTGTGCTCTTCTCGCCATATTGCAGCTGGCGCTGCTGAAAGGAAACAACTAACAGTACCGACGCCATCGGTGATATACTTTTCAAAATTGCCCTGTATATATCGGTTCTCTTAGACTCCTTGTTGTTTCTCTTATAAAATATACAATAAAAGATGACCAAGCAATATCCAGACAATTAAACAAGCTGATGACTAAGTATTGGGTCCTAGCTATCTGATCGCTTCTTAAGTGAGTCCTACACTATTCTGTTTGTCCCAGATAGAAGAATAACACCGCGAGTGTTTCTTCACCGAAGATTTATCGCTCCGAAACTGGTAAATTTATTTCGTTTCTTTTCACACTCCAATTGATTAGTTATATTAATTACTAATCTGTTTAATTTCACACTGAATTCAATCAATTATGTTTTTATTTCGATTCCAATTCACTGGAACAAAAAATATGTACGGTTTTATGTTTTTAAACATTTTAGATTTATTTGTATTGAATATTTATTATTTCTGGGTATTATTATATTTGAGTTTTGTACATTTAATTTAGAAAGAAACGACTATATTTTTCCGATTCATAAAATCCTATAGTCTTTTTTTACCAATAATAGAAATTTAATTTAAAAATGTTGTTTGAGAAAAAATAAAACTGACCGTCTAGAATATAAATCGCTCTTAATTAGATGATAATAAGTTGATAATATCTTTTTCATTAGTAGGAAAAAGCATTAGCTGGGGTTAAATAAATTTTGGAAAGCTTTTAGATTCCAAAGCACATTATTATAAATCAGGATACTAGCTTGGCTTTTTATTTGGATGGAATAATTTTTTTCGACAATAAAAGATCACTATAACTATAAGATGATCACTAGAATATACAAAGATATATGTTGTTAAATACACCGAATTATTTAACTAATAAAATAGAAACCATTAGAATTATATATACAAATATATATTAATAAAAACTGCAAATTTCAACTTCTTGAGATTATTATGACTAGCCGCCTTGAAAAAAAAAACGGATTCTCATTGATGTTAACCGCCGCCGAAAGGGTTTAGGTGAATTCTGGGATGTGAATCTTAACGATATTGAAACAAATAAACAAACAAACGAATATAAAGCGGTTCCGTTCATGCATAAGCCGCCTCTTAATTAAATAACAGTTAAAAGGGCAATTTTTTGCTCTCATCTTCAAACTATCTGCGGTTAAGCTTCATCATTGTGCCATTATCATTTTACGCCTTATTAATTTCAGCTACTTGTAATTGTAACAAGATAGTTTTTTAAAGATCTCCCAGTCTCATCCCCTTTTTAGGTACGCGTATTTTAATCCCCACATCTTTATTAATATGGGAAGTATATATTTTAGTAGATACATATATATATATATATATATATATATATATATATATATATATATATATATATATATATAGTACATATAGATAGTATATAGTACATCTTGTTGCATGTTACAAACACTGCTTACATGTAAATAATACAAGGTGTATGTATTGCTCAATTTACATGCCAAGTGTTATGGATTATATTTCAATGTATTATACTTTATGCTTTGTTCTGAGACGGTTATAATAATCGATCGATGACATGTGCGATCTTTCAGGCTTCGAAGGAAGACAAATGTTGTTGACTCATTGAAAGTATCCATGAAAATAACACCTGACACAAACCATGCTAAAATATCACGGACAAAGAGTGGCCAGACAACAGAAAACTGCCACAGTAAAAGTGACAGCAGCACTCAACGGTCACCTGAGTAATACTGTTTCGACAAAAGTGCTGCAACGTTCATAAAACCTGAATACTTGGTATTTAGAAAACGGTCTGATGAATCATCTTTACATTGTTTCTTATAAACCACCAGGTTTATGTATAGAGGACCCCAAAATACTACTACAATCCAAACAGCCTGCATTCTACAGTCAAGCATAGAGAAGGTTTCGTTTTGTTTTGAACGGCGATATCGTGAAATCAATTAAAATACTGACCATATTACTGCAAATGAATATCTCAACCTCCTCTATTTTTTTTATAATATCTTTATTAGAAACGCTTAGTACAATCTTAATTATTATTATTATTACAATTAATTTATTACTACTTTTCCTATGTGCTTGGATTAATTAACAAGCAAGACGAGTGCGAGAAAATACATCAGTATGTATTCCTCAATTATAAAATTATAATTATTTATTAATTATTAACTTATAGCTATAGTTTACTCTAATAATACACACTAAATGTTCACACAAGTTCGTATGGTTTTGTTCGTTTCAATCTCCTGACATCCTGTGCGCTGTCCAGCAGTTGTATTGCTTCCACGTTAGAATGATTTAGTAATCTTTTTTCGTGTTTCAAGGCGAAATCCTGCACAACTTCCCAAATCCATTTGATTTCCAGGTCATCGTGCAGTTCTTCATTGGTTACATAGCGATAGGCATTGGTAATCAATCGAAGAATCTTGTTTTAACAGCGCTGTATGACTAAGTGATTTGAATTTTTAGTGCAACCCCATATTTGCACCCCATAGGTCCAAATTGGCTTTATAATTGTATTATAGATCAACCTCTTTGATTTTAGATCAAGTTGAGAGTATCTTCCGACTAACCAGTATAGTTGTTTTATTTTGGTTCTAATGTGTTTTGCTTTTTGTCTAAACTTCCTCTATGACGAAGTTCTTATTACGACTAGCATATTGTTGCCAAATACAGTTATATTGCAAGATGGAAATGTGTCCATTAAGTCAGCAAAAAGGTCCAGTTTTGGTTCAAAAAGCATCAGAATACCATCAAATATACCAACATATTGGCGGATGTTTTGGTACAATAATAAGACAACATTCCATAGAAAACTATTCAGACACTATTCTACGAAGAACTGCATCTGTTTTAAAAGTAAATGGTGACTCAACATTTTGTTAATAAATAAATATTGTGTATAACTTTAAGATTCATTTATAAGATATATAAAAATAAATATCATAAACGATACAAAACGAAAAATATAATATTACGAAGCAGATATGTTCAAAACGGTAATATAAACACTAACTTTTTATAAAAATAATAAAAAATATAATGAACGAAGGAATAGTTTAATATAGACAATATTTATCCGATAGTTGCAATATGCATATAAATTAGATATTAAAAGTAAAAATAAATAATTATTTGGAAGTACGGTCCTGAAGTAGTGGCTCACAGCGGACAAAATTTAAGTATATCTCTGGGTTATATAAAAATAATTGCTTGGATGACCAACGCTTTTAAATGGTCCTTTATAACGAATCTCCGTATCCTAGATGTATTAAATTCTTCCCTGGTAGGTATGTATACTATTTAATGTGACACTTAAGTGTAGAAAAATTTAAAACAAGTCATTACCGCTTGTTCACAAGTTATAAAAAAAATACCGAACTCATCAATAAATTGTCGGTCCTTTTGAATTGTCACCTGTAAACTGTTATACCTGCGCTAGTGTTAAGGAATATACCATTTTCGAAGCACGAGGTCCGACTAACACGCAACTAAGTTCGTAGAAATGGAGCTCATTTCTCTCTCTCTAATCTCAAACTAATATTTGGCAAAGTCATTTTCCAAAAATTAAAAACTAAACGAAATTCGTGCGGATTTTTTGCCAAAAATATGAACACACTAAAATATTCTATTTTTTCTTTAGTAAGACAAAATCATAGCTTCTTCCTTAATCATTTTATTACTTAAATACTTCAGTGTGTTTAGCAAAACTTATCTTTATATAATCTATTAAAAGTTATTTTGTACATACGTCATCTAAATTTTTGATGTCAAAACGTCGCAATGTTGCCGCATCAACTCTGAGTATTAGTTCAGTTTGGCTTTGACATACAACAAAATTCTAATTTAAATAAACCAATTGAACAAAAATGTCACCAAATATATATTTTTAACATTATAGTATATCTAAAAACTACAGTTAATTATACAGCCACAGTAGTTTATAGGTTAGAGTTATGACCTCTTATCACTATTGCTTTCAAGAATTTTGCATAGGTCTGTATGTAAATAGCATAAAAACAAGTTTTAATAATATTAAAATATCGTTTTTAAATCATTCCCTTTACCCTATTATAAAAGAAGCAAGATTAACTTAAAAAAACGTGGTCGAATTTCATTAGTATTGATAAATAGATTAATTATCAAAATCAATTATTTAAATCAGGTGATCAGTAACTATGTGCACCTGACGGTGACAATGAACTTAAACAACAATGAACAATATAACCAACCAAAAATGTACAGCAAGCTGTCGCGGCTACTTTAATTTCGATAACGAGTTAAAAAATGTCTAATCGAAAATCTTTTTAGGTCACTTTATAAGCACTATTTTAATCCAATTAAGAAATTCTACAACATATTTATCTTGGACATATTTGTCCAAATCAATTAAGGTGACACAGAAATCGAACAAACGAATATTAGCCGATATTGAAAATGGATCAATATTACGCCAATTAAACGTAAATAAATTCGCGACTTTCGATCTTATACCCCTTTAATTGAAACCATAATGAGACTTAAGTCGTCTTGAAGTGATATGTTTTGGAAATTAAACTGTCAGTCGTCGATGAAAAGTCTATACAAATTTCAACTGTAAAAAATGATACGCCTTATATAAACAAGAATTCAAATTGCTTTCTCGATGTTCTTTTTTTACGTCAATGTGAATAAGACTTAATGAACTATTCGGTAGCTTAATACGCAGATATAGACACAATGTCATCTCTAAATCACTTTCGTTTAGGAATGCTTTAGTCGATGACAATGGGTTTGAAAAAAATCAAGCTCCCCACTTTTTTTAGGTCCAATTCCGAGAATATTAAAAGACAAATACGTTAATTAAAAACGGGAAAATGTTTGTTTTGGTATTTCTATTTCGATAAATATCCGAACTTACCTGGATCACTCTGTATAAATTAAATGAATCATTTAAAGTCCTATCAATTCCGGACATGTATGTTATACATATCCCACTGACATTAAACTAGAGAATACATCATTTTACCGTCACATTATCTAAAATCAAAAGCGTCAAGTTCCTGACACACTGTTTTAACGAAAAAGACACGGTACTACATGGGTGGTCGGTGGTACCACACAAAAGAAACGCAAGAACATTAGGATACAATTATAAGTTCACAAGGAATCGGCAAAAGAGACTATATATACGTTTGTTTTTAATTGTAATAAGTCTATAACCAATGAATCGTGTAATTTAAGTCCTTTTGTGTGAAAGGATAGCGCCAGGATAAGCCAGGTAGTCAGTACGTGCGACAAAAGAAATGTCACTGGCGATCAATACAGCCATGTTTAAAGTCAAAGCTGGAACTAATTAAATCAAGACAACCGAGATGAACAAAAATTTTTCATTTCGTACAATGGAAATCATATTTCCGTATAAAGAAAATTTAATACATCTTGACAGAATCCTCTTCAACCCTTGAACAATTTACCGAATCAGTCATTATTTCGATATTACTATAATATTAGGATAATTATAGAATTTTAAGGGAAAAAAATTAAGAGAATAAATATTATTAATAATATTATAACAGAGATTACTAATTTTTTAGAGTAATGCAAATTAATGGTACTGTAAGTTTTGTTTCAATTTTTCAGTCTCATTTTCAAAGTTGAAATTTATTCATTGGCTTTGAGACTTATTAGATTTCTGTTTTATCAGCAAACGTTTATCTGAATTGATCCTACAGTTTACCATATGCTCCAAACCACGGTCTACCAATTGGTGAGTGAAACCTAGAAGCCGATCTAGACAATATCCGGTCATACACGGCCTGGTTACTAGGCGTTATTAAGACGGTTATTTGTAGCTCAATTTTGACCAGAATTCGAATTAAGAACACCCATGCACTGATGAGGATTCGAACCCGCGACTATCGCATCTGAAAGAGGAGAGGATAACTCACTGATGGTTTAATTATTTAAGTAATAATTTTACACTGTTTACCGTGTTTATATAGGTAATTTTACAATTTCTACATTAACCGGGAAATTGTCTAATTTATAATTGGATGACATACAACAAATAGACTAATCATTACTTAGTTAATTAGAACTTGAGAAAAATATTACAAACATCATTCATATTACCATGATGGTAGCTAATAATTTAATATTTATTGATGATATATGAAATATAGTGAATTGTTATATCTCATAATTGAATTCCTTCTATCTTCTACTCTTCTACAGTTTTCTATGTTGTAGTTTACTTCACAAAACATCTCTTATAATCACTTACTAATTTGGTTCTATTATTTCAAAGCAACAATTCGTAACACTGCAATCAAAATCACACGCCACAACATAGAATGACATGTTCCAGGTGTTCTTATCTGCATTCACCCTAACAAAAAATATAAAACTATTGCAAGTGATGACCCTTAATAAAATTATGAATCTTAAAGTATATCCTAATGTTAACATCTATTAGTAATAAAAGTGTAAACAATAGTATCGCTATACAAAAGTCTAACAGTAATAAAATCATTAAAAAAAAGTAAGACAAAACATTGGAAACATAACAGTAGTAAGAAGTAGAAAACCAGAGCGTGCTTGAAGAAAGACAGGAGTGAAAATAAATATTGAAAGAGTCAAAAAGATTGACTGGCATACTGTGATTTCAGAAAATCCCGCAAAAGATCCAGTGGTATCAAATCACATGATCTTAGTAAAATTCATAAGATATAACCATACTCTCAAAAGCTTCACGAAGAATCTTCATTGAACACTTCACTGAATGGAACATAACACCATCCTGCTGAAACTATATGTTGTCCACGTACATATCGATCAATTTAGACAAAAATGTCTAGCAAAGAGTAACTTTTTGTGTATGGATTGGTACCTAGTGAATATTATATAGCATTGTGAATCTAAGTTGCCCATATTATAGTGACAATATTTTATTGAAATATTATCTAAGCTTTTTAGATGCCCAAATAAATGCTAAGCAATACTCACATACACATAAAACTGAAAAGGAATTAAAAGTCAAAGTTGAAATACTTCTAACAAATACATAATATTTTTATTAACAAAAGCAAAGCTGATTTTAGAAATTATGAATAGGAATTTATAATTTCATATCACATAGCATCACTATACATATATGGACAAGTAACTGTAAATTTTTTGTTCGATTGTATCCATACAACGTACTGATACATATGCAAAATGACCCTAATTTTGATTACAATAAAACATAAATAATCTCAAATTCGATATACGTCTATTTATATCGTTATAGCAGAATTGAACCTGAAGAGTTTTAAATTAATTCTCAATACCAATTATAGAATCAATGAAATCCATTTTCCAGCAGCTTAAGTTTGATATTAGACGCGTATTATTCTATATTTATATGCATCAATGTATTCGTTAAATAATAAATCGTGCATATAATTAATTTTTTCGAAAAATATATTTAGCAGATCTGAAAAAGGTAATGCATCAGATGTCTTACTTAAGGGGGTATTCTAGTTTACAAATTAGATAAAAATTAGTTTTTTCCTCATATTTTCAAAGCTGAAACCCTTAGGAACATACCCTTAAAAGGAATTTTTAAAATTTAAGTTATTTTTGGAGTTATAGCTGTTTTAGTAACACAGCAAAGAGCCTTTTTCTATAGATTCTCCTACCGTATCAAACTATAACAAAGTGTTAGATTTTGCTATTTTTTTTAAATGACATTTAACAAGGAGGAGGTTCTATGTTTTGAACATGTTCTATGTTTGTTTAATATTTTGAGAGACCGATTTTCAAAAGTCCGGATATGAAGTAGAAAGAAGAAAAAGTAGTGGAAAAGTAGAATCCGGGGAAATTGAGTGAAACCCTCAAAGCACGTACAATGCTTTCACATATTTTTTTGTCTAAAATAATCAGATATTTGTGTATAATGTTACTGCTGAGCTTATGTGACGGAATACAGAACTCCTCAACGGTTAGGAGTTAGATAATATTTTTTTAAATATTATGGGAACGTACAGATAAGTAATTGTATACTTTAAGTTATTTAGATAAGCTGATGATGCAAGCAGAGACCGGATTGCTATACCCTTCAGGGACTTTTGAGGAGTTTTTAGTAAGGGTTTTCTTACCCAAGTTGTTCAGTGCAAAAGCAGTTTAGTTTTCTTTTTAAGCACTAACCATATCATATGGGAAGCCGTAGCAATATTGCAGCCAACTGCCTCTATGTTGTTTTTTACTACATTTTGTTGTTCTTCTAGTTGTTCTTATATTTGTCAAATCACCTGGGCTAGGTAACGGCCCCGGGGCCTGAAGCGTTCCTTATTTTCAATCATTGGTCCTTAACTAATAAAATATAAAATAATAAAATAACTGCGTCATTTATTGAATATATAAATAACACTAAAAAGAAAAAAATAAAATATAAAAAAATTAAGCTGACTTCAAAAAATAAATAAGGAATTCACTAAAATGTAAAAAGATAATCAAACTTGGATTTCTAACATAAAAAAATGTTCTAGGCAAGAGTGTAAAATCCGACAAGGAAAATGATCCCAGTCACGCCAGTAACCAGGCTGGGTAAGACCGGATGTCTTCTGGGATGATTTCTAAAGTTGGTCATTCGCCAGTCGGTAGGCTTAATTCTGAGGACCGTAGTTCGGAGCCCACGTTAAACTTTAGGCCCAGTCCAGATAAACCCACAGTTGGTAAAAGGAGACTTTAAAATATATAATTAATAAAATATTATTTCAACTACTGATCAGTTTGAAGTCGGTGCCGAGCCCAAGTAATACAAAAATAATTATAATTTTGTGTCATATATACAAAATTAAATTACGAATAAAATAAATTTAATTCGTTGCTTTTTAGTGAGTTCCTTATTTATTTCTTGAAGTCGGTTAATTTTTTTTAATATTTCATGAAAAACACACTTTAGAGCATATTCTTAAAGCATTAAGCTTTGAAAATACAATAAAAAATCGATTTTTTTTTAATTTCTATACTAGAATACCCCCTTAATTATACGACGTCTACAAGCGCCATCTCTATTTACGGTTATATTGTTTTTTTTTATAAATTCTATATTTTTGATGAGTTTAAATTCAATAATCTTTATCGGTTAATATAAAAAATATAAAATTATTTGTCATATATATTTCATATCGTAAAACTATAAAAGTATAAAATCAGCATTTTTTGTATAGACCCTTTATAACAACGCATTTTTTTTTGTAGTATGTCATTCAATCATAAATTAGACACTTTCTTGTCATCGGTTAGTATATGAATTACATTATTATTTATATAACCATAGTAAAATTATTAATTAAATCATCAGAAGGTAATCTTTTTTCACATTCGATAGTCGCTGGTTCGAATCCTTAACAGGGCATGGATGTAGCTAATTTCGATTTTTCCTTATAATTTATAATTATTGTGCTTATTTTGTACGATGTATATTTTACTCTAGCCAAAGAATAATAATAAAATCTAATTGAAATTAAATTGAAGATTCAAAATTCACTTTCAAAATGTTGTTGAATGATTAAACGGATATATTGTTTTTTTTTATAAGTTATATATTTTTGATGTGTTTAAATTCAATAATCTTTATCACCGGCTTGGTGGCGCAGTAGTAAAGGGGATGGGACGATCCTCATACTGTTGCGATAGCCGCGGGTTTGAATCCTGCTGGGGCATGGTCGTAAACTTATGTTTGTGATCGACATATTTGTGACCTATTTATCTATTTTCAATATAATTTGTAATTTGTGAATGTTCTAGGCGAGAGTGTAAAATCCGACAAGGAAAATGATCCCAGTCACGCCAGTAACCAGGCTGGGTAAGATCGGATGTATTCTGGGATGATTTCTAAAGTTGGTCATTCGCCAGTCGGTAGGCTTAATTCTGAGGACCGTAGTTCGGAGCCCACGTTAAACTTTAGGCCCAGTCCAGATAAACCCACAGTTGGTAAAAGGAGACTTTAAAATATATATTTAAAAAAATATTATTTCAACTACTGATCAGTTTGAAGTCGGTGCCGAGCCCAAGTAACACAAAAATAATATAATTTTGTGTCATATATACAAAATTAAATTACGAATAAAATAAATTTAATTCGTTGCTTTTTAGTGAGTTCCTTATTTATTTCTTGAAGTCAGTTAATTTTTTTTAATATTTCATGAAAAACACACTTTAGAGCATATTCTTAAAGCATTAAGCTTTGAAAATACAATAACAAATCGATTTTTTTTTAATTTCTATACTAGAATACCCCCTTAATTATACGACGTCTACAAGCGCCATCTCTAAGCAGCGAAACTCATTAAGGCAACACTTGGAAGCATGAACTCGACCATATAATGAAATGTATTATTCTTCAAAATACCGCTAAAATGGTCTCCGCTTTTATATCCGCAATTAAAAACGAAATAATTAAATTAAAATGAGTTATTTAATTGCCTATTGTGGAAAATTAGATGTCCCGTATATTTTTTATCGCTACTGACGTGATTGTTATCAGTACCCCAATTATATTATCTGTCAACCGAGGTGAAACTTTGATACTGCTTTCGCGCCAGCGACATCTGGCCAATTTCGTGTTAAACGTTTTCGGCGAAATTATTTTTGGAAAGGTTAATTTTCTTTGACGATAGATATATACCTGGAAAATTCGACAAAGTGTGTACATTTTTAAAAATACACTGGTTGGTCGCGATTGAATGGATTAGTTTCTGCAACGTAAATCTTCTCAACTTATTTTCAAACGATGACCCGTTTAACAGAAGAGAAATGGCCGACGTTCGTTTTGTTTAAATTGAAAACTGGCAAATTTTCAACCGAAAATTATTTTAATATAATGCTCTCGCCCCCCTAAATTTATGTTCAATCAAATATATTTTTTTAAACCCAGGAATTCTTGGTTTTTGTCAACATTCTATTCTTTATTTTCACCAAACAATCTTATTTGAATTGATATAAAAGACATCCGATGCCGAGTCTATCATAAATAAGACGGTTGTTTGTTCTCTAATGTTTACAAACAAATCAAATTAAGAACATATATGCCCTGTTTGGGATACGAACCCGTAACTATCCCATCTGAAGGGGGACTTACCAACTAATAATTTAATTATTTAAGTAATAATTTTACTATGTATTTATAAATAATATAGTCTACGGTATATACAAGAAAGTATTGGTTTTAGTTATTTAAATCATACATTATTTCATAATATTTAATGTGTTTATATAAATAATTTTATATTCTTTATATTAACAGATAAAGATTTTTTTAAACATATATATATATAAGTCTCCTTTTACCAACTATGGGTTTATCTGGACCGGGCCTAAACTTTAACGTGGGCTCCGAACCACGGTCCTCAGCATTAAGCCTACCGACTGGCGAGTGACCAACTTTAGAAATCATCCCAGAATACATCCGATCTTACCCAGCCTGGTTACTGGCGTGACTGGGATCATTTTCCTTGTCGGATTTTACACTCTCGCCTAGAACATTCACATATTACAAATTATACTGAAAATAGATAAATAGGTCACAAATATGTCGATCACAAACATAAGTTTACGACCATGCCCCAGCAGGACTCAAACCCGCGGCTATCGCAACAGTATGAGGATCGTCCCATCCCCTTTACTACTGCGCCACCAAGCCGGTGATAAAGATTATTGAATTTAAACACATCAAAAATATATAACTTATAAAAAAAACAATATATCCGTTTAATCATTCAACAACATTGTGAAAGTGAATTTTGAATCTTCAATTTAATTTCAATTAGATTTTATTATTATTCTTTGGCTAGAGTAAAATATACATCGTACAAAATAAGCACAATAATTATAAATAATAAGGAAAAATCGAAATTAGCTACATCCATGCCCTGTTAAGGATTCGAACCAGCGACTATCGAATGTGAAAAAAGATTACCTTCTGATGATTTAATTAATAATTTTACTATGGTTATATAAATAATAATGTAATTCATATACTAACCGATGACAAGAAAGTGTCTAATTTATGATTGAATGACATACTACAAAAAAAATGCGTTGTTATAAAGGGTCTATACAAAAAATGCTGATTTTATACTTTTATAGTTTTACGATATAAAATATATATGACAAATAATTTTATATTTTTTATATTAACCGATAAAGATTATTGAATTTAAACTCATCAAAAATATAGAATTTATAAAAAAAACAATATAACCGTTTAATCATTCAACAACATTGTGAAAGTGAATTTTGAATCTTCAATTTGATTTCAATTAGTGTTTATTATTATTCGTTGGCTACTGTAACACTTTACTTGTACCGTAAAAATTAACATTGTACAAAATAGGTACAATAATTATAAATAATAAGGAAAAATCGAAATTAGTAACCATGCTAGTAGAAATCCATGCTCTGTTCGAGATTCGAACCAGCGACTATTGCATGTCAAAGAAGATTACCTTCTGATGATTTAATTAATAATTTTACTATGGTTATATAAATAATATTGTAATTTATATACTAACCGATGACAAAAAAGTGTCTAATTTATGATTGAATGACATACTACAAAAAATATATAAACTGCGGTGTTATAAACGGTGTATACAAAAAATACTGATTTTGTATTTTTATAGTTTTACAAAATATATATGACAAATAATTTTGTATTATTAATTTTATGTTTATTAACCGATAAGGATTATTAAATTTAAACGTGAAAAATATGAAATTTATAAAAAAATTTAAACAACATAAACTTTTAATCATCTAATAATTATATGAAAGTGGACAAAATTATCATTTCAATATAAAACTCGCCTTAAAAATTTTGTCCAATCAAATAAATCTAGCGCAATTTTCAATAAAGCGAACCATTATATTTAGCATTTATTATATTTGATCTAAAATTAGCAATCAAAATGTCAATATGAATATTTGATAATTAACTACCATATATAGTAATGAAATTTCCAGTAGTTCTTATCTAATACAGTTCCCAGTAATACCATAAAATTATCTTTTTAAGAATTTAATACATATATATGATTAAAAAATTCACCAATATAGAAATATATAGACAGAAATGCAAAACATATATAGTGTGACAATATAACAAATTTCCAACAAATAATATATATATATATATATATATATATATATATATATATATATATATATATATATATATATATATATCAATATTCAATATTCGTTTCTTGAAAATAAAAAAAAAACATCTATATAAAATTTCAAGACGAATTTCGAAAAATTTTTATAGGTTTTTCACTGAAATCTAACACCTTTAAACGGAGGAAACGTTATTAAAAGGATTTTGAATCGATAAAGAAAACGAAAGCGCACTTGATCAATTAAAAACTGAATATTATTTTCATTTTCCTTCAACAGAAAATTCATTGAGAGCAAAATTAAATGCCTAATTTTCATGGTTGAGTAGTTCGAATCGGATCTTTCAAAAAATGCTCGATTAATTTTCGAGCACAACGAAATGTTTGTTGAAACAAAGGGTGAAAATTACCGAAACCGAAAGATGAGTATAATATCATAGTTAAAGGGGGGGTTATATTATTAAATATTGCAGTCCTCAGACGTCAATCATGAAACTTTCAACTTAAATAATCACCTACATGATTTTATGTTACTTAATGAAATGTATATAACACCATATTAGTAACAATTATTTTTTTTATAAAAATTAATAACACTAAGTTAAAACTCCGTCTTTGAGACAATTGAGATTGAGACATATATCAATGTTTGATTTTGCCGGCTTGGTGGCGCAGTAGTAAAGGCGATAGGACGGTCGTAAATTTATATTTGGATTGTTTAAAATTTGTGATTGTCCTAGGCAAGAGTGTAAAATCCGACACGGAAAATGATCCCAGTCACTCCAGTAACCAGGCTGGGTAAGACCGGATGTCTTCTGGGATGATTTCTAAAGTTGGTCACTCTCCAGTCGGTAGGCTTAATGCTGAGGACCGTGGTTCGGAGCCCACGTTAAACTATAGGTCCAGTCCAGATAAACCCATAGTTGGTAAAAGGGGACTTTAAAATATATTTTAAAATATATTTGATTTTAAGAGATATTTTAACAATAAGAAAATAGTTGTATATCTACAGAATAATGGTTCTTTAAATACAGTAATTTAAATACAGTACCAAACCAGTAACATTGTGTTTTAATAACTAATAACACTAAGACCCTGATTTTGAGATATTTTTTAGTAATAAAATTTTTTTTGTATATGTATCGAATAAATTTTAGTGAATAATAGTGATTTAAGACTATTTTGTGACTTTGAGACATCTCTCATTGTTTTTATTTTGAGAAATGTTTTAGTAATAATTTTTTTATATATTGTATGGAATATATTTTAGAGGGTAACAGTAATTTAAATACTGTAATCATTATGAGGAATGTATGCTACCTAATGAAATTTATATAGAACCAAAACAGTAACAATTCATTAGTTATAACATTAACACTAACTCAAGAAACTGATTTTGAAACATATTTCATTTTATGATTTGAAAGGTTGATATATAATGTAAAAATAAATAATATTTTATAACATTTCTGTTTCATTATTTTATTTGCATTAGAATTTTGTAATATATAAAAATTGACGTCTTAAAATTGAGATGACTTGAGTTCACTGCTACTTTAGATAGACTGCATGTATCAAATATATTTTAGCGTAGAATTATTTTATCCAATGAAATGTAAACAGTTATAATAATAAACACTAAATTAAGATATTCGATATTGAGATATAATCAGTCTTTCATTCTGTGAAATATTTTAGTACTACAAAAATAATTCTTCTACATGTATCAAATTAATTTTAGGGAAAAATAATGAGATAAATGCAAGAATGCCATCAAATCAGTAACAGTAAAGTTGTTATTATAATAAACACTATAGCCGAAATACCAAAACCGAAAGATGAGTATAGTATGATAGTTAAAGGAGGGGTTATATTATTTAATATTGCAATCCTCAGACGTCAATCATGTAATTTAATTAATAAATAAGGACGGTAAAATAATAGCCGTTTAGTTGTAAGAAAAAATAAGTTCGGAGCGAGTCGCTATACCGTTTGAGACACGGAATAGTGAGTCGGTCTGTGCTTGTCTAACAGAGGGGGTGCAGAGTGTCCCTGCCAAGGGGTATCGTCACCTACACTTCGCGTCCACCTTTGTCAACCCCCCCTTCGCATCTGGCCCCGCCCCCCTCAGTGCGCACGCTGTGAGTTACCCCCACTTTTGTTACAGCATTGGACAAGTTGGGTCTGCGACATCTCTTCAGTATCAGTGTTCCCGAGCCCGTGCAAGTGGACGCTGCGTTCGACATAGCTAGTTTAATTTTATACGGATGTCAAGCGTTACCGATTCGCCTGAAAGTACTTCTCGATCAATTGTTTTCTGTGCTCCAAAAGGACCAAGTGATTCGAGTGTTGCATGGATTTGGCTGGACGCTTGAAGATTACGCTAGAGGATATATTGTGCAGGTACGTCCAAATCCATTCCTGTTTTTTTCAACTAAATCGCGACGTTTCCCAATGTTTTTTTTTTTGGTTTCGGTACAAAAGGAGGAATTTTAACAGGCGAACGAAAATGAGTAAAAAAAAAACAAAATTGATGCCATAGACGCTAGTTAGACCGTGACAAATTTCAATTATATTTTTTTCAAACCTCATCCAATCAGCAGGATGATATTACAAAAATTTTCGGGACATATCTATTTCACCGCCCAGTAAAGAGATTTTTATTTATTATTGTTTGGCTTTTAGCGCGACAATTTCTTCTGCCTCTAATTAATTAAACCGTTTTATTCTTGGCAGTCGCGAAAAATTAAGTAGCAATAGTTATTTTCGAATTAACAGCATAATGTTTCTTGTAGTCGAAACGTTTATTATCTTTTTGCCAATGTTAATGCGTTTTTAATTATAGAATTTTGTGTTCGTTAATCTAAACAGTTATTTACCGATTAGTGGTATTATAATTTGCGATGAAACCAGTCGTTAAAGTTCCACCACGTATATTTTACTGTTTTCGGTAGATTAATAATGTTTTACCTTTATGCATAGGGGCTTGAGTAAACGCATAGTAGAAAGAATTACTTAGCACGAATGCGTTGTTCGAGCCTTATTAATATGTAAGCCTTTTTTAGACGGGCGATGATTTCGTGCAGTTAAAGAATCACAGACTCTCAAATTATACGCCGTTTTGCATATCGCTTTTAGCGAAAACCAATAATTTGTGACCCAAAACGACGCTGACTTTTTTTCGGTTTCAGAAATCTCCAAAAAAAAACCGATAGCGGTTCACAATTATATATCAATAACTCACCAACACTTCGATATTAGAGACGGAGATTTGTTACGGATATTTAACTTGATATTTTATTATATAGGAAGTAGATGGTGATCAAAAAAAAAAAAACGGGCGATGAAAAAACGTTGTGACTAAAACAAAAATTCTTGGATACTTAAACCAATCGAAAAGACAGACAGTGGACGATATCATAAAGCGTGAAATGTTCTAAATAAATAACCAGCAGCTAGATGAATTTTCGATATACATTTTAGAATAATAAATGAACCGATGCTATTTTATTTAGTCACGTATTTTATGGTGGGGATATTAAAAAATTAACATTTTTCAAACGGATTCTGGGAATCGATCATCGTATCGCGCCTGAAGATACACACTTTTTTACCGACGGTAACCCGATGTAAGATAATTTGACAACTTCACGGTCAACTTATTGAATAATAATTATTTAAATACAATAATCATCTCCATGATTTTATGTTACCTAATGAAATTTATATAGCACCAAATTAGTAACAATTATTTTTTATAATAATTAATAACACTAAGTTAAGAATCTGGCCTTAAAGCAATTGAGATTGAGACATCTTCCATTGTTTTTATTTTGAGAAACATTTTACTAATAGAAAAATAATTCTTGTATATTATATAGAATATATTTTAGTGAATAAGACTGATTTTAATACAGTAATCTGTATCAGGAATGTATGCTACCTAATCAAATTTATATACCACCAAATCAGTAACTGTTGCAATATTTCTTTATAGTAATCAATAACACTAAGGCTCTGATTTTTAGACAATTCAGATTGAGACATATTTTAGCAATAACTAAATTCCTGTATATGTATCGAATATATTTTAGTGATAATAAATAAAATAATCACTACCACCTAAATTAGGAAACTGACTTTGAAACATCTTTCATTGTTTTTATTTTGAGAAATATTTGACTAATAAAAAAATTCTTGTATTTTAGTGAATAATGGTGATTAAAATACAGTAATCAGTATCAGGAATTTGCTACCTAATGAAATGTATATAGTACAGAAACAGTAACAATTAATTTGTTATAACAATTAACATCAAATCAAGAAACTGATTTTATGATATATTTTATAGTTTGATTTTGAGAAACATTTTAGTAATATAGAAAAATTATTCTTGTATATGTATCAAATCTATTTTAGTGGGGAATTGTGATTTAAATATAATAATCACCATCAGACCTTATGTCATCCAATTAAATTTCAATAGCAGCAAATCAGTAACAATTAATTTCTTATATTAATAAACACTAAATTAAGAAACTATATTCATATTTCAGCCTTTGATTTCGAAAAATATTTTAGTAATACAAACAAAAATTGTTCGACATGTATCAAATTTATTTTAGTGTATAATAGTGATATAAACGCAATAATACAACCAAATTAGTAATAATTAATTTGTTATTATTATAAATACTATAGTAAGACAGTGATTTTGGAGATAATTAACACTGAAAAATTGTGATTGTCTGATTTTGAGAAATAGTTTAGTAATAAAAAGAATTCTTGTGTATGTACCGAACATATTTTAGTGAATAATAGTGATTTTACCCAACCTAATGTATTTTATAAAGCTTTAAATAGCAATAATTAATATTTTGTGGTAATCAGCACTAAATTAAGAAACTGGTGGATGGAAAGTTTAAACTGAGAGCTACCTCATTCTTTGATTTTGAAAAATATTTTCAATATCACTATTTTATGTTGCAAATTTTCATAATAATTAGCACTTTTTTAAGAAATTGATTTTGTAACAAATTTATTTAGCAATAATAATAATTCAAATATAATAATGAGTAACTTTTTAAAATAATAATTAACTCTAAATCAAGAAATTGATATTGAGACAACTTTTATTAATAATAAATGCAAAAATTCTGTATTATTAAATAAAAGAATTCTTATCAAATCAGCGGTAATGATATAATGTCAATAATTTGCAACTCGTTATAAATTAAATGTTATTAGTAATGCGAAAACATTTCATAATCACAAATAATTGTTTATACCAGACAGCAGTCGTTTAATCTTAATTTTTTACAAGAATAATGCCCAAACATCAACCGAATAGTTTTATGAAAGTTCATCGATACAGGTCATTAAAAAGACGATAATGAATTTTTCACCGCAATTCATCTGTCGATAAAGTTTTTCATCTCGTTGTTTTTTTGGGGTTATTTCGAAAATTGTAATTGTCAGACATCATCCATCACGAAAAACATTATGATATTAGCAAAACATTTCAATTAGATACAGTAAGAAAGACCGTTTAAGTCCCGATAACTGTTTTTATAAATCGAATTGTAGCTCGGAAGGAGCAGAAGAAGAATCATCCTACTGTCAAAGTCGTGGCAACTATAGAATGTCTATTAAATGATGAGACACGGAACAGAAATGGCTGGCAGACAGATGATGGTGTAGGATTTGTTAACAACAGTCATTTTAATGCCCCCCTTTAGTCAAATCGCCGCTAAATAATTCTTAGTCACTTCGTAATTCGTTCTACCACCGAGAAAGTTGATTATCGTTAAAAGTTAAGAGAGGAGCTGAAACAGTTAGTATTAAATTTAGTTTCTGTCCGTACAATAACTAACCAAAACGAATTGATTTAATTACTGGTGTTGTGTGTGATGTTGTTTCGAACGAATACTTTTCATAAATAAAAAAACATATATTATCGACACTATGATGAATTTAACTGTTAAATATAATAGAGAGAAATAAATTATGAGGAATAACTAACAAAAAATCATTTCTAGATCAATAGAAATATACTCAGCTTTATTTTTTGAATGCTTACTAAATATTTTAATAAATGCTAATAGAGACTGCTAAGTTATAATTTATGTATCAGGCCTGTAAATTAATTTTAAAGGATTTACAATAGATGTTCTCTATGTATTAAATCGCATCGTGTATATTTGTAACCAACTTCATGTTGAAGCCTCAATAACAGGCTTCACCTTTCAGTATGTGTCATTTCATCGAAGTGTTAAAAAAGTTGCGGCTTAAGATCATCGAATGCTCTGTGAGGCTTGTGCATCCATGCTCCATTAATTTCAACATATGTATATTGGTCTTGACGTTTTAAATGTGGTGACTGACACTGTTCTAGACCAGAAAAATTTGAAAATATTGCTCAATGGGGATCGCCATCGACTATAATTGATGCGTTTGAGCCAAGTACTGCGCGAAAACAGCCAGAATACCAGCAAAGGCACAACAATATTATTCTTCAGCATGACCACACTCGATCACATGTTTCAAAACTGGTAAAAACATGCTTGGGAACATCAAAATGGGAAGTGCTACCGCGCCCGCCTTATTCTCCAGACCTAGCTCTCACTGAGCAGCGCTTCATTTCTTATGAGAATACCAAAAAAATGAATCGATTCATGGATAGCCTGAAATGATACATCGTTATTTCGAGATGGAATACGTAAATTGCCTGATAGATGAGAAAATGTAACAGCTACCAATGGACAATACTTTGAATAAAATACATTTCACCGATTTTTCACAATAAAAAAGAAATCTTTTAAAACTAATTTATAGATTTATTAGTTTTTGGCAAAATATATGTTCTCTTAAATAACTTAATTTAAAATTTTAAATCATAAAGTGATTTTTTATATAATAGTTTCGTGATTGTTTTACTACATTAGATACCAGTGATTAGTTATATAAGTATTTGGGATCCTATTCTCTAAAATATATGTTAATAGATTCATTTTTAAAATAAATTAAAATTTTCTATAGTGAAGTTTTGTGATTTTTTTTGTTGTATTAAAACCCAGTGATTATATATATGCAGGAATATTACAATAAATTGTTTTAGATGTGAGTTATTATTATAAGAATGTGTAAGTGGGTATATCAGATAAATATGAGGGATAAACTAAACAATAATTAAAGTATACTTAAGTACTTGGGATCATATCCCCTAAAGAAAATATTTTACATACATGTAGTTTTCGACAAAATATCTGTTAATAGCTGAATTCTTAAATTCATTAACTTAAACTTTTAAATCAAGAAGTTTTGTGATAGTGTCTCGTTATATTAAAAACCAATGATTAGTTATATCCAAAAATATCACAGTTCATTGTTTTAGGAGTGAGTTATTAATATAAAAGTATTAAGTGGGTATATTAAGTAAATATGAGCATTTTGAAACAGTAATTGAAGTATACTTGTATGCTGATAAGTATTCGGGGTCCTATCCCCTAAAGAAAATATTTGTAATCATTAAAAAGTGTGTACGCGTAGATAAAATAGAAGAGGTATTCTTTTGGTATTACAACAAACAGAGTTAATGAATAGTTGTTTGATATAGATTAAGCTTCGAAAAGGACAGGTGACTATCACACCGTTTATTTATAAATGTGTGGGAGACATTCTGCAGACTTCATATTCTAAACAAACACGTTAGCGGCATCGAATCGAAAGTATATTTTTATACGTTGAGTTTGTAAAATATACAGTCGACGTCGACCTTTTCTTTGAATTTCCAGATAAATTTTCCCGTTCCGCCGAAACGATTTTTATATGCGGGAACCTGCTTCGGACGTGAACGGTTATTGCGAATAATACAACATTCGTATTCGACGTTAATTTATTTTGTTTTTATTGCAGGAGTCATACGGCAGCACTCTGGACCGATGGAGCATCTGTAACCCCGAGGAGGAACCTCTGGTCCTCCAGCAATTTCTCAGGTTCGGAGAAACCAGAGCCATAACGCAGCAACTGCTTCTGGCGCAACAGGCACTTCAGGACCGCACCCTGGAGCGTCTGGAGCGTCGTCATTCGCCGCATCCTCGGGCAATGTCCCCCAGCCGTCGTCCATCACCCCCGACTGTTCCTCCGTCTGTCTTCCACCCGCAAGCTCACGCCATGTCACCGCATCAGAAGCACCCCCTGAGCTTTCTGAAAATGCCACCGGTTTCCAGCGGACCTATGTCATCAGCTTCGCCGCCCACTAACATCACCAACAGTCCACTGAATCGGCTTCAAAGTATGCAGCCGTTCGATTATCGTAAGTTAGGAGCAGCGGGACTTCCAACGTTTCCAAGCCGACTTAGTCCGGATATGGGACGCCGCCGTGCAACCGACAACGAAACGGTTGGATTAAACTTAAGCATATCCACGTCATTACCAACTTGTTTACCACCACCTCATCCCCCAACATCTCTTGGACATTCGGCAGCAGCCATGGCGGCATCTGCCAATGCTCTCGCAGCAGCTAGCTTAGTTGTTTCCTCATTCCCGGGTTTAATGTCAACGAGAATGTCCAGTGGGAGTAAGTCACCATCCAACGCCGATATTTTCAGTGGAAACAATAACAGTGAAGAAGACGATGACGCTGATGAAAACTCCCACAGTGCTTTGAATCTCAGTCGAGACAGAGATATAATGAAGACACCAAAACAACCCCGTGTACTACCACCGAGAAAACCATCAACATCCACCAAACGTCAATGGGGTTCCCCTAATTTACCGTTAAATCTTGGTACGCAGTTTATTAATCCTGCTACAGGGAAGAAACGAGTGCAGTGCAATGTATGCTTGAAAACATTCTGCGATAAAGGTGCGTTGAAAATTCATTTCTCCGCAGTACATTTGCGGGAAATGCACAAGTGTACAGTGGAAGGGTGTAACATGATGTTCAGTTCTCGAAGATCCCGAAATAGACATAGCGCCAATCCGAACCCAAAATTACATTCGCCACATTTAAGACGAAAAATATCTCCGCACGATGGTAGAAGCGCTCAGTCTCATCCGATTTTAATACCGCCGCAAACCGGTTTGGCTTTACCAGGAGCCGCGGCACTCAATCCCCTTCCGTTCAGTCCATTCTCTCTACTAACGCCACCACCAGATATGAAATATCACTCACTAGCTACCATCGATTTTAAACAAACTCTTGACTTGAGTATGCAACGAAGCATGGAAGAAAATAAACATTTAATGAAAGATCCTAGTGCTCTCGCTTTAACGTCATCGAACCAACAACATTCTGAGGAAGAAGAAGACGACGAAGAAGGAATTGTTGTAGTCGGTGGAGATGAAGAAGAAGAGATGCCGCCCCAGGAAAAGGAACAACCGGTCATGGAAATGGAACCTATAAAGGAAGAACCGATGGAAATGGTTAAACAAGAACCAGAACCGGTGAATCCACCACAACCGATAGTCGAACCTGAACCACCCAAAGAACTATATGAAGTAGAAAAGCACGAACAGGCAAATGAACCTCCGGTCTCATATCCAGTGGTTAACGATCAGCCCGAAGATTTCAGTATGCCAAGTAAAAAACAGAAAATGTCCATATCCGATGGTGATGAAGAAGTAACAAGTAACGTAGATAGTAACGAAGATTCGTTGAGTGTAGTTGATAACCATAGTTTAAAGGATGAAATGTCCAGTGTACAAACGAATAAACGAAAACGAAAAAGTCAAAACCCTACCCGGTGTGCAGTACCTGTTATGATGGAAGATCCGACAAGTGATGGTGATTCCTCAAATGATGTTTTCGCCGAGCGCTTGGCCGAATCGACTCGAAGATTAGAAGTAGATGCAAAAATCGAGCCCAAAAAGGAGATCAAAGTGGAAGACAGGTGCGAGTCTCCATTGGATCTCGGCAAACGCAGTCCCGACGTTAACGCTAACGAACCCGAGAAAAACATCAGCAACGAAATCAAAACGTCACTGGCCCCCCTTTTTTTAATCGACAAATTAAAAAAAGAAAAACTGTTTCACGATTCTGAAGCCGTCGATGAGAACGATGATCGCCCAGCCAGCTCAGTGGAAAGTAACAAAAGCGACGAATCCTTCGACTCATCCAATGCTCTGAGACATTTGGAGAGTCTTTCGCATGGCCATTTTAGCGACTGGATGTCGAAGGGGTTTCACCTGGGGTTAGGAACACCCGGTGCACAATTTCCTCCGTTGGGGTTTATGGTAGGTGGTGGGCCACCCAGCCCGGCACGTTCCCAGGCTTCTTCAGCAGGAAGCAGTAATGGAGGTGAGTCTCCCGATGAAAACAGCCAAAATCAGTTTTTTGGGCATTTCGATAATGGTCAATTCATAAGCACCATGGATGTTCCTATAGATAAAGATAATCCAAGACGATGTACAGCTTGTGGAAAGATATTTCAAAATCATTTTGGTGTAAAGACTCATTACCAAAATGTTCATTTGAAACTAATGCATAAATGCAACGTAGATGGATGTAATGCGGCTTTTCCATCAAAGAGAAGTCGAGATAGACACAGCGCAAACTTAAACCTACACCGGAAGCTATTATCGACGACTTCAGATAAAGGGGGATCAGGTTTATCCACATTTCCCGGTTTCCCGAATCCCGCTTTACACAACGAATTCTTCACGAGACTTTATGCTGAAGAAGCTTTCAAAACTCACCATCTACCATCGAATCTTGATCAGTTGATGTTAAACGGAGACAGAATTCCTCATCCTCCATTATTGTTTCCTCCACCTCTAGGTGGTTTACCATTTCCTCTCGGAAATTTTACCCAGTTTGGCCAGTTTAACGGTACTACCGTACGGAAAGAACGATCTTCCACATCGAGTTCTCCAGTATCATCATCACCTCCACCACCTACAAACCTACCACCGAGCTCAGTGAAGTACGTTCACTGTGTAGAAGAAGACCTACCCACTCTAGACAAAGACGGGAAACTACCATGTAGATTTTGTCGAATATCATTCGGTGCACCCTCACAACTGAAGGAACATTGCGAGAAGAATCACTTGTCCGAAATGTTCAAGTGTACGATAATAGGTTGTCCGAAAGTTTTTGCTTCGAAAACAAGAAGAAATATGCATTCAGAGAACGAATCCTCACATATGAATCTACTGAAAAAGGAGACTGACGTCTCGTGACCCTTAAACAATAGTTTAGATTTAAGGACTGTACCTTTATGGTGGTGATCAACCTTCAAAGTATTTATCAACTGTTAATTCCTTTGTGATTTTAGAATAATTAATTTAGTTTTTATTATATATTTGAAAGCCAGTTGTTTTCTTTTTTTTTTTGTTTTAATTTATTATTCTTGTACAAAGAATTTCGTATAAATATATAAATATATATATATAAATATAAATTTTTTAGACATGTATAAAAAATTGCATAGCCAGTCGTGACAAATACTCATTTTTTTTGTAAATATATACAGTAGTTTAGTGATCTCTAGTAAGTTGTGATTTAAAAAAATGCTATTCATGTGAAACGATTACATCTTGCTCATTTTATTATCACGAATCAGTTTGTAGCAATTCTATATTCGAATAATGTTTAAAAAACGTTTTAAACACTGTGTGTTGGCTTGTAGAAAGAAAATAAAATGAAATACTCCGTTACCTATAAATAAAGGATTGTTATCCGTATATCTTACTGTGAAATTTTTGATCATTATTAAAAAAAAAATGTATATGTAAATGTGCAATAACTTTGTAAATATGCTAACTTGTCTGTAAATGTATAGATGTAAATAACCCCTCCTTACCCCATCTAAGAAAAAGGATGAAATAATTAAGGTATACGAACAATAAATCGGCCTGTAATAATGTTTCTTTTCGAACTCGGAACTTTCTTTTTGTTTTTTTCGTTTCAACTAAAAAAAAATTTGACTGGAATAACTCTACCGTCAAAAATGTTATTCGTCATGAGCACTTTTTAAATGTTTTTGTTATTGCACCCTCTTATGTACAGAAAAATATGTATTGCCCATGGGCATGATAAAATATAGCTGTCGTATAAAAATTAAATTTGTGTTTTTATTTCATTCCCCCTTTTTTTGGAAACCACCTGTCCAAATCATAAGAAATATATTTAGTTTTGAAATTTAACAATCGATCATAAATATTAAAATGTCTCATATTAATTTTGAACATTTTGCCGCACTTCGCATTTGTCCAAAAGGTTATAAAAACATATTTAAGGGCAATTCCTTCAAATATTTTACTGTAACATTAACTACTTATTGGAAATATATGAAGTATTTCAGAGTTTTGGATGTCTTAATATTTGTTGCAGAAACATAATTTTAGTTGTAATAACTGAATAATATAAATATAAAGGTCCAGCCATGAAGAAAATTATTTAACTCTATCTAAAGATACTGTAAAGGAAAACAATCTCTAGCATCACTTTCAATGAATACCAAATAAATGTTAATAGAATACCAAAATAATCTTTGTAAAAGTAAAATGAATACTGAATCTATTCCAAATAATGTATAAAGTATAATATTTCAGATAGGCTGTTATAAAATATGACATATAATTCCTACATTATCAAATAAGATGTCTGTATTCTTTGACCATTGATCTGGAGAAAGTCTTATCTTGTATAACTTAGTAATTTCTAATTCACTTTGAATCATTATGTGATTCACAAATACGGTTAATATCAATCTTGAACATAAAAAATACTTATGATAAACCCTGACTAATTAAATAGTATATTGTTATCACACAAATTATATAATTCTTTCTTATTTTGCTTTATTTAAAAACAGTTAACTTTGTAATTGGTTCTTGTTTCGAACACATCAGCAAATGTGGATATTCATATTTTTCAGAACAGAGTCCTAAGAGATATAGATGCACCCAGATACCATAGGAATCCATCAGTATATTCAAACTATAGCTTTTCATTTTTCTTATTACTTTTAGTTATGTTCTGATGTAAATTATTTAGGGTTAAAAGTGAATTGATAAAAGGAAAACAAATAAATAATTGAATTTATATATCTTGTGTCACCTTTTCAACTTTATAACAACCTTTATCGGTGCATCTTTAAACAGATGGAATCTGCTCTATTTTTATTGCCTATATATTTCATATACATGAAAATATTTTTGTCAAGTTTTACTAATACCTTTAGCCTTTAATAAAAGAGTTTCATATATTTTTGATATATAGTGAATGTATAGTGAACATAGTGTTTTGAATAATAGTGAAGGTATAAACGTGTTTGTGATATATTTAACAGTGAATAATAACAAAGTAACAAAAATTGAGTTATTATAAAAACGTAGGAACTGTGGAACTTCCAAGGTACCTTAACAGTCAAGATTGGTCTTTAATAAATTACGTAATTAGTTTTATTTTCACAAACTACATAGCCTAATGGTTAAATTCTATAGTTTTGACATTCTCCAAAATAAAACAACCATTTAAAAATTGTGATTTTGATGACAGTGATAAAGAATGGCCAAAATGTCTGAAAACAATGAGTTGTAAAACTCATTGGCCGAAAACCCTGCTCAAACTCTGAAATAACTTTCAGACAGTCTAGATAAATTAACTGTTTACAGGCGTTTATATGCGATGGAAAAGATCCAAAAGAAGGGAAAATCTTATTATCTGTATTATGAATGGTGATCTACTGCAGCAATCCTAAACAAAAAGTAATGGATTGGTCATCATATCTCATCACTATAAGTCTTGTTGTGCATCAGCAAGGTGTGGTATATTACAAGCTGATAAAACTAAATGAAACTGTTACTGCAGATGTAACAACCGAAGCAGCAGAAACAAAAGACTGTAATCTCGATTCTGAATAATACATTGTTACAGCTAAAATGGGGAGTTCTGCTTCATCCAGCTTACTCACCAGACCTAGTACCTTCTGATTACTATTTCTTCAAATCCAGGCAGTACGGTTCTGAATTTCTGAATAAGTACGAAAATATATTGTATCACTGCTAAACCAATATCGTTCTTTCGACACGATATCCCTATGTTACTAGAAATCTGAACAAAAAAATTGTAGAAAATGATGGAATATATTTTGATTGGTATATTTGTACTTATTTTTCTTAATATCTAATGAAATGTACAGGCCTACTTTAATTTTAAAAGATTTACAACAGATGGTGTTAATGTGTATAAAACGTATCGCGGATATTTGTGTCAGTTTCTCGAAGTGTGAACAAATATTTTTCAGTGCGTTGAAAATATCTGATCTTTCACTGTAATCAAACTCCATTAATTTCAATATGTGAATAGTGGTATCGACATTTTTAAGGTGGTGATTTTGATACCGAAGATAAAGGGCGTTCTGCCAACAAAAATTGAAGGCATTGTAGGATGAAACCATCAATGAGAATCGACTAAAATCGACGATTTTGAACCGAGCACCGCGAAAGACAATCGAACCGGAATACATGTTGCAAAATCGGTGAAAACATATTTAAAAACATTAAAATGGGAAGTGCTATTTCACACGCTATATTCTCCAGACCTTTCTCCTTCTGATTACTACTTGACCCGATATATGAGTCGTGACCTGTCTAAGCAGCGCATTTCTTATGAAGATACCTAAAAAATAAGTCTATTCGTAAAATAAACAGTTAAATTATGAAGAAAACCTTTAAATTAAAATAAAGAATGGTCACAATTAAGTATACTTTGGTGTTCTTCGGTGGTAATATCGATAGCGGTAATTTATATGAAGAAAAATACGACAAATAATCATATCCCCGATGGGGCATGTAAATATCACGCTCATTAGTCGGTTATCTGGACGCAGAAAATGAGAGTTGGCTCTCTTACCGAACCCGAAGGCCGAAGTAAAACGAAACAATTAAGGCACATTATTAATTACAGTCCGGACTAAACAATTATTTTGCCGATTAGCGAACAAAGTGTTATAAAACAATAATTCTTTATAGAAAATTAAAACGGATCCAGTCAGTATCCAGTGGTGATTGGAAATGAATACGGCCCCCCGGGGGCAGAGTCTCGCATGCCCCCCCGCAGTAAGTCACACAGACTCATTATTTACAGGGCTGCGGGCCCCTTTGCTAAGACGAGACTAGCCGCACAGCCTTCAAGGTCACCAAATGGATCGGTTCATTTAAATAGAACACTTATCAAAACATAACCCACGATAGGATATTTTAATAAATTATTGATGGACTTGTACGGGTCTCAAATTGATTCTTTTTATTGCCGCGTCTCGCTTCTTTTTTTTTCCTTCATCTTCCCATGTATTTCTCTCAGTCGGGTACATTGTCGTTAATCAGAACGTACCTGTACCTCATTGTACTTGTACAATTTATATTTCATTTCACCGATATTGCCGTCTCATGTCCGCGACTCGATAACTAATATTTTTTTATCCCTCTATACAAATCGTCTCTCTTTCATAAAATAATTGACTTTCAATATTAAATATATTTCTTTTATGTAACTACAAATGATCGGTAAAATATGAGTTTATCTAGATAATTCTTTTATTAAAACTGACGATCATGATAGTAATATAGATGTTTCTAAACATTAATTATAGATATGGGTATTAATCATATTAATGTTTGTTGTTTCGTCTCCTCAAAGTTATTTAATTTGTTTACATACCTCATTATTGAACTTTTATTTTTTGAACTTATCAAAGGAATCACTAATGATCACCCTGTGATCGAAATTTGACAACAATTTTTAAGTTAATCATGTTTCTCTCATAACAGAGTAAAGGGTATAATTTAAAAATGTTACTGAAAATTGTTTTCACAGTATTTTCAATATAAGATCAGATACGTATTTGATATATAACATTAATTAATTAAACCTTTTTTAAATGACATTTAATAAAATCTAACTTCTATTAACTTTCAATAATCAACAAAATATTGATAGGCTTAAATTCTACACCAAAGAACATGATAACAAAATATCATAAGTAAGGTTATTTCATAACTTTAGAGCATCATATATAAAGTATACATGATCTTTCCTTACTATTATTTCATAAACATATGAAATAATAAATGATATAATACATGTTTGTATATTAAAACAAAGAATATATGAATAAAACAATTGGGAAATTGATATTAAAACAAGAATGAATACAATCATGGAATTTATTAATTAACTTAAATTAAATTATTACATTAACTACTGATTTTTCAAAATCCAGGTCTATAAAGTAAATAATCAAAATAATTGATAGAAGGTTCAAAAAATAAAATGTCATATATTCACATATCTTATTACATTAATCCTTAAACACCTTAATATTTATACATTATTTAAAATGTTTACAAATTTACCGTTCATAATTCATGATTTCTTCTATTTCATTTTTTCATTTTAACTGCTGCATATTTTCACTTATGTATTCATACACTTTTCATTTATGTATTCATATAGTCTTTGTCTTTTGTATTTCTCAACAAAAATATATTGCAAAAATAATAAATTCACTAGGCTGATTAAAATAATTATTTCTTTATTTTATTATTTTTCTTATTATTTATTTAAAACTTTTAAATAAATTTGCATCGTCCATTATTTATTTATTCCACTGTACGATCTCACCCTTGCATATAGCTCATCTTTAATTTGCCTTATTTCATGTACCTACTGCTTTCTACCTTGTCTTATGTCCCATGGAGAAGCTAACAACTCACCAACAAATAAGGAATTAAAATTCTATGATTCTATTCTATTTTATTGTTTTCAAAATTCTTTGCAACATTAATGTTATTCACTCTTGATGCACAAATTAAGTTAAGAAATGCATTTACTAAAGAAGCCTGAAATTAAAGATGTTAATACCAGTAAATTTTACACAAAAATCTTAACCTTTAGAAATAAATAACCTTTGGTACAATTATATACTGTCTCCAGAACAATATCAATTTCTATCAGTTCTTAAACAATTTTTGGTAGCTGTTCTTTATTGGCCAGATATCTTATTAAAAAAAGGAGCTGATTTCGACATTTTAAGTATATTATAATCAAAGAAGGCCGACGATTCTTGTTATTCCTTGAATTTTGTTAGATTATGTTTGGATAAAATTTTCGCCTATGTCGGGTGTTTCTTGTGCAGCTGTATATACATACCTTCCGATAAAGCAGGCACATTAATATTTTCTCTCTGCAAAAAATGTAAAATATAAATTTACATGTTCATACTAGTCTTTATCGTTTTTTTTAAACTTATCATAACTCTGTAATAGTTCCAATAAGACAGGAATAACTAAATATAACACAAAATCTTAAGTAACACTGCTTAAAATTGAATAACTTCGTTTAATAGTATTTCACGATTTAACAGTGTTTCCGATTCAAAATTGCCAGCCGGCATTTTGAGGTGCAACTTTGCCAAATTTTGATTTTAGAAATTACCCGTCCGTAATTGTTTTACGTACAACAAATACAACGAATAATATACCGTATAAGAACATGAGATAGCCGGCTTGGTGGCGCAGTGATAAAGGCGATGGGACGGTCTCCTCCTACTGTTGCGATAGCCGCGGGTTCGAATCTTGCTGGGGCATGGTCGTAAATTTATGTTTGTGACTGTTTAATATTTGTGATTGTCCTAGGCAATAGTGTAAAATCGGACAATGAAAATGATCCCAATCACGCCAGTAATCAGGCTTGGGTAAGATCGGGTGTCTTCTGTGATGATTTCTAAAGTTGGTCACTCGCCAGTCGGTAGGCTTAATGTCGAGGCCCGTGGTTCGGATCGTTTTCCTCGTCGGATTTTGCACTCTTGCCTAGAACATTCACAAATTTTAAACAATCACAAACATAAATTTACGACCATGCCCCAGCAGGATTCGAACCCGCGGCTATCGCAACAGTAGGAGGACCGTCCCATTGCCTTTACCACTGCACCACTCCATCAACTCCAGTTATTTTGTTTAGTGGTTAGAATGCTGTATAAATTATAAATGTTACTGTTTTTCTGAAATTAAAAATTAAAATTAAATAACATCAACACATAATTTAAGTTTAAACCTATGTGGCATATATAACTAATTAAAAATACTATATTTTTATGTGTAAACTGTAAAATATATGATAATATAATTCGGTTTTGTCTGTATAGAACATTTAACGACACCATGGCTTCATTTCGGACTCTATTAAAGAGAGAAACTATTAGGGCGACTCAATAAAATAACAATTAAATTTATGCTAATCGCGTTTTTATCACTTCCAATAATTTATTTAATTAATGTTTTTATATCGATTTCTATCCTCTCCCGAATTTTATGACCTATCTTGAAAATTTCGAATATTTCTCGGAATATCCATTCATATATCATTTACATATAAATTAAAGGACACAACTTTGTAACAAATTGTCGACGTTTTTAACAAACAGATTATTCTTATTTATACGAGGAATGTTTGGAAATCAAAACTCTTACTTGGAATAAATAGATTTTTTTTTCAAATAGTACAATTATTTTTGAAAATATTGCTATTTACCATAACTGGTGATTGTAGTATAGTGAATGCGGAAATATAGGTAGAATTTCGCATCTAAGGATATACAGACGTTACAGACTTTGCACCATGTGACTGAGCATTGGCATCCTTCCTTCTTCACGTTGTTCCTTGTATACTAATCATTTTAAATACTTGGTTTAAAGGCATTACAATCAAGATCTATTTGCTATGACATCGGCTTCCAATTTCTTATTTTTGTTCATATTTTTAGCAATATTTGATAATTTTCAGTAATTTTTTAAAATTATTTAATTCTTCAAAACTGAATTTTCTCTAGTTCATAATACTTTTTTGGTTTTCTTGATATATCATCTTGACATGACAATGAAATTAATTTTAAGGAATACTTAACCATATGTTGCAAAACCGATGAAAACTTACTTCGAAACAGCATACATTAAGATGATAACTGATACAATATATTATTATAATATTCTGAACCATTTCTAACAACTTTTTTTCATATTTGTAGCAACATAGCTATATCATGTCGACAGAACGATGTTAGTTTGTCAGCAATCTGATATAGATAAATCCATCTCAGACTTTCTCGGTATTTCGAAATCCTTTCCCTGCCAAGACATGCTGCATCGATCTGAAATATTGGTAACCAAAAGATGCTGTATCTGGTGAGTGATCTCCAGTCAGTTCGTATGGTAGCTACTTTCCCTCCTTTTTAATTTTCCCAATCGCATTTAAACAGCTATAAATAGCTGTGAAATTGCTAAGCTGATTTTTTGGTCTTCCAGATCGTTCTTTGTCAGTGATATCAATATCACCAATTTTAAATAACCTAAACCAAAACATCACCATAAGTTTTTAAATTGATTTGATTAGCTTCAGCAGAATTCTCATATCAAACAACAAAAATAACAAAATTGTACATTGTTAGTTACGACTAACAATAAATCTTCTGAAACAATTTTTCGTCTTTTGATTTTTGTGCTAATGCAATTCTAGCCTGAAGAAATAAGGTATCGTGAGTACGATGGATGGACTAGAGCTTTACATTTAACACTTCCAGGTACATTTGTTCTAACTTCTTCTGTTTGAAATTTAATTTACACTTCTTCATACACTGTCCGATTTTCACTATATTTTTGAACTTATTGCTGACAATTAATTTCAAGCAACATATAAAACAATCAATGGGTCTTAATCAGGATTTTTTCAAACACAAGGAATACAGTAAATAATTCCCCGCAAATGATGGTTATGCAAATATGATAAAAAATGATTTGAATGAATCTCTTAACCGATGTCGAAACTTAATTCCACCCCTAGTATTAAATCATGCACTGTTTACCAATTTACTAGGAAAAAAAAAACAATTAAATATACAGCTATTAGTAGAGAATAACATTTCTCATCAAGCAACTTACGAAAGGATTATTAAAAACGACATTCACGGTCCACAAAAAAAACAGATAAAATTACAGCACTGAATTGGAATCAGAAGACAATTCTTTACAGACGAAAAAAACAGCAAGTGGCTTATATCAATCAGGTTCGCTGCTTTTTCTGTCGACTGATACCGATCAAGTGTATTAACCTTGCTGCTAAAAAAGAAATATCAATATTAAATGGTTCTGATCACGCCACTGTACCAATAGGACCGCCACTGTAAATGACATTTCGAATTGGACATTTATTTTGTGTCTGTGTGGATGTAAAAAAAGTCTTATTTTGTCGAGGCAAAAAGATAGTTCTTTGAAAAGGTGAAACATGTGTGACACGCTAATAACAACGTATGACCAGAGGCAAAATTTTGACAAGGGTCAACAGTGCTGTTCTAAGAATATAGCAATTAAGAATTTGTGAAATTATATGTAATTTTCGGACTGTTTTAGAAAATTAATTGTGAATTAATCGAGGGAGAGAGAGATGATGGGTGTTCCTAGGTCATTCTTGATACTCGGTATGCTATTAAAGCTTTTAACTGTGTCGGAATACGTTTGGAGTCATTTCACACGGATTGTCCTCTTTTAACTAATCTTTAACCCACTGAATATAGGAAAATTTATGAAATTGTCTCCTTTAAATTACGATTTTTTAAGTCAAAGGGCGGTAAATGATCAATATTGCCTAGCATATCATTACTTTTTTTTTTAGATACGCTTAGTACAATCTTAATTTACAATTAATTTATTACTACTTTTCCTATGTACTTGGATTAATTAACAAGCAAGACGAGTGCGAGAAAATACATCAGTATGTATTCCTCAATTATAAAATTATAATTATTTATTAATTATTAACTTATAGCTATAGTTTACACTAATAATACACACTAAATATTCACACAAGTTCGTATGGTTTTGTTCGTTTCAATCTCCTGACATCCTGCGCGCTGTCCAGCAGTTATATTGCTTCCACGTTAGTATGATTTAGTAATCTTTTTTCGTGTTTCAAGGCGAAATCCTGCACAACTTCGCAAATCCATTTGACTTCCAGGTCATCGTGCAGTTCTTCATTGGTTACATAGCGATAAGCATTGGTAATCAATCGAAGAACCTTGTTTTGACAGCGCTGTATGACTAACTGATTTGAATTTTTAGTGCAACCCCATACTTGCACCCCATAGGTCCAAATTGGCTTTATAAATGTATTATAGATCAACCTCTTTGATTCTAGATCAAGTTGAGAGTATCTTCCGACTAACCAGTATAGTTGTTTTATTTTGGTTCTAATGTTTTGCTTTTTGTCTAACGTGATGCTTCCAATTTAATCTACCGTCAAGATGGATTCCAAGGTATTTTGCTGATTCTGCTTGAGGAATCGGGCATCCATTGAGTGATATAATTAAGTTTTTATTATTTCGCCTTAATGCAAAATTAACGTGGACAGATTTGGAGCTATTAAATTGAATTTTCAAATCTTTCGTCCATTTATAGATTTTGTTGACTGCCACTTGAACTTTTTCTTTTGCCCTAGGCAGAGATATATCTTTTGCCATAATAACTGTGTCGTCAGCAAAGGTTCCAAGAAGTGTTTCTTTTGTTGTTGGAATGTCAGCAGTGTAGAGCAGATACAGGAGAGGTCCTAAGACGCTACCTTGTGGAACTCCAGCCGAGAACTCCATTTTTAAATGTCGATAACGCCATTTCGTGCGATACTCTAAATTTTCTTCCGAATAAATATGACCCCAGCAATTGACCATAGTTACGCGGTAACAATTTACTCATCTTACAGATTAATCCCAAATGCCAAACCCGATCAAAAGCTTGTGAGACATCCAGGAATATTGCAGGGCAGTATTTCTTTTCTTCAAACGCTCTTTCAATAGCCGCAGTTACTGTGTGCACTTGATCGATAGTTGAATGGTGATTTCGAAAACCAAACTGGAAATCTGATATTGTTACCAAATGTTTAACACGTTTAAATATCAGTTTCTCAAATAGCTTTGATATTGCAGGTAGTAGCGAAATAGGTCTGTAAGATTCGACTTGTTCTGCGGGTTTGTCAGGCATATCATTACTGTCATTCTGATTATCATAATTAAGGATACGGATTGCAGAGAAAAATACCGATATTCTTTAAAAAATATATCGATATATCGAAAAAAATAGAGTTGATATTTTCGATATCGATATATCGATATTTTTTTCACATTCCTAATCATATTACCTCTTTACTTTTTATATTAATCTTCGATGATCATTGTTTCCGTGCATATGATTATTTATTTGTTATTATTATTAATAATTAACGATATTGATTGATACGAGGTAACATTTCTTTATTATCTCATTTATTAATATTATAAATAGAGTTTGTTATGACATACTGTTTGCAATAAATTATTGATTTTATTATAACCAAGGTATACGTTTAAATTAATATGGACATGTAGTTTTTTTATTATTAAAATATTTTATTAAAAATAGTGTATTATTTTTCAAAACAACCGATGTCTATCTGGTTATCAGGATATATTGTTGGAAGTTGTATATTCAAAATGAAGATTTTGTTTTGATCAAACCCAAAGAATTGGCCAGATCACATGGCTAATGAGCCCTGCAGGGATTATTAGATAATAATTAGTATTAATGCCATTGGAGTTCTCCTACAAGCATGAAAATGAGCATCTTTCGCAGGATTCATTTAAAAATGAGTTAAAAATAGAAGAAAAATGTTAACTATATGTAGCTTGTCTTGTATCTAAATTATAAACAGACTACCAATTAATTTTTCCTATCATTTCCATAATTTTTTCAAGTAATTGCAGACTAATGAAAATTACTGAAAATATAAAGAAATGTAGGTTGAATAAAATAGTGGTAAAATAATTATTATACAATATTTCGTTTTCGAGTTATACAATGAAAAGTGTATTTTCAAAAATAAGTGTTTTTCTTATATCTCTAATATCTCTAAAAAATATCAATTCTAAAATAATTTAACATGGATTTTCGTTTCCTTCACCCCAAAATATATACGTTTTGATAGTTTTGTTCTTATCCGAGATGTAAATATTTTTGGCGATTTTTCCATATATATAGTCGTAAAAATTTGAGATTTTTTGTCGTTTTCAATATTTTTGCTGTCATTTTTGTTAAATTAATCATAGATTAATGAAAGTTACATAAATTATATACAATTTTACGCTTAATCGAATGGCGGTACAATAGTTTTTATAGAACTGTTAGTATTTAAGTAATACAATGAAAAGGGTATTTTCAAATAATGAGTAGATTTATGTCACTTATTATATCACTTATGTCATTTATCTTAAAATACAAATGTTTTGAGAGTTTTACCTTTACCCAAAAGGTAAAATATTTGAAAACATCCCCTATATATTTTCAAGTATTTTTGTTGTATTCATCCCAGAGTTAAATTTATAGAGATAAAAAATAACAGTAAATAATACCTAATAAATAATACTAAACTGAACCAATATATTGAGTTTTACAAGTAACTTCAAAAGGCAAATAATATAAATAAATGGCATATACAAATTACTATGAATATTATCATCCCATGCAATAAGTTTTTGTTATATAAACAAGTTTTGGGCCCCATATGGACCTTCGAAATACATTTATGGGCATATATTTAGCAAAAAGTCTTACGAAGTATAGCAGAAGTTAAGGGTGTCGGTTACCGAGAAAAATATTTTAAAAATATCGATATATATATATATATATATATATATATATATATATATATATATATATATATATATATATATATATATATATACATCAATGAAAAAGCCGAATATTCATGGCTACTCCCCGCTTTTGCACTGTATTTGGTGGAACCTTAATGAAATCCTTAATGGGAATCATTATCGAATACAATTGATGCGTTTGAGACGAGCACTGCGCGAAAATCGACCGAAATTTGAGCAAAGACACAACAATGTTATTCTTCAGCATGGAAGTGCTCGACCACATGTTACAAAACCAGTAAAAACATATTTGGAAACATTTAAATGGGAAGTGATGCTCCACCCGAAGTTTCTCCAGACCTTGCTCCTTTTGATTCGTGGATAGCTTCAAAAGATACATCGTTCTTTTGAAATTGAATCCGTAAATTGCCTGAAAGATGACGAAAAGTAGCCACAACTATGGGTGGTCAATACTTTCAATAAAATACATTGTACCGATTTTTTACAATAAAGCTTCAAATTAAAAAAAAACCTATAGAACTAATTTTAAGCCTAATAATATGCGTGGTATATCAGAAACAATAAATTGACCCTCACCCAAGAGAAATTACTGATACCAGTGAAAATATTGATAAACTATATAATATTTTTGACAGAAAGCTGAAGTAATTAAATTTCGACGTGAGGCAACCATTGTGGTTGATCGCATTTTAAACAGACTAATAAACTGTCGTTTTTTAAGCTGCGGTATATATAAATTACCAATCAAAAAGCACGTTAACAACAACCCTAAGTATGTGAAGATTTTTGCGATTGATGTAAAAAATACACACGCCAGCGAGTTTATCTGTAAAATCGGACAAATTGTGTTTACATGCACACACGTTGCGTAGGGGGTTAAATTGGGGTTTAAACGTGCCACTACCCCAAGCCACTTCCGGAACACCTGGCTTATCTAAAGGTCGATCATTAACACTGCGTCGCAAAATTTATTATAACGCCCACTTCTAATAATTACCGTAAAATATAGCGTTAAACCATCTTTGTGTATGTGCACGAAACTCCTCTATGTTTACATGCAATTAATGTTATGATATTATTTTAATTTATCGAGCATGACTTTTTTTTAGTGTATTAAATTAAATAAATTAGCATAGAGATAGTTCGCCTTTACCTTAATTGAAATATAAATACATCTTAAAAAATAATAAGAAGATTGTCTGGATAGAATTTCTTTATACGATATTATAAAATGATTGCAAAAAGATCAAATTAGTGATTTTAGCGTGATATATTCCTACAATCCAAAAATACATAAAAGAATACCGGAACCATATCCCAGCGCCATCTACCGGGCCAAATTGTGAATCTGATATCTGCTCTATACTGCTGATAGCCCAACAACAAAAGAAACAGTTGGAACATTTGCCGACGACACAGTTATCATCGCGAAAGATGTCTAAGACTGTAGAAATAGTACAAGCAGCGGTCAACAAGATCTACAAATGGACTAGAAACTGGAAAATACAGTTTAATAGCACCAAATCTGTCCCTACTAATTTTGCGTTGCGGCTAAACCTATTATATCACTTGACGGATGTTCGATTCCTCAAGCAGAATCAGCTAAATACCTCGGAATATATTTCGATGGTAGGTTATATTGGGAACATCATGTTGGACAAAATGCAGAGCAGGTTAGACTCAAAGTCAAGCAACTATACTGGTTATTCGGAAGATACTCTCAACTTGACCTAAAATCAAAGAGATTGGTTTATCAGTCACTCATAAAGCCAATCTGGACATGTGGAGTGCAAATTTGGCTAAAACATCAAACTAACTAATAATCCAACGCACCCAAAATAAAGTTCTACTATTAATTTCCAATGCTTATCGCTACATAACCAATGAAGAGCTGCACGATGACCTCGTAATCAAATGAATATATGAAGTGATTCAATATTTCGCATTAGAACATGAAATAAGGTTGTTAAGTCACAGCAACCTGGAAGTAACACAGCGTATTAAACCACACGAAATTGCTTAGTTTATAAGTGTACAAGTGTATTCTTAACTTTAGCTTTAGTAGATTAGTTTAATTTTTTCATTATTTGGGAATCTAATGTAAGATGTAATTGATAAATAAAATAAAAGAGCTGAAATAGGTGATACAGAACGAACTAAATGAAGAAATTCAAAAATTTTTGGAAAATCGGGCACCAACTGAGGTTATACATTATTTGTTACAAGAAAGCTCAAAAGACCACAGCAGCATAATCCATATATTAAATGTAATAACAATAATTAGGCTAGAAATACCCACTGAGAAAATTACTATCAGTGACTATTACCTCCTGCCGGCCTATAAGTTTATTACCGATAATGTCTAAATGATGAAATTCCAAAAGATATTGTTCGGCAGCAATACTGGACATTTCTCATGCCTTTAACAAAGTGTGGCATACAGTGTTGCAGATTAAATTAAAGAAACTTCTCCCTCATTCTTACTTTCAGATACTAAAATCTTATCTCACATAGAGACATAAAGAGATAGATATTTTAAAATAAAATAAGACAGTGAGTAGCAGAAAAGGTTAACGAATTGAAGAAACATTCAAAACTACGAACTTACATCAAGACAATAAAAATGTCTAAAGCATAATGCAATAAATAGTGAGCAAAATCGACAAAACTCATTTAAGACTCAAATGGTACAATTATTATTTAAACATATTTTCCTTTACTGATAAACTACTGATAAAATGAAAATTACTTTCTTCTTAAGACTAATAATACTAACAATAACAAATAGTGTAGGTTGGTACCCATTACATTTACCTATGTCACGAAAAAGCAGTAGTAGTGGCCAAATCAGCAGCCTTAATGCAAAACGTGACATTTTAAGCTACAATTGCTTGAGATTTGCGCGATAGATGTGTTTTCCCACTCATATGTTACTTAATTATCTAATCTACCGTATCTAGCTTATTGAAAACGCTAATTAAATTTGTTTTCGCATAAACCAAAATGCTTATTTCCCACTATTGCTTTGTTAGCAACACTAAAACTATAGTTTACCGAAAATTCCCATATGTAGGATCCATGTAACATGTAACATGTTATATATAATTAAGCCGATATATCAATATCTAGAGTAAATAATATAATCCGAATTTTAAATGTAATAAAATTTAAAATATATTTGCTATAAATATTAGCAACTTACTTATTTGCAACTTACCAAAAATCCCTATATAGATAATAAATAATACAAATTTTAATATAAACGAATGAAAAAGAAATAAATCTTATTATTTCTATGAAATTATAGAATGTTATTTTATCGTATGTCCTTATGTCAAAACTTATATAAATATATTTTTCGATGTAATCAACCACTGATGGGATCATCGTCTTTAGCTGTTTTGTTATAAAGAAATCCGAATATTTGAATTTCGAATATTTTTCTTTTATCACTAGCGAGCATATGCAAATCGGCATACACACCGGCCCGCGGCGATTAACTATCCAATTACATTTTTGACATCCCCTCGTATTAAAAGCCACTAATTCATTAGACTCCTGAAAATTTAAACCAATTACAAGCAGAAACTAATTAAAAATATATCAAGTAAGTCACGGTATTGTTGACAAGTCCTAATGACGATGTTATCAAAATTTATTACCTATTCTGTGATTATTTTAATACGGCGACAAGGCATAAACATCTCTTTTTATCTCTCGCTTGGGGCTGAAAATTTATTGATGTTCGCCTACATTCAATACGAATATTTTTATACTGTCAGGATATAATAATGGATTGGCCAAAAATTACAATTACTCATATATAAATAACGTTATTTTTAAACCTTGTACAATGTTCATTATAAATTGATTAAAAAAAAGAAAAATCTTTATCTTACCTTAAATATAGTTCTGAACACACAGTTCACTTCATAAACACCAGGTATATTTCTTAAACAATCAAAATACACTATCTCATACGCTAAATTGTCGTCAAGTACGCACACACATAATTCATAGCACACTATTATTTTTCGTAGACAAAAACAGCGCCTGTTTACATTTCGATATCATACTGAATTTTTTTTATGCATTAGTCTTAAAATATATTTAAATTTTTAAATATTCTCTTGTACAGGGTACTTGTATATTTTATTTATGTGAATTAATTTAAATGGTAAATAAATATAATTATTCTAAAATGACTTTGACGTAACTCGTCTTCTTCTTATGACATATCCCGTCTTTTTACCTATCTTCATATAGATTGTCATAAGTAAATGTCAAAATATAATAATTGTGGATTAATTTTAAGGGATTTTGCAATAAATTGCTCTTAAATATTATACTCATTATTAAATTTGAAGTTGTTATATTAAAAAAAATGAGTCAATAAAAATTAATGAATATTGTATAGCCGCTTATTGTATTAAAGTTTCTCCTATTCTATGTGGTTTACTATACAGAAAAATGACGCAAAATAAAGTGAAATGAACTCTAGGTTCTTTAATATTAAGTGAGTTCTTATATTAAAATGAGTGTCGTTTAAATCAATAAAATTTTAATAAAAATTCTTATACTATAATCTAATATGCAAAAATATTTTCTGCCACTCTATAACGACACAAACCGCATGTATTTTGTCTAATACGCTACCATCAAACCACAACAGCTTATGTAACAATAATAATCCGGATCTATTTGTTATTAACACCGTAATTGCCAGGCCTGTCCCACCCACTGATGATAATGAGCGTTTTTGATTGGCTTTTGTCTAAAACTGAAAGCAGTTCTCATCAATTTTATTTGAAAAGAAAATAAAACGAATCCTCTTGTCAAACGTTCTATCTCTCTCTGACTGTACGAGTCCGTACGATGTCTGGTAGTAAAATGTTCGGCTTTTTTTTTTCAGTTCCCCAGCTTTGTCAGAAGAATACAAAACATTACTTTAATTAATTTTATTGCATCTTATTTTATAAGAACCGTTATATCTTACAGGGTGTTAAATATAAATCCGAATGATTATTTTAAATTGATAGTAAAAGGACGATTTGTTTTTGTCAGCTCATTTATATATAGATGTAGATATTTTAATGCTAGTAATATATTATTCAATATATTTGCGCAATAACAAAACTTTTCGTAAGAACCAAATACAGAGATTCATTTTTTGATTACAAGTTAGCCATTTGAAATTGACGGGTCAGTTTTCCAATATTCTTAAAAATTAAAAAAATTAAATAACTTAATTTATTTAGATAAAAAAAGGCATAATGTCATTAACATATAATTACTGAAATTATAATTGATAATAATATATTATAGAATAGAGCTATTCGAAAAATCACTAAACAGCTAATTAGAAACACGTGACGTCACTGTTTCGTAAAAACAATTTTGTCATTTTATTACATGATAATATATATTCTGGTCATCTTATTTTACTTTAAAGGTGCATTTATTACTACAAAATATATCAATCAAAATATTTTTCACCATTTTCTCCAACTTTTTTTTAACTTTCTACCAACATGGTGATTTTGTATCCGATCCGAAACTGTGTGCCAATCACATTATGATAAAAATATTTGATCGGTTTTGAGAGCAATTTGTTTCTAATCAAATAACAAAAATAATGAATCCGAAAAATGTTTATTCCATGAATAGTGTCTGTATACACTGAATAACTCATTAATACTATTATTTTTTGCAGAGAAATGTCAAAAACCATCGCATTTAACAGTTAATTTGGGTAATTTAGCGTAAAAATATAAAAAAAAGTATCAAATAACATACTCTTGTTTATTGATGTGGTTGTCTGACATGTCAGGTCTCTTAGTAATAGTGTGAATACAATTTATGCTTAAAAGCTGTATTACTCCACAACGGCAGTCAATATCCTTCCAACCTATTGCATATACAATGAGTTTAAAAGAAACGTATGAATACTCGAAAGTAATTTTACCCTTAATCACATACAAAAAGAACTGGAAAGTTTGCGCTAATTTAAAAGTTGTACCTATATTGCTTGGACTACAGAGAGGTTTCACTAAATATTCTTGTTTTCTCTCTTTCTGGGATAGTAGAGACACCAAAAACCACTATGAGTTAGAGATTGGCCAAAAAGAAGTGCCTGTTTGAGGTAAATAAAACGTTAAATATGAACATCTTATTCAACAAGAAAAGAGATTCTTCTACCCTTAATATAGATATAAAACTTAGTTTAACGAAAAAGTTTGTTAAGGCCATAAATAAAATGGTAAAGAATTTTTGTATGTGAAAAGAGTGTTCTCTAAATTAAGTAATAGTAAATTAAAAGAAAACAATTTTGTTGGCCCACAAATAAAAAAAACTTATAAAAAACAATGAATTCGATTAATTCTTGCATACCAATTTCGATTTTTCCCTCTAGTCTCAGGATATAAAACAACCATAAGAGCGTTATCAAGGAAGATGGAATGTTAAAATGTTAGATTACTGCTGGTTTCTAATGAAAAAGGTTACTGTTTACAAGAGATAAAATTAATATTTCATCATTTTCTTTCAGAATATATGGCTCATTTTTTCTATTGACCGCTTAAATCTGAGCTATTTTGATTCATCATTTATTTCTAAATATATAAAATGAATAATATTAATATTTTTATATATAAAATTAAGATTTGTTTCTTTTTTAAAATATAACTATAGTTGTATGACATTTTGTTAATAATTTTAAATTCTATTGAATGATATATAGGATATAAATAACGGTAATAAAAACACAAGTATATTTTCCTTATAAAAGACGAGTAAAATCTTATCATGATTGATGAAAGTTAAATTTGGATCATCAAATGAAAAGGTGATTCGTCAAATTTAGTATTCTCTTTTCGAAAGTTTCTTACAGTTGGACAATAGAACGTATCCCCTAGAGGATTTGCGACAAGGAGGGTTTGCGAAACAATGAAAAGGAAGTATAGAAAAACGAACGACCAAGGTTCGTGATATATACAGATATATTTTCATCAATAACTCACTATCGCGTCCGTGAAATATGGAATTGTGGCGTAAAATGACGCATCGTTCATCCGAATGCTGACATTCAATTTCTCCACTCACTCAACGATCTACATTTCCCTAATTTTCCCCGAGCAAAATTTGTTTGTATTGTTTTTAACATTTTCGGATCTCGTTTTAGATTGCGTTTTAAATTTCGTTTTTATAGTTTTAAAACATAGGGAAATTATTGGATTTATTAAGTGCCTGTTTTTTCGATGTTGGCAACATTAAATCCTTTAAAATTACATATATGGAAGTTTATTTACTTAACTTACACAATTTAGTTCTGAACACACAATTAATCACTTTATAAACACATTAAACAATCAAAATGCACCGTCCTATATGCGTCTAACGCTAAACTAACGTCAAGTACGCACACGCATAATTCATAGCACACTATTCTTTTTCGCAGATAATTACCGCGACTGTTTGTTTACATTTCGTAGTTTTTTATAACTAATTATTTTTTATTCCGCTATTATACTGAATTTTTTTTATGCATTAGTCCTAAAATATATTTAAATTTTTAAGTATTCTTTTGTAGAGAGAATATAATATTTTATTTGTGTGAATTCATTTAAATGGTACAGAAATATTATTATTCTAAAGTGACTTTGACGTAACTCACCGTCTTCTTAGGACATAACCCATCTTTTTACCTATCTTCATATAGATTATCCTAAGTAAATGTCAAAATATAATAATTGTGAATTAATTTTAATGTTTTTTTCAATAAATTCAATATTTTGCTCTGAAAATGTATATCCATTATTAACTTTGAAGTTCTTATACTACAAAATGTTGAATCAAAAAAAATAATGAATATTCTATAAACGCATGAAATGTGACATATGGGAATGTTGCGTAAAATGACGCATCGTTCATCCGAATGTTATCATTCATTTTCTGCACTCACTCAACGATCTACATTTCCCTAAGTTTTCTTGAGCAAAATTTGTTTGTATTCTTTTTAATATTTTCGGATATCGTTTTAGATTGCGTTCTAAATTTCTAGTTTTAGAGTTTTTATAGTTTTAGAACGTGGAGAATTACTAGATATATTAAGTGCTTGTTTTTTCAAGACTGACAACACTAAACAGCTTATAATTGACAGATATGCTTATTTACTTACTTAATACATATTTTGTATTTGTGTTTTAATTATCTCTTAATAATATATTTTGTAATTCGTATTTCAAATATTTATGGCCGCAAAATAGATTTGAATATTTCTAGTTTATTTGTTGTTTATTAAATGTCAATGTTTTCATTTTTATTTTGCATTAAATATATCTGAATATGAAATATAATTAAACGAATTCTCGGTTTTTGCTGCAAATGAAGGTACCCCGCGATCAAGTGGGAAATCAGAATAGGAGGTAAAACTGGTACTAGGGGATTGATAAAAGATAGACGAATAGCTAGAACAGTATGGCACAGAACCAGAAATGCTGTAGACAAAACAATATTTAATAGAATTAGTAATCAAACAAATCAAAAGATTAAAGAATATAAACAGAGCTGGTTCGAAAAATATGTAAGTGAATTAAGCTCGGAAGCAGAAGAAGATTGCTTGCTATGGAAAGCAACGGAGATTAAAAAGAATTAACATTTACCTAACGTATTCCAACCAAATCATATAGAATCTACAACAGATACAAATCCTGTTTATCAGGCAGATGTAGCTGTAAATCTGAATCTCCAATGGAAGTGGCCAGAGGAATTGACAACAACTTGAATTCTAAAAAGGATCCTGGAGTTGATGATATTTCAGCTGGGTTATTGAAAGAGCTTCCACGAAAAGCAATAATCATGTTGACATACATATTCAATGCCTGTTTGAGACTGAAGCATGTTCCGGAATGTCTTAACGTTGCTTGAATAATTATGCTTAAAAAACCTGACAAACCGGCAGAGTAACAGCGATTGTTGAAAATGCATCCCAAGGAAATAAATACCGCCCTGCAATATTCCTGGACGTCTGACAAGCTTTTGACCGAGTATGGCAATTGGGATTAACCTAAAAAATGAGCAAATTACTACCGCGGAATTACGGTCGACTGCTGGAATTCATTCATTCTCAACACTTAACATATTTCGCCTGGAGTTCCACAGGGCAATTTCTTGACACCACTTCTTTATCTACTCTATACTACTGATATTCCAACAAAAAAATAAACAGTACTTGGGACAATCCTTTCCGACGATACAGTCATCATGGAAAAAGATATATCTCTCTTTAAGGCTGTAAAAAGGAAACAAGTACAGGTCAACAAGATCTACAAATGGACTAGAGACAGGAAAATACAGCTTAATACCTCCAAAAATGACAAAAACCTAATTATATCATTTGATGAATTAATTTCGTCACATACTAAGATGACGTAGGTTCAGTTCTACTTTGAATAGACTATATATGTCAGGTGACCATATTATTTTGTTGTAAATCGTTAATTAATTTACAATAAAAAATTGGATATTAACAATCCTTAATATTTGTTTAAATATACAAAGTAGAGACAAACCTGACGATGTCAAAATCGTCAGACCATTGTCGATTGGTATACGAAAGAGAATAAAAGGAAATATTAAGGTTTTAATTGGCCAACAAGACGAAGAGCCCGTTTAAGAGACAAGAAACATGCACACGCACGAAAGCAGAATGAAAGAAAAATAAGACGTAAAAGAGAAAATAAAAATAGGTCCTCAGATACATGAACCACCGAAAAACTGTCTAATTTTTAGGCATCATTTCCATTGCAAATTTGGTATAAACCGGCAATTTAGTCGAAAACTACAAAATTTTAGATATTCATTCAACAAAATGCTAATGGGATGTCGTGTAAAATTGCAAACGATTTGCAAATTTAACGCATGCACCATACGAACATTAATTATATTTAAGACCCCTGCAAATAATCTATTATTACTTTCTAAATGACTATGTCGAGTTGTACCTAACCGACAAAACTTCTCAGGGTTCCCATACAATTATGAATTAAACAAAAACACTCGCATTTAATTACATCAGTTACAAACATTTCGAAAAGCCAATCGGCAGACGATTACAACTCAGTGATACGTAATTTTTAACATCTTTAATAAAAGACGCGGTCAAATGGACGTTTAACTTTTTTCGATTTTTCTTTTCGATCGTGACTATTAGACTTTTTTCTCCAAATTATAGGCCGCATCATCAGATCAGTTTCTTCTCGATACTCTTTCAGTGGTTCTATAGGTATTGGCATCCTTCCAGTAAAACTGCCAATACACGACATATTTCCAAATGAAGTTTATAACAATGTTAAATTATTTTTAACCTCGGTGCAGATTTTTTCTTTTCGTTTTAATAGTCAAAGTCTCCTAGTTATAAAGTGGCAGAATGCTGTATGACCCTGTTGCCAAATGTCTCCAAAATTCTTTAAAACATTAATAATAATAATTAGAGGTTCTCTAATTAATTACTCCAAGGAGGAATAAAATAATTGTAAGTCAATAAAATACGCTAAGAAGTATGTATTAATACTATTAAATATTAAGTTGATGGGGCATTATTTGAAATATTTTTAGCGTTTTGCAGCGATACTTAATATTAATATAAGCACTATGGCTAATATCCTCGGAAAATTAAAACAATATAATGCTGGATTAAATTTGAAAAGAAAGTGTCCACATACGAAGCGGATGATGTTAGTTAAATTTAAGATCAAACTGATTAAACGTATAAAAACAGTGAGTAGTTTTTTCGATATAAAAATAATTTGATACAATTATTTTACAGAAGACTATTAGTCGTGGAAATATCCATAGAAAACTTAGTGATATACAGCTCTTTGATGGATGTAAGTCATCCCTTTATACAAATACATAACCGCAGAAATACTTTTAAACTTCTTTTAAAATAATACATTTTTAAAAACATATAATAAGAATAAGGAAAATGTATTATTCTAATTTGTGTATCTAGACGAGACATGGATATTTCTAAATGAAACATTGGCCACTCTTGGCAAGAGGCTAATAAAAAGAATGTGAAGACAATAAATTTTAGAATAACGTTTGATTAGGTTTTGTTGGTTATAATTTTTTTTTAAATAATCCTTTTTATTTTTTCCTTAACGCTGAAAATAGGGACGGTTTTATTTCTGGAGCAGAATTAGTCTTTTTCCTCCAAGTCCAAGAGCATTTACCATGGAGAAATAAACCATAACGTGTATTTGCTTTGATTTTAAAATCAGCTATTAAAGAACTTGGAGTAACAATTAGTTAGACCATTATATAATATATATAATAATAATTAAGAATCCTGCAGCGCTTTAACATATATATAAACATATAATATAACATATATTTTGGGAGTGTTTCCTTTGTTTTGCCATTTTTAAGATTCTTTCTGCCCTTTTGGTCAAGATAATCGCTGACCAAAGAAAATTATAAAACGTATAAAGAATTTTACGCTGAATTCAGTTATAGTAATTAAAGTTTTGCTACAAAATGTACATTTTAAGCTATATAATAAAATAATTATTTTAAAAAATTAGGTAGAACCCTGTGTGTCAGATATCTCAAAATATATAAGCTCTAGGAAAATTTAATATGGATTTTCATTTAGTTCAACTCAAAGTATATATATTTTTAGAGTTTTATCTTTATAGAACAGATAAAACATTTGGCACTTTTTCTATATATATAGTGAAAAAGTGCGCTTTTTTAGAAATTTTTTAATTTTTTAGCTGTCATTTCCATTCAAATAATCGCGATAAAAGAAATTACAAGAATTTTAAATAACTTTACGTTGAATCGAATGGTAGTATAATAATTTTTATATAACATTTAGTTTTTAAGTTATACACTACAAAATGTATATTTAAAAAATTAGTAGATTTCTGTTTATTTCACATATCTTGAAATTTATAAAAATGTAAGACAATTTAACATAGATTTTCAATTATTTTACCTCCAAATGCATATATATTGTAAATTTCGCATTTTTTAAACGTATACAGTGGTTCAAATTTACGATATTCTGCCATTTTAAATACTATTGCTGTCATTTCTGTTCAAAAAATCACAGGTTAGGAAACTTGTAGTCATTATAAGGAATTTTACGTTGAATATAATGGTAATATAATAACTTAATATAACAGAATAACGTTGAATATAACAGAAAACTGTATAATCAAAAAATATTGTGGATTTGTGTTTATGTCACAAATATTGATAATTACAAATTTAGACAGTTTAATATGGATCTTCGTTTATTTCAAACCAAAATACATATATTTTATTATTACAATGGATCTCCTTTATCCATTTTCATAAAATAATACTGGTCAGAAATGGCATCATCTCAAAATGTATATGTATAAGTTTTAGGAAACATCACATCTAACAATTCTTCAATATAAAATAAAAAACATGTACTATTTCTCATAAATTATAATATAATATGAGTCCTATATTAATGGACAGAATATTAGCTGTCAAAAAAGCAAAACACCATTAAATGAAGATAAAAGTACAGCAATGCAATTAGTTAAAAAATATCATTTTTTACATCGAACTTTCTAGATAAAATGACTAATATCTATATCTATATCATATATATATATATATATATATATATATATATATATATATATATATATATATATATGTCATATAGTCAAGGTTAGAAGAAAGGCGCTTTCAAATAAGATTCTACCGAAATGAAAATGTCATTTTGATGAGTTAATTGCTCGTTGTCAGTCAAAGACAGTGAGTAATTTCTTATTATTAACATTCGAATTTTCCCTAAATGCTATTAGTTCCTTTCCAAAACGTCCATTCATAGAAAGCGGTCTATTATTCTCTTATGAAGTCTTAAAGAATTTTTTTCTTGATTTAATAATGCCAAGAAATATAACCCGGATTTGTATATGATCGTTTATAAAAAAGGAAAACACAAGCCGTCCTCCCCTTTTTATTGACGTTGGGTACCTATATCATTATAAGAAATGACAAATAAATTTCATAGAGGAACCAATGTCCCTTCGGTTATTTCTCAGTGTCAGAAGCATCATATTTCACATTAAGACCGTCGTTTTTGTGGGTTTACAAGCATAAAAGGTCCCAAAATCCGTTCACCATTATTATATCACATACGTACTCTTTTTTTTAGATGATAGACACTACGTTCCTTTAAAAAAAAACACATATGGAAAACCGTTTTTTATACTACTGCTTTGAGATGATAAATTATTAAATATTATTTTATGTGTAAAAAGAGGTGATTGAAATAGTAGGACTGTGAAATAATATTGAACGTTATTTTTTTTGGTTTTGATGATTTATATACATAATTATTTTCAAACTATCGATATATTTTCATTAACATTTTAGTTAGATTCATTCGATTCATTTTTTGGGTGTTTATGATCTTTTTTAGTTTACTGAGACGTCTGAGATTTTTATAAACAACAATTTTTATAATTAAGAAAATATTAATATAAGCATTGTTACCAAATTCACCGTATAAAACATAACTGTTACCCTAGCATTCCTTTTTAGGAGATTGCTCAAGAACCCTATTTTTATATTTGTGTTGATTCCAACATTTTTTCAGAAGCACTGAGCCAAAATTTTTTCTGTTCTCATTTTATATTTTAAGTAATACCTGCAAAAATATTATAACCATGAAGAAAAGTTCATACTTTATCATCAGCTGCATAAAATTGGTTTGGCCTGTTTCATTAATAACTTTTCTCATTTTTTCCTTCATTTGCACTCTCTGTTTCAGATTTTTTATTTTCTTTTGCATTAAATATTCTTTATAAAATGTCATAAACATAATAATCTTTGTGGCCTGGTTTCAGTAACATTTATCTAGTTTAGACTACAATTTAATTAAAACATAACATTTTACTTACTGCCGGCTTGGTGGCGCAGTGGTAAAGGCGATTGGACGGTCCTCCTACTGTTGCGATAGCCGCGGGTTCGAATCCTGCTGGGGCATGGTCGTAAATTTATGTTTGTGATTGTTTAAAATTTATGAATGTTCTAGGCAAGAGTGTAAAATCCGACAAGGAAAATGATCCCAGTCACGCCAGTAACCAGGCTGGGTAAGACCGGATGTTGTGGGATGATTTCTAAAGTTGGTCACTCGCCATTCAGTAGGCTTAATGCTGAGGATTTGGTTCGGAGCCCACGTTAAACTTGAGGCCCAGTCCAGATAAACCCATAGTTGGTAAAAGGAGACTTTAAAATATATAAAAAAAACATTTTACTAATACCTTATACACTATTACATAATAAATAATTATATTACCTTAACAAACTTTTCTGGAAATAAAATTAATCTAATAATTACTTCCTAAGCACAGCCCCCGTAAACAACAACGCGTGGCCGTGAAATCTGTCAAGTTAGTTTAAAATAAATGCGCATGCGCAGTTCTGGCCAATCAACACTTACGCTGGGGTCTCTTTACAGTCGTCTCAACCCCTTGATCTTTTCTTCAGGAGGGAACTGTTATATAGGGCGATTAATATAGCCCTGGATATTCTCTAGTCCAGTGACGTGACGTTTTTATAATGATAATAATGATAATGATAATATAATGAATAATAAATAAATTTTATAACAATCAGTTTTCTTTGAGTTAAAATAAAACAGTTTCCTAGAAAATTTTAGGAGATTTAGGAGGTTTTGATCTTTTTATTTTAGGATTTCAGAACGCCGCTAGACGATTTGTTAAGATAATCGACCGAAAAGAACTGTCAATAATGACATTTGTAATAACAGTCCCTTTAAAATTGAGTTGCATCTGTGATTCGAAAGGAACGAGAACTAGACGAATTTTAGCGACGGATTGTTCGAAAATGATGCCACAAATCTTAAAAAAATTTGAAGAACAATAATTATAGGTCACAAACGAGCGATTCGAAGATTATTTGACAGGCCATAAACGTTGTAATAATATTCTTGCGAGCGCCACATTTGACATTGGGGTTGAATTATGGTTGTTTCTAGACGTCCTAATGAGAACCTATTGGCGGTTTTCTCTTCTGCTGCCTTTTGTTTAGTGCTTCGACTAACTCGTCTTCGACACACGGCCTTTTTAAAACACCTTTACCATTTTTGGCTTGCCCATTGGTGCAATATTACTTAATTAATATTTATAATTTATCCAATCAAACGTACATCTACTTCTCTTATCGATTTAGCCGATACAGTATCTTCATTTATTACCATACTTTACTATAATAAACAAAAATACCTTAAAAATATTTTTTTAGGGGATAAAATACTAATTAATCGATATATCAGTAAGTTACAGCTCCATCTAAATTGTTCTAGTGATCTTTCTATGAAATTGTGAATTCTATCAATGTTTAGTGATTTATTACACACATTTTTTATGAATCAGAAAGCAAGGGAAGCTAGATCTGACAAATAAGGTAGATTCTTGTACTTTAAGAATTTTTTCCACGGTTTTTTCAGTATTTCTTTTATAAAAACGCGAATTTTTAATTGCAACTTTTAGAGGAAGTTTTATAAATGATTTGAGTTAATTTTTTTTCGATATATAAAAGATAATAAAGTTGACTCTGGCCAGTTTTTCTACAGTAAAAAGCTATTTTATAAGAAAAAGATAGAGCGATACTTTTTAATTAATATTTATAATTTAACCAATCAAACTCACATCTACATTTAGTTTTATCAACTTTTATAGTTCTTTTTTTATCAATTTAGATATTATAGTATCTTAATGTATTACTAAACTTTGTTTTACCAAGCAAAAATACTATTAAAACCGTTTTATCTTATTTTAAGTTGAAATAAATTAATTAATCTGCATATAATTTACCAAATTCAATAAAATTATTCTAGTGATTTTTGAATATTTATACTTAACACATTTTTCGTGATGTTAGAAGAGCCAAAAATCAAGTAAAGCTAAATCTGACAAATAAGGTGGATTATATTAAGAATGATTTCTACGGTTTTTAAACACTAATTTTTTAATCCAACTTGTAGAATAAATTTCATAATGAAAAAATCTGACAACCAATTTCTGAAACCCAAAATATTTCTCACATTGTTTAACCAAAACTTGTTAAAATGTTAAAATATATATATAAAATATCTCTGAGATATAAATAAAATGTATTCAATTACCTATACATTTTTTATATTATGTTCTTATATTATATATTATGTTATTATTAGAAAAATTTATAAAGCATATTAATATACATAAGTAAATAAGTACAGCATTTAAATGTATTTCCTTTCTGTATATGTAAAGTAACTTCAGTATATGTAAAGTTACATCTGATTTAGTATCGATGAACTGAAAGGTCTTAATCCGGAATTATAAAACAAAAACAAAAAAGACGAATCTATAATAGCCAGTCACACGGGAGGTAGAATAGTTAGCCACACTGGTAACTGAAATTCAATATGGGCTACTGTTTGGTAATACTATCGTTTATACAACTTGGAAGCTGTTACAAGAAAGAATAATGAAAATACACTAGTTTACAAGCCTCTTTGGTGGTCCCTACGAATTGTTAATAGACCTAGAAAGAGATTATTACATGCTCATAATTTACGGTCAAATGAACATGTCAAAATCATTAACCAATATTTCTATCACTCAGTTTCTGGTGGCTAACCAACTACAGTCATTTTATTTAAACATAAACGTAGAAAAATTAAAACAAGATTCACTTGACGGAATTTATAGCACTGTTTTATTTAATTATAAAGATTGGGAATTAATTTTGGTGGAGTCTTTACATCTGTTAAAAATGTTAGATTCAATTGCTCCATCGATTATAATTTTTCTATTATCATTTATATAGGAATATATATAGTTATATATAGTTATTTTAATAGAAATTACCTGATAAACCTGCAGAACAAGTCGAAACTTACAGGCCTATTTCGCTGCTACCTGCAATATCAAAAGTATTTGAGAAACTAATATTTAAACGTGTTAAAAATTTTGTAATAATACTAGATTTCCAGTTTGGTTTTCGAAATCACCACTCAACAATCCATTAAGTGCATAGAAAAAAATGCGGCTATTGAAAAAGCGTTTGAGGAAAAGAAATACTGCCCAGCAATATTTCTGGAAGTCTCACAAACTTTTGATCGGGTTTGCCATTTGGGATTAATTTGTAAGATAAGCAAATTGTTACCGTAACTATTGTTAATTGCTGGAGTCATATCTTTTAGGAAGAAAATATAGAGGCTCGCACGAAATGGCGTTCTAGATATTTAAAACTATTACGGCTGGAGTTCCACAAAGTAGCATCTTAGGACATCTCCTGTATCTGCGCGGCGCTGCTAACATCCTAACAACAAAAGAAATATTACCTGGACCTTTTGTTGATGACACAATTATTATGGCAAACGACATATCTCTGCCTAGGGCAGTAGAAAAAGTACAAGTGGAAGTCAACAAAATCTACAAATGGGCGAACGATTGGTAAATTCAACTTAATAGCTCCAAATCTGTTCATGTTAATTCTGCATTGCGGCGAAATAACAAAAACTTAATTATATCACTCAATGGATGTCCGATTCCTCAAGCAGAATCAGCTAAATACCTCGGCATCCATCTTGACGATAGATTAAATTGGAAACATCATGTTAGACAAAAAGCAAAACACATTAGAACCACAATACAGCAACTATACTAGTCGGAAGATACTCTCAACTTGATCTAAAATCAAAGAAACTGATTTGCCGAAAAATTATTCGATTAATTACCAATGTCTATCGCTACGTAACCAACGAATCTAGAACTGGAAATCAAATGGATTTGCGAAGTTATTCAAGATTTCGCCTTAAAACATGAAAGAAAATTACTAAATCATACTAACGTGGAAGTAATACAACTATTGAATTACACGCAGGCATATCAGAAGATTGAAACGAACCAAACCATACGAACTTATATAAAGTGTATGCCTTTAGTGTAAACTATAGCTTAAGTTATTATAATTTTATAAATGAAGAATACATATTAATGTATTTATCTCGCACTCGTCTTGCTTGTGAATTAATTCAAGAGCAAATGAAATGTAACAATAAACTAATTTATAATTAACATTATAATTATCTATCTAAGCATATCTAATAAAGATGTTATCCAGAAGAAACTATAGAAATTGACACCCTCCAAACCAAATTTCCTATAGCACTATTAAACATGGAACGAAAATAGTTTTTTTTTGTTATAATAATTACAGTGTAATGATACTTATGATTTATTAATATAATTGCAGAAGCAGTCCAAATATAGAAACATCTCTTATAAATCCCTTAAAAATAATTCGCCAACTTATTAATTAATATTTATTTAATACGAAGAATATATTCATTGTTATTTGCTTTTATTTGAATAAAATTCAATATAATACCGTATTAATCGATTTAAAATTAATTCCGATGAAACTAATCCAACGCAAACGTGCTAATAACCCCATGATACAGAAAGCTGGATGTATATTATTATCTTTGTAAACCAAGCAAAAAGGTAATCAAATATTTATTAGTTTCATTAGTATTCAAGACAATCACAAACAGTTTGTATAAAGCAGAAGTTTCGCTAAAAATAAACCTGGCCATCTTATAGCCAGGAAGGAAGCAATTGACTGTATATTAATCTCGGAGAAGGCACATGGTACTACCTGCTATTTGGTAAATTGAGGATATCTTGAACCAAAAATAAAAGAGTTTTTTTTTTAATTAATTACACAAACCTTAATCGTTATATTAACAAATAAGTAAAAGTGTATATTTTTATTTAATAAATGATTTTATTTAAATAATATGTATATTTAATTTGATACTTAATTATAGAGAATCATACATTCCATCGAATCAACATTATATACTCGTATAATATTGTATATATAGACAAAAGCTATGTCTTTTCAGTGCAATTTATTTAAATAAATCAAATAATTTAGCGAGATTTTGATGTAAAAACATTTTCACCTGAATCAAGTAAGCTATATCCTCCTATAATACATAACAGATTGGTGAATTTTGTTAGAATGTGGGAGAATCATATATATTCCTGGACACAGACAATGGAGATATAGAGATTTCTCTATTGGATCCTGAGTAATTGATAATGTAATCAGCAATCTATCTATCTTTGTTTGTATGTATCTACTTTCTAAAAATACAGTAATAGTAGATTCTTAATATTGCTATCTTCCTCTATCAGATCCCACTTATTCTAGGATGTTTATTTTTTTATATGTAAATAGAAAAGATCTTTGTAAGATAATATTTTCATAATTAGTTAGTCTTTTGTTTGAGCAATGAATGAATTAAATTATGGAGACCGTGGTTGGAAGGTGTACAGCGATTTTAAAATTTTCAACATGTTGCTCGGACAACAAGCTGAGTTTGTCAAATTCTCTTACTTCTTGTATCTATGGAATAGCAAGGCTAACATATCACTAGAGCTTACAGTTGGTAAAATGAAAGTCCTCCAAGAAACAGTACTCCTCCACTTTTACCGCCCTAGCCCATAAACTTGGGATTGATGAAGCAATTTATAAAATAGCTTGTCAAACATGGCGGTTGCTTCAAATATATACTATTTTTACTAGTCGTTTCCGTCTAACCTACAATTTGTCTTTATAATAACTTAAATCTAGGTATATAACTAGGAGGACCCATCGGAACTATCTCAGTCTCTGGTGAAATAATGTTTATACATGTCACTGCTGAATTTTTTAATATATGCACCTCACTACACAATACTACACAAGACACCTCTCAGGTTCTGAAAAATTTGTATTTGATTTATGTTACTCTTTGCAGAACATCCCCATAATTGAACTCAATATGTCCATATAGGTTTTAGTATTTCTTATATAATAGCAATTTATTATGTACTGTTAATTGTGATTATCTTCCAGTTAGCCAGTACATTGTCCTATATTTCAATTCTGGTTATTTTCTTTCCTTCTTTATATGTTCCTTCCAGCGAAGTTTTGCATCGAGATTCATTCCAAGATATTTAGCGTTGTTGCTATATGGAATGATAGTGTTATTTAATGTTATTGGTGCTTGTACGGTCTGTTTATAGGTGAACTGCTACGTTACAAATTTACTTTCATTAATTCTTATTTTCCAAGCTTGTGTCCAATTATTTATATTGTCACTTGCCTGTTGTAATTTTCGTGAGGCTATTGTCTCCGACAGCTATAATCGCAGTATCATCAGCAAATGTAGCCATCGTAATATTTTTCATTTGTGGTATATCACAAGTGTAGAGTAGATAAAGCATTGGTTTCAGTACATTTCCTTGTAGTACACCTGCTTTAGCTTCTTTTATTGTAGAGTAAGCTTCTTCTTGTTGGACTCTGAACATTCTGGTTGTAATATAATTAATAGTTCGGTGTGTTGTTTTGGTAGTATTTTCTGTAGTTTTTGGCCTTCATACCAAACCTTATCGAAGGCTTGTGCTACATCTAAAAATATAGCTGAGCATACTTTTTTACTTTCGTAGTTATTCTGTGGAGCCAGTCAAATGTTGAGTGCTTGTTAATAAACCCAAACTGGTGTGTTGGTATTAAGTTTTTTCTCTCTATGATCGGTTTTATTCTTTTCAACAGGAGTTTTTCAAAAACCTTACATATTACTGGCAGCAGTGATATAGGTCTATAGGCTCTTATTTCGTTTGGTGACTTCGCAGGTTTTGGGATCATTATAATTTCCTTATATGATTATGATAACTCAAATTGTATTGCTTTGTATTGCTTAGTATTGCAAATTTTTAAGCAACCATAAAGAGTATAAACAAGGAATCGTCAAAGGAATTCTAAAATTATTTGAAGCCTCATTTTTACTCATGAGTCTAAAGAGACATTCCAATCTCCACTGCTCTCAGGAAAATGTAGGAGATATGAATGAATTACTTCACCAGGATATTAAAGATATAGAAAAAAGATACCTAGAAAGTGGAAACTCTCACTGATATCAGACTAATGTTCGACGCTTCAGAGACCCATTTCAGATCCGTTCTACAAACAAAAATGTACAAAGAGAAGCCTCACTGGGAACAAGAAAAGGTTTCAATGTGTGACTGTCAACGTAGTTTAGATAAAAAAAAATATGTTTCGTTAATGGCTTGTAAAGAAAACAATATTTTTCGAGTTTATTCTCTTTTATTTTAATGTAATAACTCGTTTAACTTTTGTCAAGAAACCTTGACATGACCTAGATGCAAAACTTCGTTGGAAGGAACATTTAAAAAAAGTTAAGAACTGGATTTAAAATGTGACAAAATGTAATTGTTAATCGGAAGAAAATTACAATTATCAGTACTTGATAAATTGCTATTACATAAGTAAATATTGAAACCTATATGGGCATACGGAATAAAATTATGGGGATGAAAAAGTTGATTAGAATACATGAAGCTACATACAGTAATATTTCAATTTGAAATAATTAAAGTGGTGGTGATATAAAAAAGACATTTACTCATAAAGAACGGATAAAATTGAGTAGATGCGTGCGGAAGAAAGCTTAGTGACTGTGATTTGTTTTCGAATGTTGTTTAATTATGTAGTACACCGGTATATGTAACTCTACGTAGAATACGTACAATTGTAATTTATTTCAGTCTACAAATAGGAATAGCGTGATCAGATAGAAGTTACGGGGTTTCGCATGCACAGATGCCATCTGCAGATAAGTGTAATTAGCGTGCCAAAGTTTCGAACGGTGTGTAGGAATACAGCAACTAACAAAATACATCTATATACCCGACAATTCACGTACATCTGGAAAACATTTTTTTATTCCTTTCCGTCGGCCTATGTACTGTGCAATATGCTGACAAAATATGCGATTTAATTATCGATTTCGTCTTGCATGCATACAGTCCTGCACAAAAGTCGAGATACCTTCATATTATTAACAATATTTAGATAAAATATTTTAAAGAAAAAATTTAACCGACTTTAAAAAATAAATAAAAAATGTACTAAAAAAAGTAAAAAAATAATCAAACTTAGATTTTTGATACCAAAAAAACGTTTTAAAATAAATTATGTTCATAATAATGGTTATAATTCTAATAATTCTGATTTTCTTCTAATTAACCAATACATTTTCCTACCTGAATGTTTTAGGTATTGGGTGGCTTCCCAGATTGAATAATCTATTTCCCTGTAATCTGTTAGATTTATCAGATAGTAATTTATGGATTTGTATTTAATTTTCAGTATTTTCCTTTTCAAACTTTGGGTTATATTGTTTAACATATTTTTATTTTCAGGCGTTCTGTTTTGTTTCCATATGTTCGTTAAGCGATTGGAAATAGTTTCTTGTGTTACTCCCAACATTTCTGCATATTCTTCTTGCGTCTTACTCGGATCATTATCGAGTAATACCTTCAAATCCTCATCTTCTCTTTTTTTGTATGTCCAGAACGTGATAATATCACCACTTTCAAAACATGGAATCCAGTATAAATATGTTCATATCAATGGAGCGCGCTTCCATAAGCTTCAATCAGTTTGTGATGATCTTGATGATCGATACCGATTGACTCGGTTCAACTCAGATATTTTCAACCAACTGAAAAAAAAAATTGTTTACACTTCGATGAAATGACGCATAGTGAAAAGTGAAATGCTGTAAAATTCATTTATAAGCTAATTTTAATTAATAAATTAAAATATTTAATGAATGCACTATGGTTTTCTTCTTAACATAATATTAGAAAGATGATAAATAAAACTAGCGTTGGGAACTATCGACTGAAAATAGTCGAAACAGTCGATAGTCGCAAAACAGTCGATAGTCAAAAAACTAGCGACTGAAAATTGTAATTACTATTTTCAGTCAAATTCACATAAACTATGAGAGAGGAAAAAACGGAGATAATTGCTTGGAGTAGTTAATTTTATATGTGCTTATATTATCCAACGATAGTTTAAGCGAGACGGAGATGTACATATTCTTTCACGTACTAACTTTAAAAAAGACAAGGAAAAACATACTTGCTGAATATTATTATCATGCAATTAGTCATTTCATTTTAAACGAAGTAGAATTACTTTTATATTTGAATGTTCCGTGGATCTGTAAAAAGGAATGGAATTCTTCTATGGAAAGGAATAATACCCCCCAAATATTTTATCGTATTTGAATATGTTAATTGCTATTTTCAAATAATATATTATAATAAAAATAGACAATACAATAGAACTTAAACAAAAACTAAAGATGTACAATAACCATAAATACTAAATAATAATTAAACATATATCTAATCATAGAAAAAAAAACAAATTCATGACATAATTAAAGATGATCGCATAATAACTTCTAGAGCTTTTTTTGAAACAAATAAAAACAAAATTAAATAAGTAAATGCTTTATTTATTATTAAACGGAAATATTTTTTAATAAAAATATTATTGCTATAAAAATAGTTAAAAGTATTTATCATTCACAATTTTAATCTTTTTACTCTATTACATTAGCAATCTTGAAAAATATCGTTCCAAAATGCTGCTATATTAATATTCAATATATTGTTATTTACAAGCAAACTACCAAAAAATCATAAAACTATAAATATTACATATAAATCTACGTAAGCATAAATTGGGTACATGTTTGTTAAGGTCGAGGCTAGGACGACAGAGCAAGAACGTAAAAAATCAGTCGAATGAAACTAGTAGAACCAAAAATAGTAACTAAAAGTACATGACTGAAACAGTCGATAGTACATAGTAACAAAATCAGTCGGACCGAAAATAGTGACTGAAAACAGTCGACTGTAACAGTCGATAGTAAAAAGTATTCCACTACTAAATAGTCGATAGTCGATTTTAGTCGATAGTTCCCAACACTAAATAAAACAAAATTTCTGTTAATATTGCACTAAAAAACATGATATTATAATTCTATGACTTCTAATTTTATTTAATGGTAAACTATAGGAGTGGAAGAAAAGCCATACGAGTATCCTTGAAGGAATGAATATGTATGAGTCGAAAGGCTTATTAAATCAAAATTTCTAGTTAGAAACCTGAAATTTGGAAACAAAATCGGGGAAGATCTTTCTTTGGTTGAATGATTTAATTGTGCCCCGGGTTCTCAAGAGTTAAGCGAAAATGTAAATGAGCACTGAGGGGGATGGCTACTAAATAAACCTTCTCCCTGACCACAAGATGAATCGTTTTTGAATAACGTACAGTCATTGCGATACTTTCGAGTATTGGCTGTTCGCGAATGGATAAGGGTTGCAAATGTAACGACAAAACCATTTCCCCTTTTATCATTCGGGTCGTTTTATTTATTTGCATTTGAATGCGCTGTTTACGTTATCGTTTTTCTCGAAAATTCGCCAGTTGAAAGTATTGGAAGACGGTGTTTTAAGAAAATTAAAACAACAAACTGTTACACTAAAAATAAACTTGTTTCATCAACTTAAAATGTGGTTAATCTAAACGTAGATTTGAGTGTAGGATACGATTTTTGTTTTAAATCCAATATTTCTCTACTAGAGTTAACTCTATTTACAATTTTTTTACTATTATCTTCTAAAAACGTATGATAATTTATATAAATTATTTGTTTTAACATAATGTTACACAATAAAATTAACTTATATAGATTTTTTAAACTAATTTTCAAACAAAAATAACTACCGGTTATTGTATTCAAAATTTTTTGTCAATTTTATAATTATTAGCGAAAGTAAATTTGTGCATGTGCATTTCACTATCGATCAAGTGCACAGAGTAACTGCGGCTATTGAAAGAGCGTTTGAAGAAAAGAAATACTGCCCTGCAATATTCCTGGGTGTCTCACAAGCTTTTGATCGGGTTTGGCATTTGTAAGATGAGCAAATTGTTACCGCGTAACTATTGTCAATTGCTGGAGTCATATTTATTCGGAAGAAAATTTAGAGTATCGCACGAAAAGGCGTTCTCGACATTTAAAAATATCTCGGCTGGAGTTCCACAAGGTAGCGTCTTAGGAGCTCTCCTGTATCTGCTCTACACTGCTGATATTCCAACAACAAAAGAAACACTTCTTGGAACCTTTGCTGATGACACAGTTATTATGGCAAAAGATATATCTCTGCCTAGGGCAATAGAAAAAGTGCAAGTGGCAGTCAACAAATTCTACAAATGGACAAAAGATTGGAAAATTCAACTTAATAGCTCCAAATCTGTCCACGTTAATTTTGCATTAAGACGAAATAATAAAAACTTAATTATATCACTCAATGGATGCCCGATTCCTCAAGCAGAATCAGCAAAATACCTTGGAATCCATCTTGACGGTAGATCAAATTGGAAGCATCGCGTTAGACAAAAAGCAAAACACATTAGAACCAAAATAAAACAACTATACTGGTTAGTCGGAAGATACTCCCAACTTGATCTAAAATCAAAGAGGTTGATCTATAATACAATTATAAAGCCAATTTGGACCTATGGGGTGCAAATATGGGGTTGCACTAAATATTTAAATCAGTTAGTCATACAGCGCTGTCAAAACAATATTCTTCGATTGATTACCAATGCCTATCGCTATGTAACCAATGAAGAACTACACGATGACCTGGAAATCACATGGATTTGCGAAGTTGTGCAGGATTTCGCCTTGAAACACGAAAGAAGATTACTAAATCATTCTAACGTGGAAGCAATACAACTGCTGGACAGCGCACAGGATGTCAGGAGACTGAAACGAACAAAACCATACGAACTTGTGTGAACATTTAGTGTGTATTATTAGTGTAAACTATAGCTATAAGTTAATAATTAATAAATAATTATAATTTTATAATTGAGGAATACATACTGATGTATTGTCTCGTACTCGTCTTGCTTGCTAATTAATCCAAGCACATAGGAAAAGTAGTAATAAATTAATTGTAATAATAATAATAATTAAGATTGTACTAAGCGTATCTAATAAAAATGTTATAAAAAAAATGTGCATTTCACGTATAGTCAGATTGCACACGGACCAATAACAATAAATAAGAATATCATTCCATATAGCAACAATGCTAAGTATCTCGGAATGAATCTTGATGTCACTTCACATGAAGACACATGTAAAAAAGGAAAGGAAAGAACTAAGGAAGTTAAAAAATATGAAGATCAATATATTAATTGGAAGAAAATCACAGTTATCAGTACATAATAAATTGCTATTATATAAAGAGGCATTGAAATAAGGAATTCAACTATGGGGATTCCACAAAAACTAGTATAAATACAATGCAAATTTTCCAGAACAAAGTCCTGAGAAATGACTGAGATACTACAGGATTGATTACTTACAGCGAAACCTTCAGATATCAACTGGAAATCAGGAAAATTGCAAGGAGGCATGAATACAGACACTATTATCATATCAATATTGAAGTAATACAACTATTGGATAACACCAGTACAAGACACAGACTCAAAAGTATCAAATGATTTGATCTTTTGTAGTGTAGCGTAAAGAGGTGCAATTAATAAAAAAATAGCAAAGTTAAAACATGAACATTATTACAATAAAGAATTATATAGGGCCAATGAGTCCTCCTAGATATATATCTATATTTATGTTATAAAGACAAATTGTAGGTTAATCAGCTAGTAACAATGTAATAAATATATATATATATTTTATTAATCTCCTAGAATGTCAACAATCTGCCAGAGGGCAATAAGTATTATTATATGATTTCAGTTATAAAAAATAATATAACTATCCTGACATGTAGTATATTACTTACTGAAGTGATCTACTCTACAACTTATAATCTAAATATTATTCTAGATAGTATTCTAAAGTTTATCCTAACTTATTCTAAAAACTATTCTAGCTTATTCTAGAGATTATTAAATCTCACTCTATGTGTCTATTAATCAGTTCGTATGAGCGTTTGATCCGACGCACTTCACTGTCATCGCGCACATTTAACTGTTTGTCGAGTGCATTGGGATGCACTAATAGTTTTTCAGAGTACGTCGCACTAACACTCCGAATCACACTCGTTATGGGTTCTATGGGGATATCGCGCTGAATCAGTTTGTTGAACACGTAATATGGGGCATCCACGATGACTCGCGACACTTTATTCCGGAATCTCTGGAGAATATCTCTGTTAAACTTGCTAGTAGTACCCCACAGTTCAGTACCATAGGTCCAAATGGGCCTAAATATTAACTTACACAGCAAAACCTTGTTATCTAATGATAATTTAGATTTACACTCTATCATCAGCCACTACATTTGGTTTAGTTTAAGCCCAAGCTGTTTGCGTTTTGTAACTATATGTTTTTTTCATATCAAACGTCGATCGAAATGCATTCCCAGATATTTAACGTTGTCTGCTTTCGGAAGTCCATAATTATTCAATTTTACTGAGGTACATGTTCTTCTACAAAGAGTGAATGTCACATGAATAGATTTTGTTTAATTTGCTTTGATACGCCACGTTTTCAACCACAATTCGACTTTGTTAAGATGAAGTTGGAGGTTTCTTGTGGCTGATATTGGATATTCGTGTGGTGATAAAACCGCTGTATCGTCAGCATATGTTGCAACAGTAGTGTTTCTTGAAGTCGGTAGGTTTATTACCATTTATTATACATTAAATATAACATTAGTCCAAGAACACTGTCCTGCGGAGCACCCGAATATATTGGGTGTAGGTCAGTGTATTCGTCACCCTGTTTGACAATAAAATGCCTGTCTGTGAGATACGATTTCAGCAGTTGAAAGTGCTGGGGCAAAAGCTTTTTCAAATTAACATGCAGTCCAGTATACCACACCTTGTCGAAAATAAATATATTTAAACAACAATTTATAGTTGAATATCCTAACATTCAATACTAATTTTTTTAAGTTTTATTTCGAGTCCCTCCTCTTTGATATAGTCCTTCCAATGAAGTTTTGCATCAAGGTTCATCCCAAAGTACTTAGCGTTGTTACTCTGTGTGATAATACCGTTATTCATATTTATTATTATACGAACACTTTGATTCTCCCTATCTGAGTCCACTTATTTATATTATTACTTGCGTGCTGCAGTGTCTCCAATAGCAGTATCAAATTCAATAAATGTATGTCACATATAGAATAGGTAAAGAACAGGACAAAACAAACGTTTCTTTCGTTGTTGAATAAGCTTTTTGTCTAATTCTAAACAACCTGGCCGACATGTAGAAGTATTTCTCAAATTTTCCTTCAAAAAAATTATTGGTTGGGTGGTTCAATAAGGTTCTTAAGGGCAACACAATTTTATAGATAGTTACTAATAAAATTATTTGAAAAAAAATATGTTTCATACGAAGAAATGATTTTGTTTAACAAGATCTATTCGTGTTATAAGCGCCAGGTTTAAAAAAAGTCCACTGAAAGAGAATGAACCAAAAAAAAAACAAAATGAAAGTGAATTTTAATCGGATTGGAATCAAAAGAGAGTCTACATAAAAAGCACGTAATAATCAGTTTTTAGTAAGGACACTTTACACGCTAAGAAATTAAAATAATGCGCAGCCAGACTATGAACAGCCGGTTAATAACAACCACGACGCAGATGCCCGTGGCCAAAAAGGAACACGCGATTTAGTTGAAATTTGGAAAATTATAGGTTAATAATGCTTGAGACATATTGATGATGGCAACCCCCTAATATATATAATACGTTATACCTACCTATCTAAACCGTAACCCTCTCAATATTCGAGCTATTTTACATAGTTTTGTCTCCTCTACTCCGCATCATCTCACCAAACTAGAATTATACCTTAATAGGTTTGTGATATATTCATAATTCTTTTTTCGCCTTTTATTTTTCAACTAACAATAAAGACGGTCTCATTTTCATTATTTGCATAGTTATTTTTTCGGGATTTATATTATAGATCACTGAATAAGTCTCATAAGATCCTTAATTCAATTCAAATACGTGTCAAAATGTCATAGTATTCTATTTTTAATCGACTTCAAAAAAGGAGGAGGTTTTCTTCGTCAGTTATAGACTGACTTTTCTTTATCTTTTTTTTAATTCTTTTTTTTATTCGAAAGAGAACGACGTGATCCCATTTGAACCAAATCAGGATCTGTTGACAGGAAGGCGGGAAATCGAGGGAAGTGCTCATATTTCAAGGGCGTGTACAATGTTTTCACATGTTTTTTATCTATAATAATCATATATTTGTGTATAGTGTTACTGCTTAACTGACATGACTTTCAATTAATAACCATATCATATGAGACGTCGTAGAAACGTTGTAGGCAACTGTTTCTATGATGTAATGGTTCGAACGTTAAGCTCACACGCGGAGGTCGCGGGTTCAATTCCCAACAGAGCAGCAATTTCTTTTGTTCTAGTTTGGTTAGAACATTTGTCAAATCACCTAGACTGCTTTTACTTGGGCTATCCACTGTAATACTCAATAAAATATCTGCGTAATTTGTTGAGTAAATTTATAACACTAAAAAAAGAAGAATAAAATATTTTTAATAAAACAATTGAACCGACTTTAAAAAATAAATAAGGAACTCACTAAAAAGTAAATGATGATAATGTAAATGTGGATAGGCCACCACGCGTTCACCAACAATAAGTTAAAAGGTTGGCAACGCCGATGGATTGGTACCATGCGGTTCCACGCTATAAAAGACCATCACGACGACGTCTCGCTCTCTTTTTTCTTTTCTCCATCCCCTTGTAACAGTACAACTTCCACAGAGCTACCGTACTTCCTCTACATAACCTAATATCTTGTCAATTCTCCCGCCGACCACATGTATACATTACAAGTTAAAATAAACAAGTTTTGATCCAACTAGTGTTTGTAGTTCTCGTGCAAATTCCTTCCAAAAATAGTAGTGAGTGTTCGGACAAGCAACCGCGTCGACAGTCCAGTGATATGAGTGAGAGTTACTAGATATTTCCTTCCAATCATCAAGTATCATCAGAAGCAGATTTATCAACATGTGACAAGATGTACTATGTGGCGACCACCACAACCCTTTAGGCCACCACGAATTCATCAACAAGTACAAAGGTTGGCAACGCCGGTGGATTGGTACCATGCAGTTCCAGGCTATAAAAGACCATCACGACGACCTCTCGCCCTCTTTTCTTTTCTCCATCCCCTTGTAATAGTACCACTTCCACAGCGCTACCGTACTTCCTCTACCTAACCTAATATCTTGTCAATTCTCCCGTCGACCACTTGTATAATTTAACATTGAAATAAACAGTATTTCTTCAATCAGTGTTTTCAGTTCTCGTGCAAATTCCTTCCAAAAATAGTAGTGAGTGTTCTGACAAATAATCGCAGCGGCAGCCACACATTTCGACCGACTGACCGACCCTACGAACATTCCTACAACTATATTGTATAGCGTCCATATTATTTTATCTTAAAAGAAAAAAGCTGCTGATCGTTTACTGCTAGAAATTTACGATGTGCCTGATCTTCCTTAAAACCATGTGAGGAGTGATTTAGAAAATTCAAAAGTGGTGATTTCGATCATCAAGACAATGAACGTTCTGGTAGAACGCGAAAATTTTAAGTTGCGAAACCGCAAGAGTTATTGGATGAAGACCCAACTCAATCTCAAAATCAATTGGCCAAAGCACTAAATGTTCCCAAGAAACAATTGGCGACCTATGAGGAGTAATGGATAAGATCCAAAAAATGGGAATAGTGAAATAGAAAATCGAAAAATCGCTTGTGAAATGTTGCTTGAAAAGTATGATCGGAAGTTATTTCTGCATTGAATAGTGACGGGAGATGAAAAGTGGATTTATTTTAGAAACCATAAGTGCAAAGAATCATGGTTATTACCTAGGGAAGCCGGCAGATCGGACTCCAAGACGAACTCGTTTTGGTCGCAAGACAACGCTCTATATTTGGTGGGACCATAGTGGCGTGGTATATTACAAATTGGTTATTAACATAACAGTTATCGCCAACGACAACAAATGATCAACTTGAATCATGCATTGATCGAAAAACCTTCAGAAAGAGACCCAAAGACACGTTGAAGTGATTTTACAGCACGATAACGTGCCGTCTCATAAAGCAAAACCGGTCAACGAAGCATTGAAAGCAATTAGATGGGACATATTATCGCCGTACTCTCCAGGCCTTGTCCCGTTCGACTATCAACTTTTCGCATCACAGGACACGCGCCCGTTACCGAGCAGCACTTCGCCAATATCGAAGAAGTTAGAAATTGGTTCGATGAATGATTTTAATCAACAGTTTTTTTTGGGATGGCATCCATAATTTGTATAAAATCAAATAGCCAGTAATTTGAACAAACAAATTTATTCAATTTTCTTGAGTATTATGTAGTTTTTTTTTCGAAAAAACGGTAATAACTTTTCGTTACACTTGGTATTAACTAAAACTACTCATGTAAATGATTTGATTCTGAAATAAAATGTAGGAAAATACCGCTAAAATTATTATAGTAGTTGCCTCAGAGGGTGGGCTCTTTAAGACTGAAGTTAACAAGCTTATAAAGTTACCCCTTTCATGTATTTACGCCACAATGGGCCTGTCATATTTCGTAATGGACATTTACTAAAATATTTTCCGCAATATGACCAATAATAGAAGTTTAGTCTTTTACGTTTGAACCGAATTTTACCTGGTCAAATTTCAACCTATTCCCTTCTTTGTGATGGTCATTACAACCGAGATATTATGTTATTAAATTTGCCTGTATTTATTTAATTTTATTAATAATAATTACGGCTTACATATAAGCATTATTTAAAAAAGTTTGTTAGGCCTATAAATTAATATTAAAGGTTTTTTTTAATTTGAATATTTATTGTGAAAAGTCGATCAAAATTTACGGATTCCACTTCGAAAGAAGGAAAGATACATTAAGACTATCTACGTACCGTAGCATTTTTTTTGTATCAACATAATTGAAGTGCTGCACGACTCATATGTCGTAATCAAAAGGAGCAGGATCTGGAGAATACGGGTTGGGAGAGCACTTTTTAATATTTCCAAGTATGTTTTCACCAGTTTTCTAACATGAGGTCGAGCGTTGTCATACTGAAGAATAATGTTGTTGTGTCTTTGCTCGTATTCCGGTCATTTCTCGCACAGTGTTCTACTCAAACCAATCAATTGTACTCAGTATTGATGCCCATTAATGATTGCATCTAGTAATCCGTTTAAATCATCGTCTTCAAATGTTGTTGGCTGCCCAGAACGCTTTGCCTTCGGTGTGAATAGCGCCACCTTTAAATAAAATATTAAATTTTTATTATTATTATTAATTGAAATATCCTTGTGTCATCTAAATACGTAAATTGACATAATAAGTATTCCTTCATATGATTTTAAAAATTGTATTCCTTTAAAAGTAATATCCGGAAGTTCCATTAGACCTACAGTATTGGACTAACAGTTTCCTTTTAAATAATTGTATTAAATTATGTTTGTATTGAAAAATTACTCGCTGTTTTTATACATTTCATATATTTAATAGCATCACGTTAGACAAAAAGCAAAACACATTAGAACCAAAATAAAACAATTATACTGGTTAGTCGGAAGATACTCTTAACTTGATCTAAAATCAAAGAGGTTGATCTATGGTACAATTATAAAGCCAATTTAGACCTATGGGGTGCAAATATGGGGTTGCACTAAAAATTCAAATCAACTAGTCATACAACGCTGTCAAAACAAGGTTCTTCGATTGGTTACCAATGCCTATCGCTATGTAACTAATGAAGAACTGCACCATGAGCTGGAAATCAAATGGATTTGCGAAGTTATCCAAGATTTCGCCTTGAAATACGAGAGAAGATTACTAAATCATACTAACGTGGAAGCAATACAACTGCTGGACAGCGCGCAGGATGTCAGGAGATTGAAACGAAGAAAACCATACGAACTTATATAAAGTATATACATTTAGTGTAAACTATAGCTATAAGTTAATAATTAATAAATAATTATAATTTTATAATTGAGGAATAATCCAAGTACATAGAAAAAGTAGTAATAAATTAATTGTAAATTAAGATTGTACGCTTATCTAATAAAGATGTTATAAAAAATATATATATTTAATATCTGATAGAGCTAACATCAAGATGATCTCGTTTCGTCAACCGTTTCGTATGAGTCACGTTTTTTTTCGGTAAATTCAATATTAGATTATATTTTAATGACCCTGTTCATACTAATATTCAGTGCAAATGCAACACGCTAAAATATTTTTAATAAAAATCGTAAAGTTAATATTTAACAGTAAAAATGCTAACGAATTTTACTGGCAAGAGGGGGGCCTTCATTATCTCGTTACTGTTTAGAGTAACTGCTTAGAGACGCAATATGTTCTGCCTATCTTCGGAATTTTCAATCAGTGTAATAATAAGCAGAGATTTCAAATTTATCAAAACAAGCAAAGCACTAAAAAAACGTTTGTCGGTTTATAACCTCTTATCACTACTGTTTTGAGGAATTTTGCATACGTTTGACAACCGACTTTGGCAGGCTAGTTCGATTACAAACTTTGAATAGATTAAAGTATATCAAAAGAAGTTTTGTACAAACGTTATCAAAATGTTTAATGTATTGCCTGTCACAATTTGTAAATTCGTTTTAGAATCAGACAATATTTTAATTCTCATTTTATTCTAGTTTAAAAGAGACACAATGCTGTCTATTAGTTCGAACACACGAATGAGAGAGTTTGACACTCGTCCAGTTGTCAGACGTATGAAAAATTCTTGAAAGCAGTAGGAATAAGAGGTTATAACTCTAACCTATAAACTATTATATCTGTATGATTAACTGTAGTTTTTAGATGCGCTGTAATGTTAAAATAAATAATATTTGATAATATTTTTATTCAATTATTTTATTTGGATTAGAATTTTGTTGTATATCAAAGACCAACTGAACTGATGCGGCAACATTGCGACGTTTTGACGTCACAAATGTAGATGATGTATGTACAAAATCGCTTTGAATAGACTATATATACTTATTTCCCAATAAACTTGTACGCTAAATTTTTATTATATCAATACATGAAGGTAATCTAAATTTGACATTTAACTGTGCGGACAGTAGCTTTTAAAGGATTGAAAATACATTTTGCAATTTCACGAGAAAAAGTGAAGGGGGGATTGTTGAAATAAAAGGTCAGTAAGTAGTTTCTTCGGGCTTTGGCTTTTACATTTTTATTCATCCTATGGGAACCGTAGCCTCGACTCGTCGTCTGACTGGACAAAAAGGAAATAAGAAATTTAAAGTGACAGGCTATGAAAACGGGGATTTCTCTAAGTCTGTGTCCTATGTCAATTTGATCGACGAATATATAAGGGTGAAATCCTTTCTATATTCAAAAAACACTGTTTTAATATCGATTTCATTCCCCCTTTGTTGTTTTATATTGAATTTGAATATATCCCGTCATATATTTTCTTGTTAAGAAGTACAAAATTGCAATTACATTTTATTGTCAAGAAACAGTGTTGTTTCTTATGATTTTTTTCACCCTCTGTCAACAAGAGACGTTATTTCAGTGTTGTACATCTTTTTTTCCTGAAACCATTTGTTTCAAGAAGTTAAAATTTCGGGCTGATAACTTCTTCATATACAAGATAAATATTTCGTCGAAATTTCATTTATTTGGCTCCGACGAGCATCAAATTATTTCTCACACTCACAAAAAAGGTTTGAGAAACAATGATTTAAGTCTACTGAGAACATTAAAACTGAAATGAAGAATCCAAAAGGGATTATCTTGAAGATGAAATAAATTTAGAAAAACCAATAATATTTCTTTAAATGCCAAGTGACATAAGAACACGAAGCTCCATAAGTAATAAAAATAAAGTGAATCCTGATCTGTTGGTTTCTTTTTGATGATGATATTTGAACTCCAGTTGTAAGTATCTTTGAAATTATTTTTGCTGCATTATGTATTTTTAATAAATATTAATAATGACCCTGACAGTTTCTCTGTACTCCCATTTTCTTTCCTTATTAGTCAGTACGTCTTTCTATGATCTTAATAATAATTACGGCTTACATATAAGCATTATTTAATAAAACTATGTTAGGCCTATAAATTGATTTTAAAGGTTTTTTTAATTTGAATATTTATTGTGAAAAATTGATCAAAATTTACGGATTCCACTTCGAAAGAAGGATGTATCTTTTAAGACTATCTACGTATCGTAACATATTTTTTTTGTATCTACGTAAGTGAAGTGCTGCACGACTCATATGTCGTAATCAAAAGGAGCAGGATCTGGAGAATACGGGTTGGGATAGCACTTTTTAATATTTCCAAGTATGTTTTGAAGTTTATCTTGAAGATGAAATAAATTTAGAAAAACCAATAATATTTCTTTAAATGCCAAGTGACATAAGAACACAAAGCTCCATAAGTAATAAAAATAGAGTGAATCCTGATCTGTTGGTTTCTTTTTGATGATGATATTGGAACTCCAGTTGTAAGTACCTTTGAAATTATTTTTGCTGCATTATTTATTTTTAATAAATATTAATAATCACCCTGACAGTTTCTCTGTACTCCCATTTTCTTTCCTTATTGGTCAGTACGTCTTTCTATGATCTTAATAATAATTACGGCTTACATATAAGCATTATTTAATAAAACTATGTTAGGCCTATAAATTGATTTTAAAGGTTTTTTTTAATTTGAATATTTATTGTGAAAAATTGATCAAAATTTACGGATTCCACTTCGAAAGAAGGATGTATCCTTTAAGACTATCTACGTATCGTAGCATAATTTTTTTGTATCTACGTAAGTGAAGTGCTGCACGACTCATATGTCGTAATCAAAAGGAGCAGGATCTGGAGAATACGGGTTGGGATAGCACTTTTTAATATTTCCAAGTATGTTTTGAAGTTTATCTTGAAGATGAAATAAATTTAGAAAAACCAATAATATTTCTTTAAGTGCCAAGTGACATCAGAACACAAAGCTCCATAAGTAATAAAAATAGAGTGAATCCTGATCTGTTGGTTTCTTTTTGATGATGATATTGGAACTCCAGTTGTAAGTACCTTTGAAATTATTTTTGCTGCATTATTTATTTTTAATAAATATTAATAATGACCCTGACAGTTTCTCTGTACTCCCATTTTCTTTCCTTATTGGTCAGTACGTCTTTCTATGATCTTAATAATAATTACGGCTTACATATAAGCATTATTTAATAAAACTATGTTAGGCCTATAAATTGATTTTAAAGGTTTTTTTTAATTTGAATATTTATTGTGAAAAATTGATCAAAATTTACGGATTCCACTTCGAAAGAAGGATGTATCCTTTAAGACTATCTACGTATCGTAGCATAATTTTTTTGTATCTACGTAAGTGAAGTGCTGCACGACTCATATGTCGTAATCAAAAGGAGCAGGATCTGGAGAATACGGGTTGGGATAGCACTTTTTAATATTTCCAAGTATGTTTTGAAGTTTATCTTGAAGATGAAATAAATTTAGAAAAACCAATAATATTTCTTTAAATGCCAAGTGACATAAGAACACAAAGCTCCATAAGTAATAAAAATAGAGTGAATCCTGATCTGTTGGTTTCTTTTTGATGATGATATTGGAACTCCAGTTGTAAGTACCTTTGAAATTATTTTTGCTGCATTATTTATTTTTAATAAATATTAATAATGACCCTGACAGCTTCTCTGTACTCCCATTTTCTTTCCTTATTGGTCAGTACGTCTTTCTATGATCTTAATTTTCCCAGTCAAAGCAACTGCGGCCAAATCACAATGACTTGTCAATATGTCCCAACATAATTTAAGTTAAACTAATCCACCCTTTAAGTGAAACATATTGCCCACCCTATACAAAGTAAAATTCAGTAAATTATTAAAATTTACACATATAAATCAAGACGTAAAATGGACAAAATCTATTTAATAAGAAACCTAGCCGAAAAAAGTCTATGAATGAAATTTTAAGGAGTAATATATATTGATAGAGCGATAAGAGCGAACCGAGGCTTTCCGATGTCATCAGTTGGTGTGATATATAGGCTCATATTTCACACAGAGACACTGGACTTTAGCAGAGATGATATCTGGCACTTCCGTAGCAAAGCAGTCGGTCTTAGTGGAAAGAGAAGTAGTTATTTACTGGCCATAAAGTCTTACTTATAATTTATATAGATAATACACGTTATCTAGCTTGTGTAGTGTATTTAACGCTGTGTTGTCCTTTTATTGGTTGGGGTAAAAATACCCCTTCTTGGAGGTATACACGAATGTTTCTTAGTAAAGGGTAAATATTATTCATAATACATTTTGTGTCCATCATATATCATATATAAGAACGTATATTTATCTAATATATGATATAATAACATTAAAATAATCAAACAACAATCATCAATAAAACATCAAAGGTATAGTTAGAACTCCATATACGAGATTAGTTCCTGTAGTTATTTCATTATTCCATAGAGTTTGCTGGACGCATTCACCATTAGTAAATTAATAAAAATAGTTAATTAATAATAATTAATATTAATTAATTAATAATAATAATAATTAATAATTAAATTAATCAAGACAACTCAAAAATCTATATAAATATATATATATATATATATATATATATATATATATATATATATATATATATATAATGCTAATTTGTTTATAACTATATATATATATATATATATATATATATATATATATATATACTGCATTAATATACATGTAAGACGAGTACGGGAGTAATATATCAGTATGTATTTCCCAAATTAAAATAAAACTAAACTATTTAAGTTTAAATTAAGATTAATAACTTATATACTATCAAATTTCAGTATCGTTATATATTATGAAAGTGTAAAAATCGTTACTCTCGCCGGGAACCGAACCCGCGACCTCCGCGTGTGAGCTGAACGCTCTAACCACGACACCATAGAAGCAGTTCCCTACAATATTTCTATGGCTTTTCATATGATATGGTTAGTGGTTAAAAAGCAAACTGAACGGTTTTTGAAATGAACAACTTTAGTAAGCAAACCCTTACTAAAACTCCTCACAAAATCTCCTGAAGGGTATAGCGGTCCGGTCACTGCTTTTATCATCAGCTTACCTAAATAACTTCAAAGTATACAATTGACAGGTCACACTGATTATAGCGACCCTCCAATTTTTCGATACCATTTTTGTAGTACGATTTGTCTTTTGTTTCAAAATAGGCCTCAGTTTCGGCGATGACCTCTTCATTCGGCGAAAATTTCTTCCTAGCGAGCATTCTTTTGAGATCTGAGAACAGGAAATAGTCGCTGGGGGCCAGGATCTGGAGAATACGGTGGATGAGGAAGCAACTCGAAGACCAATTCATGGATTTTTGCCATAGTTTTCACTGACTTGTGACACGGTGCATTGTCTTAGTGAAGCAGCACTTTCTTTTTCTTCCAATGCGGCCGTTTTTCGGCGATTTTATCCTTCAAACGGTCTAATAATGCTATGTAATAGTAGCTGTTGATGATCCTTCCTGTTTCAAGATAGTCAATGAAAATTATTCCATGCGCATCCCAAAATACAGACGCCATAACATTACCAGCCGACTGTTGCGTTTTCCCACGCTTTGGAGCGGGTTCACCGTGTGCAGTCCACTCGGATGAGTGTCGATTGGACTTTGGAGTGAGATAATAAATCCATGCTTCATCCATTGTCACATATCGATTCAAAAACTCGGGTTTATTACGCTTAATCATCCAAAAACACTGCTCCGAATCATCAACTCGTCGTTATTTTTGGTCAAAAGTGAGCTCGTGCGTGCACCACTTTGCACAGAGCTTTTTCATAACCAAATATTCGTGAATAATATGATGTACACGTTAATATCTTTAGAGTGTCTGCTATTTCATTTAATTTCATTTCAAAATCATTTTGTGGATTTTTTAAATGTTTTCGTCGGTAAGATCCTCTTTGGGGCGTCCACTGCATTCACCGTCTTCGGTGCTCATTTCACCACGTTTAAACAAAGCATACCACTCCTTAATGGTTGATTTTCCTGGAGCATGTCCGGAAAGTCGGCATCAAGCCAAGTTTTTGCTTCAACTGTATTTTTTCCCCTTCAACAAGCAATATTTTGTCAACACACAAAATTCGTTTTTATCCATTTTTTTCACGCTAACAAAAATTGCTTCACTCAAAATGCTATAATTCACAAACTAATGATCCGACAGGTATCAAATGTATACACGCATCTTTTGAGGGTTAGGGCTAACTAAAAAACATATGAATTTAATTTTATGTGTCATGCCGCGGACTTTTCAATTGACCTTTAAGTTATCTGTACGTCCTCATAATAGTTAAAGAAATGTACTCTAACTCCTAACCTTTGGGGAATTGTGTCTTCCGTCACATCAGCTCAGCAATAACATTATACACAAATATCTGATTATTTTTGATAAAAAAATATGTGAAAATATCTTACACGTCCTAAAAATTTTAGGGTTTTCCTCGATTTCCCCGAATTCCATCATCAGATCCTTACTTGATTCCAATGGAACCACCTCGGAATCGCACTCTTTCGAATAAAAAAAGAATTTGAAAATCGGTTCACAATTTACGGAGAAATCGGTCAACATTCTTAAAAAATATACAGTCGAACATGGAACCTCCTCCTATTTTTGAGTCGGTTAAAATATCTAATCGAAAATATTTAAACACCCTGTATAAAAAACTCATTTTCAACGTATCGGCCTGTCTGTTGAAATATTAAGTGGCCTATTGGAATTCATATTTGGTGACTCCGAATTTCAAATGTCATTTATAAAACTTCAAAAGCGGCATTAATATACCCACTAGTTTTTCATACGTCAAAATACTATGATATATGGTCTGTGTATCTCGCATCGGTAGCTCAAAATGATCTAATGATCTATAGCCTGTATAGGTTCAGTTCTTTCTCCGGCTATTGTGCCCTTGATTTTGTTTGAAATTGTTCTACTCGGGGATTTTCTACTAACTAAACGACTGTCTGTCGTCTTGTGACGTTCCTTTCTTTTATTTCAATACGTAATTACCAATATTAAGATTCGTTAGATGTTATTTCAGAATACTATTTTTTTTATGTACACATAGATTTGCAACCTTTGTTAAGTCAAACAAACAGATGTTTTGGTATATTATAATATATCCACTTTTGAATCCCATCAATTGTTGGGTATAACTGTCTTGTTGGTCGTCCGTTGACTTTTATGGACCTGTTTCAGTCATATTAACAAATTTAACTGCTTCATCTAATTACAAAATAATATACAAATCAAACATATGTTGTATAAATAGCTTTTCTCAAATAAAATTAATATACACAGTTGACTAATAAACATTTTTCTTATAAATTATTTCATTTTTTTAATACATTTCATCACATGAGCTTAAGCACTTATCGAATGTAACAAAATTAAAATTCTCTCACCACTTTTTGACCTTTTAATCATCTTTATTTTTGGAATGGTATTATTGCTACAGTTTTTATTACTAGCAACATTTTGTGGGACACTTTAAATAGCTCCATAATAATCAGCATCAGAGATTATCTACTTTATAGTCAATATTTTTATACTAATATATTTCTTTTTTTAAATTAACTTTATTTCTTTCGAAAGGCTCTATAATGATAAACGGACCACAAGGACATGATAAAATTGTGTTTTAATTTTGCTGCTTTTAGTTTGTTTCTATCAGAGCCATATTAATATTAATTCTGAAGAATAATTAATCTGATTTTATCCAGAAGGTAATAACAATAAATTTTGGTCAATATATTCAAGAGTTCCACACCTTATGCCTTCTATATACAGACAATATACAATAACTAAAATAATTTAGTCCCAAAAAATCAATTTAAATACAACTAAATAAAATCCAAGTCTGATTGAAAACAACACATTAAAGCCAATGAAAGCATGATTAAGAGCAACTTCACTAGTTAACAAATTTTTGGGTTAAACAAGTACAGCACAACAAATACCAAACTGTTTTGATTACTATTTAAATAATTACGTCAGATTGTAAAAATAAATTTAACAAAATTTAATCAAATATAACAGGATATCTCCAAATCATTGTAGTAATCAATAAAATTATGTAAGATTTGTATGCACTTTAATACAAGTGCTATTGTTTATAATACACAACAAAATATATATTGTGTAAATACATGTATATTGTTTGAATGCATGGAATAATGGAGTAAGGATGAATATTAAGTCTGACTGAGATGACATGACAACTGAATTAAGAGAAAATAGATGTATTCAACTGAGGAAATTCAAATGGCATTATTTTAAATAAATAACAGAACCATGCTAATATATATCCCATGCCAGAAGGCATCCGGTTTTACCCAGCCTGGTGTTACTAATCTAACTGAGATAATGTTATCTGTCACATTTTAAAACGGTTGACTATGGATAGTCACAACTACAAACAATCATAAATACAATTATACCACCATATACTAGCGGGCGGGTGATTCGGACCTGCGATTATCACAAACATTAATGGAGCACACTATCGATGATCCGTATTATATCTCTAATGAAGTGATAGAACGCGACATCTCTAGAACCCATAACTAATGTGATTTGGAATGTTTGTGTTAAGTACTTTAAAAGAGTTTTATGCAGCGTAATGAGCTCCCTAATCACCTAAATGTGCGACGTGATAGTGAAGTGTGTAGACTAAAACGCTTAACACCATCCGATCTGATTATAGGCCACATATAGACTTTAGAATAAGATTTAGAATAAGACTAACTAATTAAGAAAATGTTTTACACCAGAGATCACTTAATGAAGTGATTTTTTGCATGTCATGTATATAATATAATCATAAGAAATGGTTATTACCTACTGGATAGATTATTGAACAACTAAGACTAATAATTTTTAAAAAATATGGAGTATACTTTTTACAGATTAGAAATACATTAAAAATGATATGGTAGAAAAACTTGTAAAATTATATAAAAGAGAACTAATATTATATTACAATAGAAAAGTCTATACTATACTCAAGACCAATAAATGAAAATTATATGTGGACTAAGCCTATATAAATTATATTTAGAAATTAAACGGGTTTAATTCTCATTACTTACTCTACAGAAGTTTTGTACTACATTTGTTTCGCTATCTTACTTTGTGTTAGATTACTTTTCAACATTGTTTTGCCATTAATATATACATGATATAATTGGTTTTTTATTTACTAAAATTATATAATGTATTACCATGATAATATTGCCAAATATCAAACAGAGAACCTACCAAAATTCTGATTGAAAACCGGATATAAATCTCTAAATATATATTTAAATGTACACATATTTTGAAAGAACCATATATATACGTAAGTTATCTTAAGTAACAGGGTATTACTCGATATCAGTAAGATTTGATTACGATTCTAATTAATTACAACTGTAATTCAACGTTTTATTATACAAAACTCTCCAAAACTGATAGTACACCCCAATTCCAAGACAAGCAGTTAAATATAGGTGAAGTGTATAGACTAAAACGTGTATTACCCAACTTAAATAAAGATTCCGGAAATAAATTAGATAATAATATTATATAAATCGAATTAAATGCTCAGAAAAAAAATATTAAACCACTAAAGACACTACTTTCTACTGAGCAATATCGACATTTAATTTTATTAAAAGAAATATTGTTATCCAATTACCCAATAATCATTAACTATGGAATTAATCCAATAAAACGATAAATCATTACACCGAAATCGCAATGACATTTGAACAAGGATCATTAAAAAATTGCGTCAACATAAATTATGTCCACGGACTCAAATCCATATAAAATATTGCCCGCTATAGGAAAAGAAGTTCTCATCGTTCATCGCCAAGTATGACCGGATCAAATATTCTCGTCTATTTTTACGACCCAGTGTATAAAGTCCCGCATAGTAAAAAGCAGTTGTGATGGTAGAGGCGTGGTTAATTCTTAGCGCCGTTTGCCGACCAGCCATCAGGTATACCTACGAATGCCGCTCACCTGACGGTTGTGATCTATTCTACAACGTTAATGGCCCCAAGTTCATTTGGTCCACGCATAGTGCTTCACGATGCACGGCAATAACCATAGGCGTGCCTATTTATCACCTATATTCTAAATAAATATTAATTCGATAAAATTCTAGATTTATTTTGTATTAATTTCTGAATAATAACTTTGAATTTAATTATTGTATTACCATTATATTATTTCTGCAATAAAAAATACACGACTTGAAATGTTTAAGGTGAAATCTTGTGTAATTTCATACTAATTTTGCTTACTAATTTCTTTGGTGTCTTAACAACTCCATAACATATTTGAGGCCCATTAGTCCAAATAGGCCTTATAACTGACTGGTAAATAAATCTCTTTGATTTTAGGTCAATTTAGGAGTATTTTCCAAATAACCAATACAGTTCTTTGACTTTTAGTATGATCTTCTGTGTTTTTTACATATAGATGGAATAAAATCGAAACAAATCACATAAACTTGCATAAAATGGACAACGATCAATGATTTTACATATTCCAACAAAAATAGTCTAGCGGTGTTAAATTATATTGTCTTAGAAGACGAATTCACAGCTTTAAAATTGGCAAAGTGTGTAGCAATGGCTCTATAGTGGTCAATATTATCCAAAATTGATTTGTTGATACTAGTTAGTATTTTTAGTTTTGTCAACGATGTCTCTGGGATTATGCGTATGTTTTGAGTTAATCTAATGCATTCTATCTGACTTTGAGTTTGTTACTCACTATTGCTGGTTTTTTTGCGACAATACCAGATATGCCAGAAAATTTTTACCGATTTTTCCGTAAAAAAAAATTCATAATTTTCAAGAAAATGAAAATATTTGTTTATTCGAAATATTGGCTATGTGATGTTTCCCATCTTTCAGGCAATTTTTGGATGCCATCGCAAAAAACTGCTTGTCCTTTGAGCAAAACCATTCATCTTAGAAATTCACCAAGTGATAACCCTACAAAATAAATAAACTTTTCATCACCCGTCACTGCTCGATACAGAAATATCTTCCGATCATACCTTTGAAGCAGCATTTTATAGACGATTTTTCTGTTTTCCATTTGCCCATCTTTCAATTGATGTGGCACCCATCTTCCCATCTTTTGGATTTTCCCCATTACTCGTAATCGGTCGCTAATCATTCCTTGGATTACAATTAATGCTTTTGCCAATTATTTTTGAGTTTGGTTTGGGTAAATAACTCTTTCAGTTTCGCATCTTCAAACCACGCCTCACGTATTTTTAAGGTTAGAGCATGCTCATAAGACGTTTGTACCAGCAAACGATGATGACATTCAGTGGCTTTTTCTTTTAATTAAATAAGAAAAGTAATGCGTGCCGCAAAAGCGCGTTTTCAGGCACGAAACCTGACATTTTCTAAGAGGCATAAATCTATGACGGTGTTATTTTCGCAAAATATAACATATATAGCTTGGAAATTTGACGTCAGTAGAGCAAAATGGCATATGTGCCAAACCATATCATTGCACATTTAGGCTTAGCGGCATCTGTTAGAAAATCTGGTAATGACTTTCCGGTACACCTGGTATAGCAATGATAATTTCATTTAGAGCGGTCTATGATTATCTCGTGTATACACTGAATAACTCAATAAATCTAATAGAAAGCACTTGGTTTATGGACAGAAATGTCAAACCATCAAACTTAACAGTTATGTTAGGTTGTTAATTTTGATACGCATTTTCGCCGATAGATATTCAAAATGCATTCAAACATCTAATACTTTGAATTATCCTAATTATAGTAATATCACGTAGATCTCTTCAATGAAGTATCGATAATAACATATAACACTTTATTTTGGAACATTTGAATGCTATCTGGATATTAGACTGTCCAGCTACATCCTTCAGTGGAATTCAGTACACTCAAATGTCAAATGCATTGCTACCTAGAAATAACTTCAATTTAAAATCTAAATTGTTTTCGTTTTGTGTATAATATGTATTTCCTCTAAGTTAACTGTCGATCTAGATGCATGCCAAGATATTCAACAATTTATTTTTAGTTTCATTACTAGTTTTTAGTTTTTAGGTAGGTAGATTTTGTTTCATTAGTTTTAATACGCCAAGTTTTCAGCCACAGTATAAAAAAAAGTAGTATAAAGTAAGGACTGTTTGGAGGTGTTTTTATTACTAACGTGAGATATCTTAGACTTACTTGTGGTCTGTAGATCAACTGTATACTAGATATAAAATATTTGACCCAGTGGTAATGGAGTTAGTAATATAGTTGTTGTGTGTTTATAATGAGTATTCATAAATCAACCAGATCTGTCATTAAACCACTTTCAAAGAAACTAAGATAGTGATAGAAATGTATTTCATCAAAATACAATATAAAATATTATTATTGTTTAGTTGTTTTAAATTCACGGAACGAAAGTCTAGATGTGTCATCAGTTAACTATAACTTCCTTAGATGAATTTACAATATTTACAATATCTTGACGATTCACTGAAATATGATTTAAAAAACGTAGAAATAAAAAACGTAGAAGTTGTAGTAGCTTAATATGAACACCCAATAAAATATATATCATATTAAATTGCGACACCAAATATCATTTCGTCGTTAAGTTGTCGACGCCTCTGGTAAATGGAGCCTGAAGTCGCTGCCGCTAGCTGATTGTCCTTTGTTTCATTCCGCGTTTTCTGTATTGCTGCTTTTAATTGAAGTTTCCTGTAAAAAATAAAAGATGCCTCGGTCTTACCGATTCATACGGGGTGCTTAAACCACCCATAAATAAAACATATTAACAAAAAGAACAGTACGTCTCTAAACATGCACGTTTGATTAATTACTTGAGATGAAACCATAGTTACCAGTGTTTCTAATATAATACATAGCTTTTTTTCTGTCTTATCTTAGTTAATTCATCAAAGATTTACTTTCATATCACAACTTTCATCCCGTGAGAAGATCGATTTACAATCACCTTCACCAAATCTTGGGTATTCGTTATCCATGAAATTAAAAATATTTTTTATTTTGTGTTTATGCAACTAGTAAAAAGAGCTTGTTGTATTTTCGAACTTTTTATTGATTAAAGCAAATTTACGTTGTTATAATATAGACCGATCAATTATAAATAGTAAGTTGCATTAGTATAAATATGAAATAAAATATTAACTAATATATCCGACAGCTGCCATCTAGCGCTCCCTTGTAATAACAGATTGTATCTGTGGCGCCATCTGTGATGTGATATACTAAACAATATTTTACAGAAAACTAATGTGATATGATTAGAATTAATAATACTATATTTAAAAACATATTAAAAGGAAATACAACTTAAAATATCTATACAAATAAATTTAATTATAACTATTAGTCTTTACAATAAAAAATACCTTGGCATATTTTCATTTATCTTAAATTTTACTTTCACTAGAATCTTTTGTATCTCAACTATGACGTAAGTCAGAAAGAAACAGTCGAATACCTAAAGCACTGTCAAAACATTCTACTGTTTGCATTTTTATATTACTTTATTTTGTTGTGGCGTGTTAATGGGTGTGTTATACGTATATTTGGTATCAAAACAGTCAATACAATACGTAAGTATCTAATTATTAGCTTAAGTGATTGTTATAAATTGATAAACATTTTATTTAATTTCAAAGTAATAATCTAACAACATTTGATTTTAATTTAAACATCTAACATTTGAAATTTAAATACTTATTGCTTAAATTTTTTTTCGTAATTATGACGGCATAATTTAGCAGCCAAAAAGTAAAATCTTGTTATATACAATTTTAAAAATCGTATTACAAATACGCAAATTAATGTTTTTTTTAATTACTGTAACTCATGACATTGCATATTTATTTTTGGATGTTTTGTTTTCTGTATATATATATATATATATATATATATATATATATATATATATATATATATATATATATATATATATTTCTATTATTTTTAGTAATACCATGGATGATGATAATGACCCATCCAATTGGATATTAGTTGAAAAAAAAGATTGTTTTGAGGACAAGAAAAATAAACTGGCAGCAAGTAACACCACCATCCAGGAATCAGATCATGAGTCTGATAGCAGTATCAGCATTCTCAGTGACTTTCCAGGTGACAGTTTTTCAGAAGAAGACACCATAAAATGTAATAATGAAAACAGGCAGCATAATGTTACTGAACTGCTAATGACAAAAGAAGAGGAAGTTGCTATAAACAAAATTGTAGATGAAATACAAGATGAAAATGATCAAATAAAAGTAAGTTAAGGAATATCATTGATATAATTAATGTATTTATAATAATATTGATATATGAATCATAAATTTATAGGATGACAGCATCTCTCCAAACTCTGAAAATTCTATTAAGCAGTGGACATTTGTAGGTGATAAATCAAAGCTACAATTAAACGTCAAGGAAAAACCTTTTTTTCTTGATTGTTCACAAGAACCCATTTTAGAAATATCAGATATTGATACTGAAAGTATCATCAATGGTCCAGAATCTAAGGCACTTATTCAACAGGAACCTAGAAATGTTTCTGTCCAATGTAATTTGTCTAGAAATGGAATGTTTGTAATATTTATAGTTTTATGCACTTCTATTCTCCTAAAATTTTATGTTGACCAAACTGATATTGATCATTATCCCAGTAGCCCAATTCTGGATAATATACCAGCCGCTGACAAGGATATTGTAACATCCTGTATGCGAAAGCAAAAAACAAAAGCCACTGCAGATGGTTTCATAGAAAGATGTGTTATTAAACACCTAAAAAAGAAGAAAAAGGATATCGTTAAGAGTATTAAACTATATTTAGAAATACACGAATGGATTTTGGAGAAGAAAATTAAAGAAAAAGAGAATGAGGTTTTTAAAAAATGGGAAAGAAGAGCTTACACTGACAATTTAAAAAAGGAAAATATAAAAATGAAGAGGCAAAATAAAAATTCTGCAAAAAACACAGAGAACAAGAAAACAAAGAGAGTACATTTAAAAGTAAATAATTCTGATTCGAATAAAATTAACAAAACTCGAGTAAAGCAAAAATGGAAAAACGAAAAATTAAATCGGAAAGTTAATCAATTAAAAAAAAAGTTGAAGAATAATTTCAAAGTGAAAATAAAACCTAACCAGGACGATATATATGATGAAACTGAGTTAAAAGATGAATTTAAACAAATTTTTTCGAAAATCTCATTGAAATATGGTAAACATAATAAAAATGCAGCTGAATGGTATGTGAAATATAATCCTGCCGAAAATGATATTGTAATTATAAATATTACTGATTTGGCAAGTGAGGATTTTGTTGTAATGCGTAATGGTAATAATAGTCTTGATGGGTCATGGTATTTTAATTTATATAGGTTGTCTCGATCAAACTTTAGGAAGATAGGAGTAGATTCTCATATATATATGATAAATCAAATTAGAAAAGGCAGAAAAGCCAAATGGTATTTTGAATATATGACTGCGAGAGATGATTATAGACGTTTGTATTCCAGTGTATATGATTTTTAGTAATAATATGAAAATTATGTTTGATTAAGAATAAATTTGGCATATATTTTCCCCTTTAATATTATAGGGAAGAATGTCACCTATACATTACTACCTCCTCCACTTAATTCTTTGTAACACATAGTTGATTAGTTAACAAAGAATCCTATTGTGGTAGGTCTAGCAAATGTTAACAAAACATTGGCCTAATAACATTAATGTTTTTAAGAAAAATCGACATTTATTTTATTATCTAGGAATTGGAAATGATGAGGAAAATTATTGATTTAGCTACCTGTATAGATAAATTATCTATTTTTATATATGTAAATGGAAGTTTTGCTAAAATTACCACTTAGGCAAACAAATGTTGTTTCTGACAGAGATTGTGATTATAGTTTTTAAGGCAGAAATGGACACAAGCATACTCTGATACACTTGTGATTAGTATTGAACGGTTCCTATATGTATGTAAGGTATTGTCAGAGATAGCCAACTTTGTGGTGTTTGTATATTTTAAATATAACCGTTTACCTAAATTATCGAAAAGTATTGTCTTGGTTATTGGACTATAGTTTATATTTATAAATCATAAATATTTTTTGTTTGAGACTAAATTGTTTTATTTTACTCTCCTTAAATATTATTACTGCTATTAACAATCAATTGTTATGTATATATAACACAATCCATATATATTAAACTAAGGAAGGAAATTAAAATATTTGACTGTTAAAGAACTATGAAATTAATTAACAAAAAATATGTGTGTGTTAAAACAAAATATACATTTTATATAGTTTATATAAAAACAATTAGATACTTTATTAGACACATACAGAGGCATAATAAAATTACAAATATATTAAATGCCTTTACTTGATCTCTGTACATAATGAAATTTGAGAGATTTTATAGTATCAAATGTAGTATTACGTATGCAAATAATTTGAAAAATACTATAATCATGCCATGATACAAATAGCAAAATCATCTTTACATAAGCATGTTTAAAGTATTTTAGGTGATATTAATTAATTCAGAATGATTTCTTTAAAAAACTAGGAGTCCACCTCGAAACTTTACTTTTTTCTTGCTCTTTTTTAGCAGCAGCTTGAGCTTCTAGCTCATCTATAAGCCTTTTTTGTTTCTCTCTAAATGCTTCTATTGGATCATCATATTTGCTGTAAACTTTTAGAACTTCCCTGACATCTTCAATATCATTATCAGCAATAGCTAAAATGAGACATATTAAATCAATTCCTATATAAAATACATTGTGTACTTTTCAAAAAACTAGCTAAATCCAATAAAGAAGTATCACCATCATGGCCTGTCCACCTCTTTAAACAAAATAAGTTTTCTGGATTAAATTTCACATTATTTGAATTCCAGTCAATGCAGATAACTTTGGATAGGTCTCTGTTTAAATTATTTAAACTTTTTACATGATGACCACCTGTAAAATGAGTTGCATCTCTGACTAGCTTGTATGCAATAATGTTTTTAGGATCAATTGCTTCTATTAAGGGAAACACAGTCATTCCCTGTTCAGCAGTGTATATGACTATTTCATATTGGTCTTTAAGTGTTTCAAGAAAATAGTCTAATACTAAAAAACATATATATATATTAATAATTTATATTATTAATCAATATCTACCTACAAGGCCTTTTTTTAAAACGCCATCCTGTATTGTAAGTCCAATCAGGATGAACTAAAACATCAGTTAATTCCAATACCAATGTATATTTTGGCTGAATATATGGATATGGCAATGGATCTGGTAACAATTTCTCTCTTGAAGGCTCTTTTATAAGCTGAAATATGGCTTCAACTTAAATATTCCCTAATATTGTAATAACTATAACATATACCTTCCTGTAATATTCCAATTCTCTGAAAGTCCGCATTAAATATGCTTTAATCAAAGATTTATCAGAAAACTCATCTCGGATAGGAATTCCATCTTCATCTTTATTAGGTGCTCCTAAAGTTACAACAAGATAAGTGCCCAAACATGAAAAACTTACACCAAAAAAGATTAATGTAAGTTTCATTGTACGCCATGAGTGTTCTCTCTGTTTCCTAGCTTCCTCTTCCTCATTTTTATCAGATACTGTCTCTGTTTGTTGTTTAGCGCTACTTAACAAAGTTCCTAGTGGAGTCTTATATTTTGATTCTAAAATACAAACATAACTTCATCATCTAATGTAATTCCCTAAGTTATATTAATACCATTTGAAAAATATCTACAATAGAAATGTTGTGGAAATTGTACTACACTATGGTAGCAATTATCTTGTAGGAAAATGTGAGGTTCTTGTTTAATAATATTATTTAAAATTCTAAGAGATCTTAATGAAGTCCGAAACATCTTCGTGAATTTAAATTTCTAACCTCAACTTTAACCACACTTTTATCATTGACTTGCTCTTAGTGCCATCTTTAGGATTTAATTACTATTATATATAAGCATTTACAAATACAATTAATAATCATATAAAATATTAATTAGGAAGGAAATATATATAAATCCATTATTTGCCTATAAATATATTAATATATAATATTACAGATAACTGTTTATATAATTTATAGAAATGTCATTTTTGATAACAAAAATTTTAACCTAAGACAAATTAAGAACCACATTGATGTTTTGTATCAAAATTCATAAAAATGGAAAATATCGAATTATGTTTAAACTATGTTGAACATAAAGATAAGAATATTTTTAAAAATAATTTGAAAGCGTGCCTTGGTGATCATGTGTTTTGTTTTATTACAGCTAAACATCAATTGTGTGTAGCAGAAGGATTACAAGATTTAAATGTTATTGATATTGCACATTTAATAAAAGATGCTGTTATTGATTTAAAGTATCTTAATTTTTGGCATTATGTGTTTATTGCTACAGAAAGTACCATTATAATTGTTGATCCAAAGTTAGGAAAAGGTGTTGCACTAGATTCACCAACTGATAAAATAAAATCTATATCTTGGAACCCCAATGAAACTTGCCTTTTAATTGTAAATGAAGAAGAAACTATATATGGTTTACACTTTCAAGTGATCAATGCAGAACAACAACAATATAACTTTGTACCATTAAAGCCAGTACATATAAGTGATAGTGTACCAAATTCTGTTTATGTTGGTTGGGGTTCTCACAATACCCAGTTTAAAGGTAGCAAGAAAACTGTGGAAAAGATTACAGGTATGTCTGTTTTTATTATCTCATTTTCATTTAATTCTTGTTTTGGCTATATATCTGTTTTAATTTTCAGAATATCTACAAGAAAATAGTGCCCCTATAATTTCTTGGAGAGGCAATGGAGAACAATTTGTTCTAAATTTCTGGAGAGATGGGAGAAGATACCTTAAAGTATTTAACAGTAACTTGAGTCCTCTGTATCAATCTGAGGTATATACAAATTTATTACCACCAGCATCATTCAAAGGCCATGGAAACTTTATTGCATGTGCTGCTGAACACAATGAAAAATACAAAATTGTTATATTTGAAAAAAATTGCTTAGTAAAATCAGAGTTTGTGGTTAAGCATATAAAGGTAAGTCAAAAGTTATAGGTTGTACTAATACATATTTATAAATGATTCTTAGGGTAAAATACAAAGTTTGCAGTACCATCCTGATTTACCTATATTGGCAATTTATAGTGAAGACATTGATAATAGTGGTTCCCTTAGTATATATTTGTATTCAAATGGTCACTGGTATTTAAAACAACAATTAAAATATTCAAAAGCCAACCAGTTATTAAGTTATTATTGGATAAATTCTTATGATAAAAATATGTGCACTTTAAATATTTTAACAGCAAAAGGCATAGAACAGTATTTTTTAAAATTAGTTTTCAATGGATCATTACAAACAGGTGTTGTTGTTATAATTGATGGCAGCATAGCTCAATTTACTTTATTATCAAAGGAAGTTATTCCTCCTCCAATGTCATCATTTAATTTAGAATTTAATGAAGTTGTAAATAAAGTTTTATATGATCAGAAATTAAATCTTTATATATTTGTTTTGGCTGATCAAAGTTTAAAAAAATATACTCTAGAAAATAATGAATTAGAAGAATGCTCACAGGATATAATATCTGAGACACTCAATAATTATTCAAGTGGGGAAAAATCCCTAATAATAAGTTCTTCAGAAGTTATAATTGATCAGAAAATGTATAAGTTTTATTTAGATCAAAACAGGAATCTTTTATTAGGAAACAATATTCTTTGTCATAAAGTTTTATCAATGATAGTTTTTGATAAATATTTATTATTTACTCATGCAGCTAGTAAACTTTATTGTATTCGGTTAAGTTCAAGAAATCTTAATATGTCAAATTGGGATTTAAATTATTTTTATTCCAGAGAAGTTGAACAAGGTTCAAAAATTGTTAGTTTAACAAGTAAATCAGAAATTGTGTTAATTCTGCCTCGGGGTAATTTGGAAACTATAACTTGTCGCTTAATTGCTATAGATATAATTGAACAATTGCTTAAAGAGGGCAAATGGAATGATGCTGTAAAAGAAATTAGAAGACAGAGATTAAATTGGAATTTGCTTATAGATTTGGATCCTGAAAGATTTTGTAATCATATTGATGAATTTATCGAAGCTGCTAGTACAGTGTCCATATTAAATCAAATTATATCTGAATTTTCAATAGAAAATTGTCTAACTACTTTATACTCACAATGTCTGGAAAATAATTGTTCAAGATCTGAAATGAATAAGAAAGAGGTATTTTCAAAAATTCTCAATAAGGTAGTATCACTAAATCCAATTTTAAATTTGGTTAGTATTGTTATGCTTCAATTAAGGCATTTTACTTTGAAGGCAGCCTTACATTCTGTATGTCAAGCTTTCCAACTTGGAAATATTGATATATGTAAATCTGCTATAAATCAAATACTATTACATCATCATTGTAGCGAAATTATCAATGAAGCATATACACTATATAACATAGAATTTATGAATTTTGTTTATAATAGTTGTTCTGAAGATCCACGAATTTTCGAACCTGAACTAGAGAAGATAAAAGATCTTGAACCGTTAGAACTTAGATTCAAAATGTGCGAATTAGGAAACAATTTTGCTTCTGCTACAAAATATCTCATAAGATGTTCCAAATACGATAAAGACTTTATATCTAACTTTATTACAAAACATATAACTCAACATGTAGCTTACGAATCAATTTCGCCAAAACATATTAATTTTAAGTTGATATCTGAATTATTTGCCACGTTTTTATCGTTGAGATCTCGCCATAACGAAGCTGGATTGGTTTTGGAAAGAGCCGGTTTATTACAAGAAGCTGTTACACATTTTCAACGCGCCTTGAATTGGCAACGTGTCTTGAGTTTGTTTGAGAAACTGAAATCACCACACGACTTTCGAAAAACCGTTTTATTGAGTATTGCTGAAAATTTAAAACAGCAAAATAGACTGGAAGAAGCAGTTGTACTTTATGAACATTATTGCGATGAAAAACAAAAAGCTATTGAACTTCTTACATTCGACCATAAATTTCAGCAAGCTTTGCATATGGCTAGAAAATACAGTTATAATGATCTTGAAGGTGAGTTTTGTTATATTTCGATTTATTCCATCACATTGTGATTATATTGTAGAAAACTTAGTAATTCCCGCAATAATTCAATATAGAGCTGATTTACTTGACAAAATAACCGAAAATGAAACTAAATTTATTGAATATTCATCCAGGTTATATTCCTTAAGAGAAAAGAAAATTAATAAGTTTAAATATAGACATTTAGAGGGTGAAACTACAACGACAAATGATGATTTATATAGTGAATACGGAAGCATAATCTCTCGAGATACTTCATTGAGGTCTAGTAGTTCCGGCGGGTAAACAACGTTAAGAAATATAATATAAGAATGTTTTAAGCGTTATTTTCAGATCAAGTGCCTCTTTGAAAGCACGCCGAAAACAGGAGAAGAAGAAAACAGATCTACGAGAGGGTGGTATTTATGAAGATATAGCTCTTATTAGACAACTTTATATATTATCTTTGGATGTACTTAATTCTGGACAAGATGTGAAGGAAGTATGTTCTACATTAACTGATGATCAAAGTTTCAATGAATGTAAAGTATTACATGAACGATTATTAAATGTACAGGAAAAAGTAAAAACACACATTCCAAAAATTTGGAATGAAACGTTTTTGAACGCTTCTGAATCTTCTGAACCGGGTATTTTAGGCATTATACAAAACCGATCTGAATTAGGTAGGTAATTCTTAAGCAATATTTAAAAAACCTGGTTTTAATAAAATATAATTCATGTGGATAATATATTTTCTATGAAAATATTTACTAATAATAATAATATATACTAATTAATAATATATAACAGTAATTAAAATGTTTCAACAGCAACGAACTTAGAAAAAAATAAAAGTTCAGTAATTATTTAATTATATCACATGACCTGGGTAAAAATATATCGTTTAAACTAATTAGTTATTCTGAAAGGATTGTGAATTATATAGTTTTTGCTTTTCATATTGCGTGACTTAATATACTAAATTGCCTTTGGTCGTTGACTATAAATAAATCGTTGTTTTCTTTTCGGTATCGTTTTGTTAAAGTTATTTACTTTAAATTGTCATAAACTATTCATTATTTTTTAGATTTGGAGTTCAGAAAACCACCACCAACCGAACTAGCTGATGATTGGAAAATGTTAATATTTTCGCATATATAGAGACATTTATTTTACTTTTTACACATTTTATCGATTTGAATAATTGTAAATGGCTTTATACAAGAGAATTGAAAATAAATTTCTACACATTTAGTTAAAGGTATTTTTATTTAATCCACTTACTATATAGCTGCAATTTTGAACACTACGGTTTCTTTAAATTTCTGTAGTTCTTAACTGCTTAGCCTCATCTGCAGTATAAAAATATCGATTGTAAGGCACTGGCTTACTGCATTATTATACCTAATGTATAAATAATCCACGTTGTGGTTTTTGTCGGACAGTGTTTTGGACGTAATAGTTGGGTGAAACTCTCGGGATAATATGGTGTACCAATTGTTTTACGTAGTTTTATTCTTGGTTCAAGACACTTGTGAGTTTTGTAAAAGATAAATATAGTATGTATGGTATTTATTATAATTTTAGTATCGTTAGAAGAAAATTGCACAGATTTTCAAGGTCACATAATTGAGCATGGTAACCTTTATGTTCCTGGACCCTCTGTGTGTTCGTTGTGTGTATGTTACCATAATGTAGCTAAATGGTGTCGGAATATTTATTGTGATCCTCCGTATGTATGTTTTGATTAATTAAATGTTTAGTGTCAAATATTTATACGGTTTGTTGTAGTTTTGCAAGAAATTTATAATGAGAGAAAGATGTTGTGATTTTAAATGTTTAGATCCTGAAGGTGATACGGCTGCTAAGATGTTGGAAAAATATCGAGCTTCTCTTAATAATACAGCAACAGCCTTTGTTAGTATTACGTGTTTTGTTATGATAAGCTTGTTTTATTTAACTAGACTATTTCTAATGTAATTTTAGATTTTATTCTATTTATGTATTGTACAGCACGTTTTATAGTTGTTATTCAAGTGATTACTAAACAATGTACTGCACCATTTGATATATCAATCATTTTTATTGATTTATCTATATAATATGAAGTTTTAAACTAGATGTTTTTAGACACATTTTCGTTGAGACTCTTAATTAGAATGATGCTTCTGTTACTTATATACACCAATTTCTTATATGAACGCATTATTAATTATGTATTATTTAACTAGTATTACATTATATTATAATTATTCATAGATATTAAGGTGCTGTGGATACCACCACAAATCTCTATTTCAAAGACAGATGTTTGTGAAATGTTTGCTCGTTTTTTCTCTAAGTATCTATTCCACATTGATGATAGTATGATTTAGGCTACTCACATATTACCATCTGCGCCTACTACTCCGTGATAATATTTTGATGAAACTATTTAGCAGCATATATGAACACTAATCTTCTAACGCCGTATATATATATATATATATATATATATTTAAAATAATATATTAAACTATTGTGGGTTAAAAATAAAATATAATTGTTACTATTACTTCTAAAATCTTATGAGCTTATATAATAAAATTTAATATTAAAATTATGTGTCTTATTTAAAATAGTTTATAATAATTATAGCAATTCACTATATTTGTTGGTAAAATATAACATACTAATAGTAGATGGGTTATTCATTTTTCCAAATATTCTTGGATCTTTGAATTTAGGGACAGAACAAAAATCTGACGCAGCTAAGTCATGTGAATTGGAGGTTCTATGCATAACACTAAAGAAACATTCATATTTAAAGGATTGACCCAGCGAACTTCTTTTTATAGCAATGCTACATTCCTTCTTTTCTAAATTTATTTATTGTGTTAACATTGTATATTATCAATATATTAGGGAGTTCCAATAAGGCAGAAACCAGAATATAAAGTAAATGAGCCCCTTGAAATTACGAATTAGATAAAAGAAAGAAAAAAGTTTAGAAGAGTGTCATATAGAACTGAAAATACTGCAGACAAAGGAATGTTTAATATAATTAATGGTCAGAGGAACCAAAAGATTAAAGAATATAAACAGAATTTCTTTGAAATTCATGAATATTATGAACTCAATTCACATGAAGACATATTCTCATTATTTAAAACTATTTTGGCTGGTGTTCCACAATTTAGTGCCTTCGGAACAATTTGTATATCATCTACGCTGCTCATATGCCAGAAAAAAAAAAGAAACTGTATTTATAACATCTACCACCGATGCAATCATTATATCAAAAGATATATCTTTTCCCAGAGTTATAGAAAAAGCATAAGTGACAGTCAACAAGATTTACAAGTGGACTAGGGAGTGGAAAATACAGCTTAATACCTCTAAATCTGCCCATGTTAATACATGTCACAAAAATCTAATTGTAACACTTAAGGGATGCTCAATTCTTCAAGCACAGTCAGCTAAATACCTCGAGATATCCATCTCAATGGTAGGTTAAATTGGAAATATCACGTTAGACAAGAAACTACATCAGAATTTAAGAAAAAACTGTATCAGTTATTTGGTATATACATCTAACTTGTCCTAAGATTAAAGATATTGATTTATCAGTGAATCATCAGCAATGGACAATAAAAAATATTAGGGAAAGATATGTCGAAAAATAAAACTGCACTATTCTATGAAACTAATAGTTTATTCGTTGAATGGGATAACATGAAACTGCATATTTTTTTTCGTCAAAATATATAACAACGCTAAGGATTTGAAAACAGGCTAATCTATGCAGATATCATATTTTACGTCTTGTATAATAAGGTATATTTATTAAATTATATAATATATGCTTATAAAACTTGTGAAATTGCAGAAAACTCTAACAATTTGGACCTCTGAAATATATAATGCTTTAAGGTGCACCATACACTATATCACACCAGTATATATCCACCGATTATACACGTTACTCTTCTATAGCAGGGTGGTTTAACGCTCAACAATTCTATACAAAAAAAAAGTCAAAACAGTTTCTAATTCAACCGCCTACTCTGGAATCGTTTATGATTTAAATGGGGATTGATGTGAAAATGATTAAAACAATCTATTGTATCACCCACCCTACTACTATTTTCACAAATACTCTTATCCAGTTATTTTATTTTATCTAGATTAGTCTGATATTAATATATATTTAAATAGTTCCTTAAGATGTTAAGTGTTTGTACTTCTTTTGATAGAATGAAAAACAACCCTCTTTAAGCTTAGTTATGAATTGGCTAATTGATGAATAAGATTATTTTTTCATTCTCTCCCAAGAACAAAACAGTTTCGAAGGCTGATGGGTAGATATTTACACGGTTTTTAACAACTACAAATAAATAACAGGTTAGATAAATTAAACTTAAGCTTGTTTCAAGTTTGAAATTTGAATAAAACACTGGATAAGCTCCTACCAGGCGTTATGAAAATTGGCGGTCCCTTAATTTTTTTACAGTTTGTCGAACAGGTTTACAAAAATTTTTACATGTTATTTGTGGAAGTATTTTTTAACGTAGATGCCTATATTATGACTATTTTTAATACTATGACTGATACCAACACAACGTTTTGTACCATATCTAGGGTACTGTTTGAAATAACGTTATATTCTCGTCAGTTAAGGATAGGGTAGATTGGGATGACCTAAGATTTTAGCAATAGTAGATAATAACATATGGTTCTCCTTCTTGCACTTACACATCTTGTTTCAAGTCATCTTGTAATGAATTTCCCGTACCTTATAAAGTAAATACTTGCTAATAATCAATTTAAACTTATTGAAGCAAAAATAATGTGAACGCTAAAATCTTTTGTTTTGGTTTCCCCTTATACCGTCAGTAGTTAGGTAGCTGTGAAGCTTATTTTATATTTGTTAACACTAAAGTTATTTGTTGCATAATATTATCAAAATATTTTTACACATTATTTTTACACCCTGCTTTCTGCCTATATATGGGTTCATGTATATTTTATACATCTCTTGACGCAGAACAGTTATACTTAAGCGTTCAAATCAGCACCGATATATTTTGTATATAAAACATATCCACGCAGATATAATTAATATAGATATATGTTTATTTAGTTAGGAATTATTTATTCTACTTTACAGGATGATTTGCGTGATTATATTTTATATAAAAATAGCCATTCGAATTCAATCGAACACCTAATTTGTACAAATTTTCTTTACTCTATTAACAAAATGAATGTATGATGTATAACGAAGATTATCTGGCTAATGTAGAAGTATTTTTTTAAACATTGAGTCATATAGTGCTTGTTGTGTTAATTTCTAGTATGTGATTTAAATGATCTATGCATAGTGAACATATTTATTAGTTAGGTCATTTTTCAATAATGGTTTTATACATAGGGGGTGCGCTTGAAGACGTGACTAGGAGACTGCAAATAATTTTGTCGATTTGCCTTCTAGTGAGGATTATGTTTTTCTTCTGGTGAACAGACAGATTTAGTCACAATCTAAGAAACTTTAAAAATAAAAAATACTATAATCATATTTGTTTTTACCTACAAAGATCCATACCTTCTTATATAATATAGTAAAATGTTGAGAAACTTTTAGTTATAAAAAATATAAGCGTAAAACTTATGCTTTTTGGCATTATTTCACTATGGCACTCAATTCATTTTCACAATATTGAATCAACATATCCTATAAATTTAAACAAAGCTTATTTGCACAATGGGGAAACATTTTAGAAAAAAATTAATATTAAATTTTTATGGCACTTTCATAGATGTTAGTTGGAGGATATAGTAGTTTTTTGGCTTAGTATTTTTAAAACATGATTATAGTAGTTTTTAATACCTATTCATCTAACTAGAATGATGTTAAGTCTTGAATTTAAATACTATTTTACAATTACTCATTTAATACTGTACTTATTTAGGTGTAAGGCTCTAAAATTTTTAACTTCCATATGTTTTAAAAATGTAAAAACTGGATAAAAGATATATATAGTCTCTTGGGAAATATTCAAATGAAATTATCTTATCTATTCATACATTTTTACAGAGTGCGTGTGTGGTTCAGATGTTCTTTCAACTATACAAATTTGTTAATTTCCATTTGGAAATTTAACGTCTACTAAATGACTAGTACTATTTTTAATTTGTCGCGATATAAAGTTTCCTTATACAGTAATATTACCTGAAAATAATAAAGCTATATCTAATATTTAATAAATAACTTTACTAAACACTACATAAATTTTGTTAAATATTTTACTAGCCTTTTTGTAGACGTTTTTATTTTCAAAAAACCATTGTTAATTTGGCTACGTAAACTTATTATAGTATCTACTAGGACTTTTTTATTAAGGACAGCTAATCTAAAAAATATTAAAACGTACTCTACGTTCTACCTATATTTGCGCATTTGTAGAACAGTTTACCTAAATCCTACTTCAGAAAATTCTGCTGAACAACTAACATTACCAACCCTTAATATGTCACAAATATTTCGTTGGTAAAAAGTTAGTATACATTAAAAATCATCGTGGTCCGGAGATTCGGCTATTTTAGGAAATATTCGTATATTGGCCGGCGCAATCTACTCACCACAAGCCGAAATGCTAAAAGTCGATGTTGCCAAATTTACAGTTAGGCTATTTGCTTTACGGATGTATTTTATTTTAGAAAAATAATATATTTAACAAGACTTTCTGACACTAACTTTTATATTTTGTTTAAAAAAAAGAGTAGTTACGTTTTTTTAGTATTTAGTACAATATATAGTCTTGCCCTTAGATTTGGTAACACTGCATGGTATTGCAAGCCAAGCGTTTCTCGAAAGAAATGGCGATGTACCGTATTGCTTTGATTAAACGTTGGTCATTTACTTGTTTAATTATTAAAGCGTTTTATATGGCATTTTTAAAGTTATATTGTAATGTTCCTTTTTACATCAAAAGAAGGCCTTTTAGTTTAACATTTCAGCGTTTTAAGAGGATTACAAATATGGAGAGTTAAAGGTAGGTGTAGTTTCTGTTGTTACAAATAGGATAAACTAATTAAATGACTTAAATTTTGCAGTGAAAGTAAAATAATATGTCAAGTTTGTAAGATGACATACTTAGTAGCAAGAGAAAGAAAGATTTCACCATTAGCTCGCTGCACAACTAAAGCGTATATCAAAATCTGCCTTCTCGGTGTCTCTAATATAATGATTTTAGTATACATACATACTGAATTTTGGTAGCATCTTTGTCGGATCCATAATATAGATGTTAATCTAATCTATATTTTAAGAATTTGTAAGGCTTTGGAAGTTGAAAGCCACAGGACGATAAAGAAAAAAAATGTTTAAAGAATTTCTCAGAAAGAAGAAGTCAAGAAGTTTATATACCACTGTATAAGGAGTTATCATCAAGGTAGTATTTTCCATAAAAACATCGATACGATAGGGTACGATAAGTCAAGAAGAGCTACTCGTCGAGTTTATTGGCATTGCAGAAGTGTAGGAAAATATTGCATACCATTAATCCTGAAAAGATAGCTATTTAGAAAAGGATCGTACTTGCTATAGCTGTATGATTTGTTGATAAGGAAAAGTAATCTGCCAAAATATCAAAGAAGAGAAAATCAGACTTCATGTACTTACTGTTTTCTTTAAGGTCATTTTTACTATATATACATATGTTTGGTATATATGGCTTAATATAAAATTTAGGAACATTACCCTTTATTTTAATAACTAATACGGAGTATATTTTACGCCTCGAAAACTAACACTATGCCGATATCAGAAGTTTGGTTATAGATAAGATGCAGCCCTACTTATAACGTCCCAAGCAATACTGAGAATATTCAAATATTTCTAACACTGGGGACACGCGCGCTGGTGCAGTATAGCCATTCTACCGGACCACGATCATGTTTAATGTATCCTTAAAACATTGGGTTCATGTCTATTACAATTAGGAGTAGTTCTAATGTAATATTTAAGTGAACGATTCTGTTGTCGCGTAGAAAAGAACTAATAACTTTTCTGTGCGATTCTGAACTGAAATTACCCATTTTTTAAATTAAAACCTCGTCCTTTTTATAAGATAGTCCTTAACAAATACTACAATAATTGGCTTATCCCTAGCTTTGCGTTGTTGTCGTCGCCGGTCTGCTGACGTTTGGCATGGCAGCAGGGCCGGGCCAGGGACAAGCTGGTGGGACACTCCTCGACTGCTGTAATCCTGCTGCCGATTCAGGATGTAGGAAATTTCGCCTCTGTTCTATTTTTTCTTGCTAAAGTTATAGATAAAATTAATTAAATATCAATCAGTGATTCTTCCATATGAATGTTAACATAGTGGTATTTATTAAAAAATACATTAAGCCTATTTATGATATATTATTAATGAGTAAAATATTTGAATATATATATATGCCGTTTTTTATTTTAATTTTATTTATGTTTTACCTGAGTTTGTATTCTTGAAGCTATTAAATCAGGAAGTAGATCAAGTTGTTCCTGGAGATCGGTTAATTTTCCTTCTACTTTCGTTAGACGGTCTTCAAATGCATCTTGTCTGGTGCTCATGTCAGATACGATTTCATATACGGTGTTTTGCGTCTAAAAAAGGGAACCACTAATAAATTAAGGTTTATAAAAACGTTATTTTATGAGTGTTAAATCGATTAATCAATGTTTTTGAAATTTTATGTCCGGATGACCGGTTTGGAAATAAACTGGGGGTTAGATGTTGTTTTTCGCGTTTAAAAAAGTGAGTTATAATACAGATCAGATCCAGAAATATCATAAATCGGGTTATCGCAGATACTTAAGGCTTAAATAAGATGTTTTATCGTGATGAAATTGTTTGATAAAATAAGGGAACATTTAGAATTAACAGATGTATACTGACTTAGATCTTTTTGTTGCACTTGATTACGTACCTTCGCCATATCAGTTATGGTATTGGCGTTATCCATCAGTTTTCGTTGATCCATTTTAACTTTCCTTAGTCTGATGAATATAAAAAGTTTTCAGTTCTAAAATAATTCTATAGTCAATTTTAGAATGCTTACGCGTAGATGGCAAGCAGAAATTTCCTTTGATGGGTCCTTACTCTTCCTGGATTGACTCTTTTCACTAGCCTTGTATGTTTATATATTAACCAAGTCTCCCTCAAAACATTCGCAGCTGCATTTTTTAACTGAAAAATATGTAAAATACCTATAATCAAACTGTTATTATGATTTATTTTGTTTGTTTGTACATTATATATTACTCAAATCATTACTAGATCCAGGATTTTGGTTTAGAACAGGCTTAAACTCGCGGAGGTTAGGTATCAAGTTGAACATGTAGCAAGATCCTTCGGTAAACTACCAGATATATCTTGCTTTGTTAGCTATTATGTTTGGTCATGAATATATTTTGAGTTATCAATAGTAGATAAACGCGGAAAAGTATTGGAATTGGTGAACAAAGAAGGAGATTGGTTACCTTACGAATTCATATTCATTGAAGCTCTGATATGAGTTTTGTGATCTATTTCTTCAACGATGAAAGAACGAAGGGATTTTGAGTAGAATCAAGACATTACAAAGTTATTTTCAGTAAAATGCCTCAAACAACATAGCCCAAACCTGGTCAATATATGTTTCAAAACAGTTAAATGAGTATACCAGCTATATATGCCGTATTTTTCTGGTGTTAATGTATTTGACCATCAACTTCTACTAGCACCAATGAATGGTATATGGTCTGTTCTCACAGAAAATCAATTATTTGATTGTATTTAAAGTACTGCCATAGACAGTATGTTTTAACAATGAATTCTTTTGTATTATTCAGTTATACCATATTATTTATTATTTATTATTATTCATACATTATATATTATTTATTTATATTAGTATTATGAAACTATGAAACTATGAAACTATGAATATCTATATTTTACAAAATTATATCTATATTTTTGAGAAAAAATAGAAATATTGATATATCGGCCTAAAAATAGTACTTATTGCAACTAATTTTTTCACTATTTTCAGACTTTTTCTCTCATTTGATTAATAGTTGACAGATATTAATGAAAATATTCTTATTTATGTCGAATTGTAAGAGGAATTTGGCGAGAATAAGTAAAATTTATATTTATTTCTTTATAGCTTTAAAAATTAACATTCATTGTGTATTATTTATTGTATTACTAACTTTCTACTAACTTATATATATATGTATGTCACACGTAAATCACAACTGTCAGGAATATATGGAATCGATCAATAAAAATAGGGTAAAGCATTTTTACGATCTTTTTTACGCTAAAATTCGACAATACCGCTATAAACACTTGGTGATTCATCATCAAAAAGGCCAATAAGACATTCGATTTATTATTATTGAGCTCGGCGATATTTCGAATCAGGAAATACGGTAATACTATTATTATGCGCACTGTTATAATGGTAATAGTTTGGGGTAAAAGTGTTGATTTATTTTCACGTTTTTTAAATCGAATTTATTAGTGTAATTTAAAAAAGATCAATGATGTACGGGCCGCTTTTATAGATATCCTTTTACTATTTTTCTGGGTACCATTCATTTATTACGCAAGACGATTTTTGTTAATATTTAACCTCCCGCCGGTTTAGTTGACGCAGTTGTAAAAGGGATAGGACGGTGCATATACTACTGTTGCGATAGTCGCGGCTTTGAATCCTGATGGGGCATGGTCCTAAATTTTTGTTTGTGATTGTTTAATATTTGTGAATACCTTCTGGGATGATTTCTAAGTTGGTCACTCATCAGTCAGTAGGCCTAATGCCGAAGAGCGTGTTTCGGAGTCAACGCTAAACAGTAGATCCTGTCCCCAAATCGTTGGTAAAAAGGATTCTTTAAAATATAAAAAATTTGTCTGACCCCCTCAAAAATTTGGCTTGATGCCGAGTTTTCGGACATTGCCCCAGGAAAATCAACCATCAAGGATTGATATATGCTAAGTTTAGACGTGGTGAAATGAGCACCGAAGACGGTGAACGCAGTGGACGCCCAAAAGAGGTTGTTACATGACCGTAAATAAAAACTGAATGAAATAGCAAACACTCTAAAGATATCAACTGAACATGTACATCATATCATTCACGAATATTTGGGTATCAGAAAGCTCTATGCAAACTGGGTATCGTGCGAGCTCATTTTTGACCAACAACAACGAGTTGATGATTCGGAGCAGTGTTTGAAGGGAAGCCTAATAAACCCGATTTCTTGCACCGATATGTGACAATGGATGAAACATGGCTTTATCATTTCACTCCAAAGTCCAAACGACAGTCATCCGAGTAGACTGCACACGATGAACCCGCTCCAAAGCGTGGGAAAATGCAACAGTCGGCTGGCAAGGTTATGGCGCCTGTATTTTGGGATGCGCATGGAATAAGTTTCATTGACTACCTTGAAGAAGGAAGGACCATCAACAGCGACTATTACATAGCGTTATGGAAGCGTAGCGTATAGGAAGCATAGCGTTTGAAGGACGAAATCGCCGAAAACGGCCGCATTTGAAGAAAAAAAAGTGCTGCTACATCAAGACAATGCACCATGTCAAAAATCCATGAATTGGTCTTCGAATTGCTTCCTCATCCATCGTATCTTCCAGATCTGGTCCCCAGCGGCTATTTCCTGTTTGCAGATCTCAAAAGAATGCTCGCTGGGAAGAAATTTTCGTCAAATGAAGAGGTAATCGACGAAACCTATTATCGCCTATTTTGAAGCAAAGGACAAATCGTACTACAAAAATGGTATCGAAAAGTTGGAGGGTCGCTATCATCAGAGTATCAGCCTTGAAGGGAATTATGTCGAATAATAAAAACTAATAAATGAATTAAAAAAATGTTTTTTGAATTTATAATTAAGTTAACTATTGAATTTATTTCAATTAATGACTAGATGTACTATTAATATTCAGTGAAAACTGGTGAACAATTGGATAACGTGAGGATTATATCAAAAGATATCCCATAGGCTTTACCCAGATTAGTTACTGGCGTGGCTGAATTGATTATTCTGTCAGATACACATACATTCTTGCCTATTAACAAATACAAATACAGAGAAATTCGATCTCACGACATTACTGTCAGGTGCGAGAATTTGTCATGTATTGCGTAAATTTAAACAGATAATTTATATAATATAATAGCATCGTAAACAGAAAGACAATATATATCACGAAATTATGCTAAGCGTGTATGTTGTGTATTTGCTTGACAGTAATTGATGCGATGGCAAAGATTCGAACTAATGCTCGTGTTTGTGGATCAGGATAATAAAGATTCGAGCGAGAAGCTTGACCTTTAGTGAAAAAGAAAATCAATTGCAGCAAGGAGAATTCTGACCATTTAACAGGGCCATTTATAATACGGAGCTTGTCGTGCATTCTTTGTTTCCTCACAGCAGGCAACTTCAGATAATTTGCTAGTTAGGAATATATGGCTATCCGACAGATTTAATTAACTGAATCTGGGAAATGTAATAATACTTATGATTGGTTGGTTATTATTAGGCCTATAAATATAACAGATCAATTGAAAAGTCCTCGGCCTGACACATAGATGGACACTAGAATTAAATCCATATGTTTTTTAGTTAGCCCTAACCCTCAAAAGATGCGTGTATAAATTTGACAGCTCATTAGTCTGTGAATTACAGCATCTTGAGTGAAGCAACTTTTGTTATTGTGAAAAAAATGGATAAAAAATAAATTTCGCGTGTTGATAAAATATTGCTTTTTGGTGGAAAATAATACAGTTGAAGCAAAACTTGGCTTGATGCTAGTTTAGTTTAGACGTGGTGAAATGAGCACCGAAGACGGGAACGCAGTGAACGCCCAAAAAGGTTGTTACCGACGAAAACATTTAAACAATCCACAAAATTATTTTGAATTACCGTAAATTGAAACTGAATGAAATAACAGACACTCTAAATATATCAAATGAACGTGTACATAATGTGCAAAGTGGGTGCCGCGCGAGCTCATTTTTGACCGAAAACGACGACGAGTTGATGATTCGGAGCAGTGTTTGAAGATGATTAAGCGTAATAAACCCGAGATTGTGCGTCGATACGTGACAATAGATGAAACATGGCTCCATCACTTCACTCCGAAGTCCAATCGACAATCATCTGAGTGGACTGCACACGATGAACCCGCTCCAAAGCGTGGGAAAACGCAACAGTCAGCTGGCAAGGTTATGGCGTCTGTATTTTGGGATACGCATGGAATAATTTTCATTGACTACCTTGAAAAAGTAAGGACCATCAACAGCGACTATTACATAGCCTTATTGGACCGTTTGAAGGACGAAATCGCCGAAAAACGGCCGCATTTGAAGAAAAAGACACCAAGGCTGCTTCACCAAGGCAATGCGACGTGTCACAAGTCAGTGAAAACAATGGCAAAAATCCAGGAATTGGTCTGCGAATTGGAAAAAATCCATCCATCCACCGTATTCTTCAGATCTGCCCCCCAGCGACTATTTTTAGTAATTTTTTTAAATATCTAGATATATATATATATATATATATATATATATATATATATATATAACATTGTCTATATATATATATATTTTTTTTTTTAATATTGTATATATATACAATGAATATTTTATAATTATGCGTGTGCATATCAAGTTGTCATATAATTTAACGTTATGAAGGAGACTGGATTTTAGAGACAATTGAGTACTTGGTTACGTGACAAGCTTTAGTGGAGTTGGGCCCTGTTTTCGGGTATTTGCACGTGCAGTATCGGTGTGCTTTGGCGAAATTACGTGATTTTGTTTGATAACCGTTGTGAAATTTAGAGGAGCGTTAATAATAAAATTCAGCCTTTGTTTGGACTTAGGATTTGATAATACGATTAAAGAATATTATCCAACTTAGAGAGAAATCGACAGAACCGGGGAAACCAGCTCGGAAGGGAAAATATATTTTCATTTAATTTGCATATTCTTTAGAGGACGTCGTGGTTAAAATACTCCAAGCATATTGTGCAAAAATATTCCTGAAAATTCGGCTAAATTCTCTTTTATATTTTTTTCACGTATTAAACAACAAAGCATTATTAAAGGGTTCAAAAATAAATGGACATTTACCATTTTCATTTATTATAATATTATATCTAGAATATTTTCCTAAAGTTCAAGTCAAGCGAAGTCAAATACTATGAGAGAGTAGGGATGACGAAAAAATCTATAGTCTAAATTAGGAGGAAATTGATAATGGCTTAAATTAATTTAAATTAACTAACTGACGAAAATTTTAATATTTTTACACGCAAGTACACCAAAAATTAAAATCATTAACATAAAAAATATTTACTTTTTAATAATATGGATCTTTGAATGCATTTTTTTATAAAATTTATATTTATATTATTGTTTAAAATATTTCAAAAAACTAATTTTCTTAACCTTGGAAGCCCATATAACCCCAAGTAATTGAAATTCGTATATAAACAATTGATAATATATAATTATATCTTAGAGATATAGTGAAATAAAGCCAAAACATGAAAAAAAAATCCTAAATAATGAAATGTTGTTTAAATACTTTTTTTAAGTATATAATTTCATTAAAAACTATTTTAATGTTGATTTAATAACTAGGAAGATACTTCCGATGAAAAACTGTTCTTCTATTGAACCATTTATTACTAGGACATGTAATTTTAAAGAATAATCCAAGTTTAATCGACGAAGTTTTATGAAGTCTCAAATTTCAATTTTGTCTCAGCTATAGCTGGTTTTACGGGAAGCTCTACAAATTCTTAAAACGGAAGCACTTTTGTTTTTCTTAAATATTATTTCATGTATCGTTTTTTTTTTAAATTTATGTATTCACCATATTACTTAAAAAATGTCTGAGCTTTTTATAGATTATTTTAATATAATTAAAAAGTTATTACAGTAAACTGTCGTTATACGCGGTGTCGCCACCGCGGTTTCGCTTATCCGTGGTTTCTTTTTTCAGATTTAAGACAGCTAAGAACCGATTAATTCTCTTGTTTTGTTGTTACGACTCAGGTGACTTTATAGTGAAGCCAAATCATTAAATCCAAGGTCCTTGAAATATAAAAATAAGGACTATCTGCCTGTGTATTGGAGAGCAAATCCTAATGCTTCGGTTACGATGACGCATTTTTCAGACTGGTTTACTAATTGTTTTGTGCTTTGTATTAAACAGTATTTGGTCTCAAAGTCACTACCATTTAAGGTACTTCTGTTGGACTTCTCCAACTTCATCTTAACAAAGTTGAATTGTGGTTGAAAATATGGCGTATCAGAACAAATGAGAGAAAATCTACCCATGTAATATTCACTCTTTGTAGAAGAACTTCGTCCATCAGTAAAAATAAATAATTATAAACTTCCGCAAGTAGATAATGTTAAATATCTGGGAATGCATTTGATCGACGTTTCACATCGAAAAAACATATAGTGACAAAATGCGAACAGCTTGGGCTTAAGGTTATTTAATAGTTGTCTACATTGATACTTTGCATTTTCACCACTAGATACAACTGAATAGAAGACATCCAAGTACCTAATTAACACATGGAATGAAAATTCCTGGGTCTAATACATATATGGTGCTAGTTTTATTGCATTCACTACTTTTTCAGTTAGTACCAATCTTCAAAAGAAAGCTGTGAAAATTTCATGGTATTCTATTAATAAGTTTGTAAGTTATAGTGTTAAGAGTGACACTACTTTTGTTATTTTCAAAACATAGGATAAAAACAATTTCGTGTTTTAATTTTACACTCCTTATTGATGGGAAAATATAGTGTTCAAGCGAAGCAATGGTTTGAAAAGTGTTTTAAGGTCTCCGCTCCATCAGAACAACAATAAAATGTTGGTCGTTGATTTCAAATGTGGTTATAGAGACACCAATGATGTAGAACGTAGTGGATGTACAAATGAGATGGTAACACTAGAAAACATCAAAAACTCTACAAAATCCTTGAAAGATCAAAGTTGTTGTTTCGAAAGAGAAAGTGAAGTTGCGTGAGTTATCTAACATCGTAAATATATCAAAAGAACGTCTTGATTTTATATTTCACGAGGATTTGACTGTGAAAACGCTCTGTTCAAAGTGGGTGCCGCGTTTGCTCACTATTGACCAAGAACAAGAACGTGTTGATGATTTTGAGCACTGTTTCGTCATGTTTAATTTTTAATTTTTGCGTCCATATATCATGGATGGAACATGGATCCATCACTTTACTCCGGATTCGAAAACAATCGTCATCTGAGTGGACAGCAACTGGTGACATATCTATTTTGAGACAAAAGATAAATGGTTCTACAAAAGAGGTATTGAAATGTTAGAGCGGCCTTGGAATGATTGTGTGGCAAAACAAAAAAAAAAACAAAAAGCGTTTTCTTTGTTACCCCAGGGACATTTCAGCCCATGTGTGTTTTTAAATTAATTTTAAAACAAAAATAATACAGAAGTCTCAGACAAGAAAAATTACACTACTTTTTCATAGAGAGTAATACCAGCTTTTACTAATACGAGAAATACCTTTTTAAAACAATTCTATGTCTGGTGTAGTAGTAAAAGGGCTTCAAATGATGTGTTTTTAAGTACAAATACATTTACGATTATGCATGTTAGATTAGGGAAATGTTTTAAACCACAAAATAGTATTAACGGACCTCAAATTGTAAGTATACCGTGGAATTATTTTAATCGTCCTTCCTGTTGAGAAAATCCTTTTAAAGTATATATATATATATATATATATATATACGCACCCATTGTTCTGAATATGGAATATTTTATACGTTTTATAAGCACATTAAATCTTATTTAGATAGAATTTAATACGTTTTATATAAATTCATTACTCTAATATGGATAATGGCTGTTAAATATTCAAATTTAAATATATACAGTGTCGTCAGACTGGATGTTTTGTGGATAATTCTGCACAAGGACTTGACACTGTCAGTATTTACAATTAAGATGCAATTTTGGATTTCTACTTTATTTAAAATAGGAAAATTTTATATTTTGATATATACTACAATGTTTTAAATAAGACTAAGAGCTGACTAATTAGAACAAACAATTATATTTTCAACTGTTAAAGTTCGAAAATGAAGCTTGAAATAAATAAAATCACTATGAAAGCTTGTCATCGACTTCAAATGATGTGTTTTGATTGTGCATTAAAGAGAAATAGTTGTTATACCAGTAGAAAGATGCAGTAACGTCTTATCTTGCAAAATCCTAGAAAATCTACAAGGAAACGGAAGTCCCGTTCCATCAGCTATATTCACCAAACATTATCCCGTCTCATTATAATACGTTACAATGAATGTCATACAACTTGGACGAGCAATATATGAAGACACTTGGATAACATCAAAATATGTGCACATTTCATCCAATGTGGAATTCAAATACTTCAGAAAAATGTGATGAAATCTAATAATGTACAGAATTTTTTACAATAAAAAATTAAATGTAAAAAACTATGTCGCAGAAGAACTTCACAGTTTATTTATTTACAAGATGATTTTGTATGATATTGTCATGTCAACAAAAATGGTTAACTTGGAGGGATTTTCTTCTTTAGTTGGAAAAGTTTCCTATGAACTCTTGTAGAGTGTGACAAAATATGTGACAAATAATGACTCAAATGACAAGAAGCTGAATAAGAGGATGAATATCAAATACATTTGAATCAACTATGATACAATCTATTTTCCTCGTAGACAGACATAAGAGTTTCAGACATATCTGTTTTAAAATGATGGAACTAGAAGTCGTCTCTATTTACTTTGGATTATAATTGTTATATTTCTTTATGAGTAAGTTTGTATAGATTTAATCTTCCACAAATTCATTTAATGGGTTCAAAATGTTATTTTGTGCACCAGGGGAGCATAGAGCTATAAGATATGGATACTAAAGAAAAATCTAAATAACACCAGTCAGAAGTGTGATCTTATTTTTGTGTTTTTTTTTGTTTTAACTCAACCATCTTGTCTTTGTTTAGATCTGATTATAATTGTTATATTTCTTCTTAAAACTTTTCCACATGAATTTTATTAATAAGTTTTTTCTTTCTATGAAGTTTTTCTGTGGGACGCTATAGCGAATAAACTGAGCGAAGAACTTGGTCAGGAATGGTCGATTAATTGGCACAGAAACAGAAGTTACTAAGCAACACTATTTTAGTTATATATTGTTTTTTTAGTGTTTTATTCGTTCTTAATATATATCTTAATATAATGTGTTAGGTATTATATTATTTTTTGCACCCCACGTGCAGCACAATATCCAGTAATTTAATAATAATATGTAGGAAAATAATTAGTTTAAGTAAATATGTCCATGTTAAATGAAAATGTTATTTATATTGGAGTTAAATTTATTTGGTTTGGTTTCAATATCCAACTATATTGAAGCAATTGGTGGTACTACGAATCCATTCCGAGAAAAAATGCAGCTGTTTTAAAATCAAATTGTGACTCAACACCTTATTAATAAATTATTCTGTATATGTTATTTGTTCATAATATTTTGTCCACCCCACGTGCAGCACAATGTCCAGTAATTTAATAATAACATGTAGGAAAATAATTAGTTTACGTAAATATTTCCATGTTAAATTAACATGTTATTTATGTTGGAGTTAAATTTATTTGGTTTTGTCCGGACTGGTTTTAGTAAAGTTGGTATCACCAAAATTAACGAAGCATAACATAGTAGACAACTAATATACTTACACGTTTAGTTAATTGTGTGTCCATCATAAAATTGTGAACATGTTTTTCAGCTCTTGTCAGTTCTAACTTTCTAGAAACTACTGCTACTAATAACGCTGTACACCCAGCACCCTGAAAATAGAAATGTTTAGTTTTAAAAATGCTCTACAAACTTATACTAGGTTAATAACTTGACTTGACTTGACAAACAATTATAACGACGTCGTTTCCAATTTGAAATAAATTCCGCACGTATTGTTTGCTGGTTTAGGTGTTTTTATAGTCGCTGGAATAGAATTTGCTATCTATTACGTTAATTGTTAACTGTCAGATTAGTGTGGTCATAAAATTCCGATGCAATTATATTGATTTTAGTTAGAGGATCGTACGGAACGTTGTAATCGTTTTCGAGGTGTACTCGAACATTATTTATGAGTTTGTCTGCGAGGAATAACATTTAAAACTCCATTATATCACGACACTCGATTATTTTCGCTAAAATCAACTTAGACTCATTTTGATATTCGTTCGCTTCATTTTAGATTATTCTCGAGGCATATTTTTGACGATTTATATCCTAGAAACATAGAGGCCAAAAAAGTAGGAACAAAGGACATAATGAACAAGACAAACGCTAGATTAAAGAAAATAAATGAGTTCATACACATATTCAAGCTCTGAGTTCATTTTGGTTATAAGACTAGCGTTTATATATATTTTTTTAAATTTAAAAACAAGTAAAAAATAATAATGTTATAGATTGTTGTTTGTAATGATTACTGCATGATATGATTGTTTTATATATTTTATTCATTGTTCTCTTATTTGTGGCTCAACAAAAATGCCTTCTTTTAATTTAACATCACTTAATTTAGAGAAAACAGTTTAAATACAAACACACTTTACCATTTATATCTATGGCCTTATTTTTTATTAAACCAAGTTTTACAAGTAAGAGTGGAAGAATAACATTTCCTTGTGGAATAAGAGGTTAATATTTAACATTTGATTTACCACAAACAAAGTCAGTTCTTTTTGGCCAATCTTTCACTTCATAGTGGTTCTTAAATCAGCATAAACTTTCCAACTGTATTATTTATATTTGATTAAGTCTAAAATCTTAACTCTAATTTCATGTTTTCATACGTTTTACTTAAAATAACTGAATAGGCAATAGTTATAGAAGGATATCGACTGCAATAAACAAATTAAGTCCAGAGAGATTATACTGAATAAAATAGCATTTATTTCATCGAACGACAACGAAAAACTTATTGAACAATCTGGTATATGACATCTTCAATATTGTTAAAAATGTTAATATTCACTAATACTACATATAAAAATGAAAATATATTATGTTAATATAAATAATGACGATATTTTAACGATATTTTAACAAAATTAAGCTTATTATATTATCTATAACCCATTATTTATATGGCCAAGTTAAATTGGTTTTACTAAATGATAAATATAGTAAACGTGTTTCAACATTTTACAAATTATGTTATATTATAGAATCAAAATGCCACGTAATTTATTTAATTTGTATTTAAGCGGTTTAAACCTTATGAAAAATTAGAAATAATACCGTCACTTAATGGCTAGAGATAAATTTTATAGTAGCTCTGTCGATTTTGGTGCCGAATATACCTTCCTTGTATAAATTTAAAATTCGACTTAGATCGAAGACGGAAAATAAATGATAATGACAAAAAAATCAGACTAAAAACCAATAAAATTTGATAGGTAACCGTAAAGTTGAAAAATCACTTATAAAATTTTTAATTACTAATTTAGAACGTCGTGTTTGACCTTTTCTTTTCGCATTTTGTTCATAATGTTAACATAACGTCGAAATGTGTGCATAGCAATTAAGCTTAAACGTTTTATTCGGAAGTACTTTTATATTTCCTTCTCATTTAAATTTCTGATTGATTAAAAAGATAAAATAAGATTAGATTTACACGTTATTATGTTATTAAGACTGTGAATTAATTTTGAGGCGTGTACAAATATATGGCATATTCTTAAGTCAAGTTGGGATAATAACACATGAAGATGTGACTTGATTATTTGGTATCAGGTTTTCAATCTATAAAGGACAAATCGAAAGTCAAAATTGAACATTACCTGTTACAATAACAGGTCAATTCAAATATCCCCGGCCTACCATAGTAAAACACATTTTTTTGGCAAAACTACTTTTTTTATTCAACATAATTCCCTTCAAGGGTGATATACTGATTATAGCGACCCTCAGTTTCGTCGATCACCTCTTCATTTGACGAAAATTTCTTCCCAGCGAGCATTCTTTTGAAATCTGAGAACAGGAAATAGTCTCTGGGGGCCAGATCTGGAGCAAATTGAAGCCCAATTCATGGATTTTTGACACGGTGCATTGTCTTGGTAAAGCAGTACTTTCTTTTTTTTTTTTCAAATGCGGCCGTTTTTCGTTGATTTCGTCCTTCAAACGGTCCAAGAACGCTATGTAATAGTCGCTGTTGATAGTCCTTCCTTCTGTCACCTTCCCACGCTTTGGAGCGGGTTCATCGTGTGCAGTCCACTCGGATGACTGTCGATTGGACTTTGGAGTGAAATGATGGAGCCATGTTTCATCCATTTTCACATATCGACGCAAAAAATCGGGTTTATTACGTTTGATTATCTTCAAACACTGCTCCGAATCATCAACTTGTCGTTGTTTTTGGTCAGAAGTGAGCTCGCGCGGCATCCACTTTGCACAGAACATTCTCATACCCAAATATTCGTGAATGATATGATACGTTCAGTAGATATCGTTAGAGTGTCTGCTATTTCATTTATTTTTAATTTACTGTTATCGAAAAACCTTTTGTGGAGATTTTCATCGGTAACAATCTCTTTTGGGCATCCACTGCGTTCATGGTATTCGGTGCTCATTTCACCACGTCTAAACTTAGCATACCAATCCTTGATGGTTGATTTTCCTGGGACAGGGTCCGAAAACTCGGCGTCAAGCCAAGTTTTTGCATCAACTGTATTTTTCATTCAAAAAAGCAATATTTTATCAATACGCGAAATTCCTTTTTATCAGTTTTTTTCACAACAAAAGTTCACTCAAAATGCTATAAATCACAAACTAATGGCTCGATAGCTAGCTGTCAAATTTATACACGCATCTTTTGAAGGTTAGGACTAACTAAAAATATATATAGATTTAATTCTAGTAGCGCCATCTATGTATCAAGTCGGGGACCTTTTAATTGACCTGTTATTAATCTGTGAAAATCTATATGGAAACATGCAAATGAGAAATTCTATCACACCTGCCTTGTTGCGTTGCAGCTTTTTGTTGTTTTTTTTTAAATAGGGAATTCAATTAATAGTGGATATTAATTGATAATATATCAAAAATAATAAATAAATATACAAATGGACTAAAAAATCTTTAAAATTAATTCGTAGTCCGTATTATTAATTTCAGAAAAAATACTATTATTAATCGTTTCCATTGAAATAAAAAAAATACAATTACATTTTTTATATTTTCTTTTTTTACCTTGCTTTATATGTATATTAATCTTGTTATTTTTTATTTTCTTAACTATGCATGTTGCAGATCTCAATATTTTACTTTATGTGTATCAAATAGTCAAAATCCGTGATTTGGTTTGCAAATTTTTCTTTTGCAAATTTAATACGGTTTATCTGAAGACAGATACTCAATTATTGATATGAGATTTATATGTATATCCCCGTAAAATATACGCGGATACTTCCCTAAAGCTATATTTTAGTACTATTTATTGCTCTATGCTATTTTGCATATTATAACTATCAACTAATTTTATTGTAATTAGAAATTTAATGGTAATTTTGTGATAACCATTATGTAGATAATTTTCAAAAGCAATTTACATAAATTTGAACGCTTTTAACTATAGGTTACATAAGGGTTCAATGGAACATCTATAACGATCAACTTTAACCTGCTTTTGAGGCACTAAATTGCCAACAATATCAGCAAACATCTAGTATGGCTATCCCTAATAAATCGATGATTATTTCGCACAAATCAGGGTTTATTGGATGAAATGACGTAAACGACTGTTATCTTTTCTCTCTACAAGCGATTATATATATTACATTGAAAATTTATTGAAAACTTGTTTTTTATTTAGTTTTCCCATTTATATAAAGGGTATAAAGATCAGTGTTTCTACAAGGAACAAAAGCCTGAATAGAATGTGCAACTAAGTTGCACCATCCTGTGATAACACGAACATTCTGGAAAGAGCAGGATAAATCCCACTTGAAAAGAGCAAATCCGTTTTATCTTATTAACTGAAAATTGCTAGAAGGATTTCCATGTTATGGAAATAACTTATAGGAAGTATAGAGTTGGTCTTACAGGGTATTTCATTTTACAGTCGTGTCTTAAAACGGTAGTCATTTAGAAACTTTTAATGCTATTCAGGGTTTCTGGTTAATATTACAAAACGTAAAGTGTTGAATTTATTTAAAGCAAAACAAAGTTCGGCAATGTTGTACTGAATTCTTGTACTTAGATACTTTTCATTCATAAATTAACTTATTTTGTTATTTGAAATTCATTTTGGTTGAAAAGAATAGATGATGATAGAGAAATGATAGATGATAGTGACAAAAAAATTAGGCCTAAAACCAATAAAATTTGATAGGTGACCGTAAAGTTGAAAAATCACGTATACAATTTTTAATTGCTAATTTAAAATGTCATGTTTAACATTTTATTTTCGCATTTTGTTCATAATATTAACATAACGTCGAAATGCGTGCATAGCAATTAAGCTTAAATGTTTCATTCGGAAGTACTTTGGTATTTCCTTGGTTATTGTGCTATAAAGTCTGTGCAAGCAAATACTTAAACCTATGTGGATCTTCCGGAGTTCAGAACATTCCTAGTTGTTCTCCAAGAAGTAATGGAAATATAATATAATCGTTTGCAATGCAATGTATTTTAAAATAAAATTTTAGGAAGTATAGTGGGTACATTTAGATATGACCTTTAGTTTTTAACTATTTTAAAGACATTTTCAACAAGACATGAGCCTCTTACTTCTAAGTTAACACAGATTAACTGATATTTCTTGTATAATACTAAAGGAGAATGCGGAGTCATTGGAACCAAATCGTTTTAGTTTGTATAGCTGTGTGGGAGGTGTATTAAGGAGAAAAGTAGCCACAAGCCTATAGAGAATTTATTATTTTATCAAAAGTAAAAACCAATGAGTTCTTCATGGTAAGTTTCTGTTTTTTAGTCATACGTTTCTGTAAAGTCATAAACCAATAGTAATAAATTAATTTATTTAATAGAAATTCTCAGATATTCAATTAATTTAAATGAAGTAGTTGGTTGTGGGTTATCGAATATGTCATTTCAAATAGATATAAGAGTATCGCACAACAGTGTAAAGTTAAACATATAATTTATAACGACAAATTTATTGACTATCAAAATAGGGAAAATTATATATTTACCTAGAATATATACTTTATTCATTACAAATTAGAAACTTAATATTCACAAGGAAACCTCATCATCCGCTTCTAAAAATATAAAATGAGATATTAAAATATTACCTTTGGCTCGAATTTTAATACGAAAGTACAATGAAAATAACATTTCAATTTTAAAGGGACGAAGCCTTATAAAAACCTTCCATCGACAAAAGCGTATAAGATTTCAATCAATTTTCGTAGAAGTTCCATTGAAGCACAATAAAATGTCTAAGCTTATATAAGAGTTATTATATTTGCTGAGATGTATTAATTTAATTTCAAAATTTTTATAAATTTTTATATAAAGTAAGGCATCTGTTGGTTTTTTATAATGATATTGAAACAATACTTATGGAAACTAATTTCCGTTGATCTTTTTCACCAATATCTTAAGGGGATAGACCTTCATATATAAATTTTTTTTTTAGCTCTCAATGTTTGTTTACTTAATCTTTAAGATGAAAACGAATGAAACCTGGGTCAATTTTAGAAAAATAATGAAATACTTTCCTTAAGGTGAATGTGGATTCATCACAGGGCATTCGAGTTCAAAGATCAGTTCAGATATTGAGTTTTTCAGCTGACGTACCTTTTTTTGCCAAATTATATTACATCAAGACAATGGACGTATGCATATTTGGTAACATTCACCCTATTTACTAGATTTAGCACCAAGCTATTATCTCTCATTTCTAAATCTTAAAAAGTGACTGAATGAAGAAGAAAAATATTTTAATTACTGTCAAGGTTTTACTCTATCTCTAAGTAACCTAATGTATAATTTGAATTGGTTTTTTTAAACTTACAGTGGAGGCTTGACGTTTATATATGTGTCAAGCATAGCAAGGTCGAAATAAAAGCAAATGGCTCACCCTATAGATATTCAGCTTGGACCAATTAAGATATATCACAAGCTGAATAAACGTATTATGGTACGCATATCTGAGTGAACTAAATTGAAATATATCAGGGGATTTGAGAAATAAAAATAAAATTTATAACGTTAGTTTAATAAAGTCAGAAATTAATCACTTTTTTGCATATCTACAATCTCACCTATTTCCACGTTTTTTTTATAAACTGTATAATTTACGCCTTTTATAGCTTATCGTATGTTAAAAGTTTTATTAAACGCTCAGTTCTTCAGTTTTTACACAATATGGAACTGCATTAATTGGTATATTAATTATTTCTTATTTCATCAGGTCATTAAACATATATTCAGCTACAAGATGTATACGATATAATGATATATTATTGATTGATTCGTAGTGATTAGATTGAATATTGTTCGAATTAGTTGTCAAGCAAGTTTAATTACAAATCAATACTTACTAATTAAAACTTTACTTGTTTACTTACCATAATCCCTGTGCTTACTGCTATGCCTCTGCCACAGTAAGTGTTAGGTACTATGTCTCCAAACCCCACACTTAGAAAAGTTATAGCTATAAGCCACATTGCATTCAAAAGATTTGCATGCTCTTCATCGTGGAATCTGGAAATAAAATTATCATAGCATCATTATATATCATGAGATTCGTTTTAATGAGATTAAAAATACAAAATGTTTTATTTAGAGTTGTGTAACAATACATAATTTGGTAATATTATGTCAAACTATTTCTCTGAAAAAATATAATAGAAATATATGCTATCAACTATAAAATATTGAACACCTAAATTTAATAGTGCCTGTATAAAAATTCTTGATGAATATGACTAGGTTTGACTAGGCGGTCGAAATATAGTTAAAATTTCAGATACAAAAGAATGAGAGTGTTGCGACACTGCGTTAAATGACCTCAGAGAAAAATATATGAAATTATTAACCGGCGTAAATTCATAATTTATTTGTATATGAAACTCATTTTATAATAAATCGTAATACACATGTATATGTATCGGAAGAACTTTTGGTTGTTTATAACGTGGACTCATCAAAGAGATTTTAAGAAATTGTCTAGAAAGTGGAGTCTTTAGTCATTACAATTTCTTTTACGACCATTTCTTTTCTATCAGGGTATATAAGTAATACTACAATAAGGATATAAACAGTTTCCATATACACCATATTCGCCAGATTTAGTAAAAAGCAATATTAATTTAGGTAATAAAAATAGTCCTATATAATGTTGAAACCCTGTGTTTCTATGAAAAATAAAATACGTTTTCCGAAATTGTGTTCTTTCGAAACCATATTATGTTTTATGTTTATTTTTTTATTATATTTTATTTTAGTTTAGTTTATTTTGTTATATTTATTATATTAACAGTATAAACAACATAAATTAACTTTATACAATTAGTATAACGTTGGTTAGCGTTTTCAATATGTAGTATTTCATGAAAAGTACTAAAGAGTATCACTCGGATAAAAGTTTTACTATAGAATATAGAAAATCATTAACCGTAATTGAATACATTTCTTGCTATAAATCAGAACAGAACAAAACTTGTTTTAGAACGGAAACTTTATCAAAAGTTCCTTGAAACTGCTGTATGGAATTATCCAGCTTTTTGCGATTTAGATTCAGTTTGTTACACTTGAAAAGTTTTTAAATTTCAGTTCTTTTTCAGTGGATTATAGAGGCACAAAAAGGCTTTCTCAAAAAGAAAAATCATTTCATGCGTGTTGTACATGGTGGTGCGGTGAACTGAATTGAATTTTTCCAGCTGACCAAAACAGATTTTTTTAACAGGATACGTGTGTAATTGTGAAATGTTTTGGCGCTTTAAATAATTTACTAAAAACTTCGAAATGTGGAAAATATCGGACATTTAGGGCTAACATTAATTCGTTGCATTCAAAAAAACACAATTCATTTTATCAATTCTGTAAATTATTTTTTTAAATAATCATTTATACAAAAAAATTATTTACTGGATTACTTTACTTTTCTTGTTTAATTGGAGGAAGAGTGTTGTTTCAAGTCCTTGTTTGCTGTAAACGATAGATAGCAACAAGTATTATTAATAAAAATGTATAACTATTGATTTTTATACTTTAAAAGTAGTTATTTCGATACAATTTTTAAGAAATGTCCTGATTGAGAAACAAAATAGACAGTTCCATTGATCACTTACTGTTGGCCGTGATCGTCTAGTGGTTAGAACCCTACGTTTTGTGATCATTAACTGTTGATATACTTTGTTAAATGTTGCAAAATTACTGAAAACAAATGTTCATGTCAAGGAAGTCATTCAATATTCATCCCAAGTGCTGTTACTACATAGGATAATATTAATAGTATGTGTTGGATACCTGAGTAGAACTTTTTTCTATTTCTAGGCTTTTTCTAATGATGTCTGTTGCTATTCACCTGGCCAATTATTGAATACTTATTTATAGAACCGAACTGTGTGGTATCTTTTCTATTAGCTTCATTATTATTCTTCAGCAGCTTCAGCTATTTTTGAAACATCTGAGATGTTTAGTGAGAATGTTGTTATGAGTTGATATCAGCTTTTATAATTTTTGCAACTTCTTTTGATTAACTTTAATTTGATCTCATTTTTAGTTCTATGTAGTCAACAAGAAGTTTGGGTTTTGATTGTTGCATATCTAATTTCCTGCTAGGTTTCTTGTAGTTTACTGGTTTAGATTTTTTATGGTTTTCTCTGTTTTCAAACGTCAGATTTAGAATATAATATTTTAGTGATTTTAAAAACAATTATATTTAGCTTAGTTAGGTGACTGTTTGATAAAAGAACTTAGTTTTAACTTTATTTTTGTCATATTTTATGTCATTATTAATCTCGTTATAAATATATAACTAATTTTTTAAAAATATTCATGTTGTATTAATGTTCCATTCTGTTTTACTTTTTGGATTATTACATTAAGATAATAAAATATTAAAGGTAAATTGAATTATGTTTCGAAAAATGCTGCTTTTTATCAGTACACCACAAAAGGTGGTAATTTAACATTGATTAAGCTTTGTAGTGAATGGGTCGCATGATTCGGATATCCGTTTGGAAATTATATCCAATTTGATATATCCCTTAAATCCTGATAAATAAAATATCCGCTTTAGTAAAAAAACCATATCCTGTTTTTCGCAAAAAAGAGGAATAGGATGAACGAATGTGCCATTTGAGCAGGCAAATAGGACTCTTCTGTTTTCTTTTCTGAAAAGAATATATATTTCCCTTCCTTTCGCTTGCACTATTTGACGTGTTAAATATATTGCTTTAAATTTCTTTTTAGATATTGATTTTAGTTATTTTATTCAAAGAAACAAGTGGTAATATGTCTAAACATTGACTACTTTTGGGGTAAAACTATAATAATATAATATAGAAGGTAAATAAAAGCAGGTCATTATTACTAGGAAATTAGGTTAATGTTATATTTTAGTTTGGTTAAATAAACAAAACAACTTTTTTACTTAATGGATAAACACCCAAAAACTAGTATCAGGAACTTTGCAAAAATGTTCTTAATTATCGTCCCGTTTACTTACTATAAATAAAATGTTTCTAAAACATTTTTTAATGATAATGAATACCATATTTTAGAAACAAAATACTGCGGTAATCTACGCCATATTTTTTTCCTTTTTTAATATATCAAAGCAATTAGTATTACCGCTAGTAGGTTTGCATGCTAAATATTGTATAAAATCTGTTTTAACAATGAACAATGAACATTACTATAATAATTAAAGATTTTTTCTTATCAGATAGAAAAAATTAACGATTCGCGTTATAAAATGAAAGTGCCTTGCTAAAAGTAGCCTTTCAGCAAAAACTTTTTATTAAGATAATTACTGTGGTGTCTGAAGTTTTACGTGTTAATATTCGGGAGGTTTGAATGCTAAAATCGGAGCTTCCATGTATAAATGAATGTTATATTTTATGAATAGTCATTTTTGTTAGCGCTATCAGAGTACAAATTTTTCCTCTTCTTTTTTCCTCGGAGATTTACACAGTTTTTTTCACAAAGCTTTTCTCAAACACATAATTTTTTATCTTCTACATTTTAAACCTTTATAAGACTCATCACTTTGTAAAGTTGTTATTTAATATAATTTTAGGAGGTGGTATAGGTTTAGGTTAAGGTGAAAAGTATATATACATATTTTCAGTTGTTCTGTTCGTTTCTGGAATTGATGATATTTTACATAGTTTATTGAAAAAGCTGCCACGAAAATAAATAATCGTGTTGATCTAACAGGTTAAACGGAAAAGTCTCCGGCCTACCATAGTAAAACACAAATTTTGGTAAAATTTGTTTTTTTTTTATTGAACCTAATTCCTTTCAAGGGTGATACACTGATTATAGCGACCCTCCAACTTTTCGATACCATTTTTGAGTACCATTTATCCTTTGTTTCAAAATAGGCATCAGTTTCGACTATCACCTCTTCATTCCACGAACATTTCTTCCCAGTGAGCATTCTTTTGAGATTTGAGAACAGGAAATAGTTGATAGAGGCCAGGTCTGGATGGTGGATGAGGAAGCAATTTGACGCCAAATTCTTGGATTTTTGCCTTCGTTTTCACTGACTTGTGATACGGTGCATTGTCTTGGTGAAGCAGCACTTTCTTTTTCTTCCAATGCGGCCCTTTTTCGGTCATTTCGTTCTTCAAACGGACCAATAACGCTATGTAATAGTGGCTAGTGATGGTCCTTCCTTTTTCAAGGTAGTCAATGAAAATTATTCCTTGCGCATTCGACAATACAGATGCCATAACCTTGCCAGCCGACTGTTGCGTTTTCCCACGCTTTGTAGCTGGTTCATCGTGTGCAGTTCACTCGGATGACTGTCGATTGAACTTCAGAGTGAAATGATGGAGTCATATTTAATGCATTATCACATACCGAGGTAAAAATTCGGGTTTATTAAGCTTGATCATCTTCAAACACTGGTCCGAATCATCAACTCGTCGTTATTATTTCTGGTCAATAGTGAGCTCGAGCGGCACCCACTTTGCACAGAGCTTTTTCATACTCAAATATTTGTGAATAATATGATGTACAAATTCAGTTGATATCTTTAGAGTGTCTGCTATTTCATTCAATTTCAATTTATGGTCATTTAAAATAATTTTGTGAATTTTTTAATGTTTTCGTCGGTAACAATCTCTTTTGGGTGCCATTTCACCACGTCTAAACTATTATACCAATCCTTGATGATTGATTTTTTTGGGGCAGTGTCTGGAAACTCGGCATCAAGCCAAGTTTTTGCTTCAACTGTATATTTTCCCTTCAAAAAGCAATATTTTATCACCACGCGAAATTCAAACACAATAACAAAAGTTGCTTCACTCAAAATGATATAATTCTCAAACTAATGATCCGACAACTGTCAAATTTATACACACATCTTTTGAGGGTTAGGGCTAACTAAAAAACATATAGATTCAATTCTAGTAGAGCCATCTATATCTCAAGCCGGGGACCTCTTAATTGACCTGTTACATATTCGATACCTGTTTGAGACTGAAGCATGTTCCGATGTTTTAAGGTTGCTTGGATAATTATGCCCAAAAAACCTAACAATCCGCCATAACAAGCTGAATCTTAGAGGCCTATTTCGCTGCTACCTGCGATATCAAAATTTTCTGAGAAACTAATGTTAAAATCATTTATAGACATTTCCATTCACCAGATTTCCAGATCGGATTTCGAAATCACCACTTAACAGTAGATTAAGTACAAAGAGCATCAGCGGTTATTGAAAGGCATTCGAAGAAAAAATACTGCTCTGCAATATTCCTGGACGTCTCACAAGCTTTTGACCTGGTATGTCACTTAGGACTAATCTTGAAAATGAGCAAATTGATACCGTGGAATTACTACCAAGTACTAGAGTCATATCATTTCGAAATAAAATTTAGAGACTCACATGAAGGAATATTCTCAACACATAAAATTATTTCGGCTTCAGTTCTCCTTCGTAATGTCTTGACAACTCCCGTATTGTTCTACACTGTTGATATCGAAACAACAAAAGAAATAATATTTTGAACTTTTTCCAACGGCATAGTAATTATGGCAGAAAATATATCTTTTCATAAGGCTGTAGAAAAAGTACAGTCAACAAAATCTACAAATAGATTAGAGATTTAAATATACAGCTTAATAGCTCCAAATATGTTCATGTTAATTTTGCGTAGTGACGATATGACAAAAATCTAACTATATAACCTGACGGATTCCCGATTGCTCAAGCAGAATCAGCTAAATACCCCGACATCCCTCTTGATGATATGTTAAATTGGAAATATCATGTTAGACAAAAAGTCAAGCAACTGTACTGGTTAGTCAGAAGATAATTTCAACTTGACCTAAAAATAAGAGATTGGTTTATCAGTAAATCATACAGCCGATTTGGACCTATGAATAGCAAATATGAGGTTGAACTAAATCATCAAACCAACTAGTGATCCAACACAGCCAAAACAAAGTTCTACGATTAATTACCAATGCTTAACGCTACGTAACCAATGAAGAGCTGGACTATGATCTCAAAATCAAATGGATATATGAAGTCATCCAAGAGTTTCCCTTAAAATATGATATAAGGTTACTAAATCACAAAAACGTGGAAGGAATACAGCTATTGGACAACACGCAGGAAATCAGGAAATTGAAGCGAACTGAACCACGCTAACTTATATACTGTATAAGTGTATTTTTAACTTTAGCGTAAGTATTTTAGTTTTATTTTAATTTGGGAAATACACTACAAGATGTAATTAACAAAAAAGTTGTTCTTTTCAGTAAGAAAAACTTTTTTAACTTGGATAAAACTTTAGAAAGCTCATTATTTTCCAAGTTTTAGTAAGTCCATATTAAAGTTTGAGCAGTTATGTTATTTATTAAGACTATTCAACTATTGGTATTTTATACTAGAAATAAATATATTTTGAGCATATTAAGCAATCTTTATAAATTTTATAATAACTATTATTTGGTTTTAATCAAATTAAATATTATTATGTTAAACTAGGGTTATTACAAAGGTTGTCAACATTAAAACTGATATAATGTCATGAATGAGATAATATCTGAAAGCAGTAAGGCGTAATTAAATATATTTAATTAATACTTATTTTATTTAATATAATAAATCAATTGTTATTGGGTCTTAAGATGTTTTTAAGATATTAATTAGAAGATTTAGAAGAATTAGAAGATTAATTAGATCAATTTAGAAGTTTTATTATTACGGTTTTTCAAGATTAGGGAGATAAGAGAGATAAGAGAAATTAGATGAATTGCTAGGTGTTGCATCAACATTTTTCATAAATATTTAACTTCCTCCATTCCAGATATATATCTTTAACAGTCTATTTCAAAGACAGATTTAAAATATTGATTTATGTTTTTTTTCTGGTAAGTAGAACTAATAAGATGAAAAAATCCCATCACACAATATATATAATTGATTTTCAGGAAAGCGAAATTATTTTCTAACCAAGACTATATTTAAACTTATAGTGGAAGTAAAAGTCTTATAGCGTAACTTCCACCTCCAATAATAAGTTATTTCCTGCGGGAATACCAAACAAAAATTACTGCTGCAGTAGAACTTTTTCTACCGAAATGAAGTTTTGCTACCGAGATGGTCCAATAAAAAGTTTTAATGAATTAATAATAAAGTTTTATTATCTCGTCTATACTTTTAGTGTGAAACATAAACCCGACCAAAATTTATTTAATTACAACAATTTAAACTAGGTTCCGCACATGAATTAATTAAAACTACGTACATAATTCATTTATATCTCGAACGTTATTCATCAGTTGAATATCATCAACACAATCGGGCTAATTGTTAAGAACGTAGGGACAGGAACTAGAATTTTAGACGTATCTCGTTACCTCTTTTATCGTTTTCAAGAAAAAACCGAATACATAAAACATTGTTATCAAAGATGTCACGAATAAAGAGTAAGCCATTTTTATTCTTTTTCTTTCAAATTAGTCTGTCAAAGTTCCAGTTTTTAAAGTCGATTTAACTGGAAATTTCCCTAGAAAAGTTTTCCGGAGATAATTACCTTGGTGTCAAAAGTTTTACGTGTTCATTTTCGCAAGAGTATTTGAAATTTTAAACAGTCAGGATTACATTGGAGGTTTTATATTGTCCTAGTATTTATTTATATGTAATAATTAATCAAAACATTATATATCTATAAATTCAGTTATCAGTATTTCATAATTTTTAATAAAATGATGCACTCTTTATACGATATATAAGATATATATGAATTCAGTATGATTTCTTGATATTAACTACGTACTCGTCCTTCAAGCAGTAAGCAGTATTGTATTGCAGGTTTTATTTTGTTCTAGTATTTATTTATATATAATAATTTATTAAAACATTATTTATCTATAAATATAATTGCCAATATTGCATAATTTTCAATAGAACGATGCAGCTCTTTTAATAACATGTATGTACCCACTGGGATTTCCAAAATTGTACAAGGTACACTGAAATCAACTCTAGAGGTCTCTAAAAAATCACAGAATATCAAATCTGGTGAGTATGGTGGATGGCAGTAATTATATTTTATAATATTTGTACTTTTGAAGAGTTTTATGGATAAGTTATATGTTAATTGATGAAAACATTAAAAATTACAAGTAATATCAATGAAATTGATATGGTTTCAGGATAGTAAAAATTTATATTTGTTGTAGAAGTCCTCATAAGTTTATACATGAAAAGCTAAGAGCAATATTCCTAGAAATTGAGTAAGACACTTTAGAATGAATGTCCTGTATATACAGTCTTATGTTCGCGTTCAATTTGGAATTCTCTTTCCTGAAATTGTAGGAAATAAGCTTAAATTGTCTGAATAAGATTTTTTCACGATTAGCTGCTATATCGGGGGAAATTTTATTTGACTATATATGAAGCAATTTCATAAAGATTTTTACGTTTGTAAAATGGCGCTGATACTTTTGTTTTGTCCTTGCGAATATGGAATTAGGTTTGTTAAGTTTTCTTTGTTTTATATTTTCCAAGTTTAAAAATTAGATTTAAAATTAAGCGGATATCATAACGTGTAAATATATATCATAACATAGTTTGTATTTAAATATTAATCAGCGCGCTTAATCAAGACAATAAAATTATAATTATATAATTTAGTTCTATTTATCTATTTACAAAATAGTGTGGTGAGATAATACTGTCGCTCTATCGCTTGAGTACGTTATCTTTTAAAATTAAAATAGTTTAAAATATTTCAATAAATGTAAACAATTCTGAACACACTATCACAATGTTCTGTCAATTTATGTTGTTAATTAATACAGGTACACTGTTAATTAACTTGTCTACTGCAGCAGATGAAATTTCCTATAAAGGAAGAAGCTGTAATATGTACTGGAGCAGAGGAATGTAATTAATTGGTGGTATGTGCTATTGCACTTCGCCGACTAGAACTGATCTAAGAATTGTCTCATTCTATTTTAAACCTGATTTAAATCTGAAGCATACATCAGGAATTTTAATTTGTTTAATGTTGCACAGATATCTTTTTGAAATAGTCTCCAAACTTCTATCTTTAAATAGTCTTAACTATACTTAAATATAAATATTAAATAAAGTCTATTTATATGCTTTTGTTCCATCTCAAATAAATACTTATTCATTTCTCAATGCTCTCAATTGCTTACTAGGATACCATACACTGAAATAGTAATGATAAATAATAGTTAACTCTAAAATTATAAGGTAGTGTAACTGTTAAAGGGACAACATTGCTTAACAATACTAGGTGTACCGCAAATTCATTAACGGTTTTTAAGAGATGTGGCTAGACTTAAGTATGCAATATTATGATTTAACATATATGTCATTTTATTCTACTAACATCAAGCTTCAAAGCTATACATGTTATATTAAAAAAACAGCGAAGTAACACTGTCATCGATTTGTATCTTTTTGAGAATATCAAATTTCGTGCCTGAAAATGTTGATGAAAATGAATTTGTAATACGAATTACTTTTCTTATTTAATCAAAAGAAAATAGCCCTCGAAAGTCATCGTTTGTTGGTATAGACTTAGGTGTGCATGCTCTACCCTTAAGTATGTTTGGCGTCGTTTCCAAAGTTCAAAAGTAGTGATTTCGATATGCAAGACAAAGAACGTTCTGGCGGACCGAAAAAATTCCGAAAGATGCGAAAAGGCAAGAGTTTTTGGCTGTACAGCCAGCACATACTCAAAAATAATTGGCAGAAGTTTTAAATATGTGACCCAAGAAACATTCACATCAATTGAATGACAGGCAAATGGAAAATCGTTTTCCGATGTCTGTGAAATGCTGCTTCAAAGATATAACCGGAAGTTATTTTTGCATCGAATAGTGACGGGTGATGAAAAGTGGATTTGTTCTGAAAATTCTAAGCGCAAAAAATCATGGTTATTACCTGCAAAGCCGACCGATCGAGTCCAAACTGAATAGTGATTAGAGTGGCGTGGTGTTTTACGAATTGCAACCTGGTGAAACAGTTAATAGTGATCTTTACCGACAACAAATGATCAACGTGAACCATGCATCGACCGAAAAACATCCAGAATGGATCCGAATAAATGGTAAAGTAGTTTTGTGCGTCGTGTCATAAAGCAAAATCGGTCAAGGAAGCATTGAAAGTACTTAGATGGGATATATTATCGTACCCGTTGTATTCTCCAGACCTTGCTCCGGCCGACTATCAACTTTTCACATCAATGGGACGCGGGCTTGCAGAGCAGCACTTCGCCAATTTCGAAGAAGTTAGAAAATAGTTCGATGAATGGTATTGCTCAAGGGAACATTTTTTTCAAAACATCTATAAATTGCCTGAAAGATGGGCGAAATGTGTAGAATAAAATGGTCAATACTTTGAATAAATATTGTTTCAATTTTCTTGAAAATTATGTAGTAAAGTTTTTGGAAAAGCGGTAATGATTTTCCAGTACACCTGGTAAAATTATTTTTAAATTTTTAAAATTGCTCTAAAATATCCATTAGCTTCAGTTTTAGAGTTACAGGGCTAGTTTCTATATTCTATATTTCAAATATATTAAACCATTAGTTCGACTTTATATTTTTGCGGTTTCATAACTTGTCGATATACGATAACCATATCTTTTAAAGACACAATAAATAGTTCTAATAAGTATATTTGTTAGATATATAAATTCTGTGAACCCAAACAACCCTAAATTAGATCTCCTTTGAATATAAATTGGTCGAATCATAAAAATTTATCGTTTCCGATAAAATATGAACGAGCTACAAAGATGTACAGTGCCAGTTTGGCACGAACCGAATGAGAAAATAGTAAAACTTACCTTTCGCATTGTCGTAAAGTCCAGCTGGCAATGATCCACAATGAGACCATGAAAACTAAAAGCACCGTTCCAGGACAAATGGTCATTAAGGTCTTGAGCACAAACCGCGTATTGAAGTTAATTCGATTTAATGCACCGATACTACGCGATGAAGCGTCTGTGAATAGTTTACTGTGTAGTAACATTACTCTGCAGATAAGATAGAGTCTAAGGAACATTGGCAAGGAGAGGGGAACATCGTACGGCACACACTTTGACCCAATACCCCCGTTTTGTCTATTCGCTAGTTTTGTGGTCCACACGAATCGGTAATGACCGGGTATTGGATGCACTGCACATATTATTAATTCCATGGATATTTGGCAAATACGTTGCCAGGTCATTGCAATTCGCCAATCGTCGGCACAGTTGTCTATCATGAAGAGCTATAAATAATAAATCCATTAATTATCTAAAATATACACACGAAATAGTAATACTAATTAAAAACCTTCACTAGAAACATTAAAATAAAATAAATCATATTTAATCAAATCAAATAATAATAACAATCAACTAATTTTTGAAAATATTATTGACTTTAATTTTTTATAATTCTTGTAAGATCTCTTTGTAGAATCTAATTATCAATATTTCATAATTTTCAATGGAGTGATGCACTGTTCTTAATAAGATATACGTGTTTTCACTATGATTTTTTCCATTTAATATTGTTTGGTTATTATTTAACATTGGAGAGTTTATATTCTTCCAGTATATATTTATATCTGATAATTTATTAAAACATTATTTATCTATAAATATAATTGTCAGTAGAATGATGCAGCAATTTTAATAACATATGTATATCGTCTGTGATTTCTTCAACTTAACAAAATTCACTGGAATCAACTCCAGAGGTCTTAAATCTGGTGAGTACGATGGATGGAGGTAATTAGCCTTTATAGAATCAAACAAAACAATCATAATTATAGAGAAAATTATGTAAATCCTTATACAATAAGATAGTAAGCTAGTTAAATGAGATATTAATTATAACAAGACAATTCTATGATATAATTATTGAAGGAATAATTTTACTTCATATCAGATAAGCTATAACATATGCGCCAGAGAAATTTTTAAATTAATTTTGAGGGATTATCTTGTTCCAGACACTTATCTAATTATAATATATTAAAGTTAATATAGTTAAAAATATATTGTTATTAATTTTAACCAAAAACTTTTACTAGAAAAATTGTAACTGTAAAAAACTGTAAATTAATTTTAAGGGATTATATTGTACTAGGCACCTTTATAATTAAAACATATTAAAGTCAGTATAGTACTACATCTACATATGAAAGAATAATATGAAATAAGAGCAGAGTAAAAATGCTGTAGGAAGATTATTTTGAGGGCTTATATTTTCGCAGCCAGATATGTAAATATAATTTATTAAAATTGATGTAGTCGAAATTCTGTTATTAATAATATTAACTGAAAAGCTCATTTAGAAATATTGAAACTGAAAAAGTATTATTTTTCAAAATAGATATAAGCAACATAGAAAAAAATCTGAAATTTTTTAATTATTAACAGTAACTTTCAATAATTACTCTTCTATATGTATTTGTTCTATGAACGTTAATGATCTTTATTTGCTTACGATTATGTTTTTGAAAGACGAATTCTTTAACACAAATTCTCTTTAGAGCCGAATAACTGGATTCATACTATTTCAGATCCCTTGTTTAGCTTCAAAATCACGACAAATGCGAAAGTCTTGTATATAGTAATGAAATATCGCGTACAATCTTTTAATAATTTTTAAAGTCACACTTGAATATATTTTTTGTGTACTGTTAATTAATTTGGCACATATAGTGCACAGAACTTCAACGGCTCAATTTTTTTAATAATTTATTTTTGATTAATAAAACCAACGATTTCAGCAGCACGGGTAAAAGTGATTTCTAACCTGATAAAGTTAAAGAGATATTTTATTTTATGGAAAATTCGAATACAATTCTTTTTATCGATATTGTCAAGCTCGAACACTTTTATCATGGATTTATCAGAAATTCCGACCTATTAAATTTCAGTTAGGAAAAAATATGGAATGACAAGGAAAACGGCATCGTGGTGTATCTGTCGAAGGGTGAATTATCCCCCGTACTACTTCAACCCTCATTTTTGCAATTCCAACTGGCGTTATACCTTTCCAGATAACTCGAAATAAATGTATCAAAAAGCAGTCACAAAGCTTCAGTATCTGAATAAACGAATCAAACCGGATTTATTCGTTTAATAAAATTGATATAATCGAAGTTCTGTCACTAATACTATTAATTAAAAAACTAAATTAGAAACTTTGAAACTGAAAAAATATTATTTTTCAAATTAGATATAAGCAACACAGAAAAAAATCCGAAATTTCATAGTTATTAAAAGTAACTCCCACTAATTACTCTTCTATATATATTTAATTTATGAACGTTAATGATCTTTATTTTCATACAATTATGTTTTTGAAAGCAAGCAATGTCATAAGAATTATGGAAATATTAATATAATATTTTCTATAGAACGTGAATTAATTTTGAGGGTTTATATTCATCGAACATTTGCTGTAAATGCTCTTTAATAATTAATAATAATTCGTTCATATAGCAATGCCAATCCCAGAAACTATACCAGAGCAATAAATATTATTGAATGTTAGAGTGTGAACTAATTATTAATTTCAACTCTATATTATCAAGCTCAACCTTCAGAAAATTTGTTGGTAACTGGTTAGTGGTTGGAAAATGGGGTTGGTAATACATAAATTCAATCTGTTTTCGGTACGAATTCTATTTTATTTTTATACAATAGGGCATCAAACCGATAAATCCTTTATAAACAGTACATGGTAAAAAATAACTTTCACCCCCATTCTAATAAACCGGGACAAACATATACTAAAAATAATCCTGTTTGTTCCATACAGATACGAAAATACGTTTAAAAATATAATCGTGTGAAATGTGAAAATAAATCTCTGTCGATAATTTCTTATGATGAGCTTAGTATCACTTACTTCATACCAAATAAAAACATTCCCAATTGTCCTGTTTTATTATTACAACATACCTTGGTTACTTATTTTTCAATCTATATATTTTTATCTATTTTTTAACTATGTATAAAATTATTTTATTTGTTTCTTTGATAATAATATTATAATTTCTAGTATATTAATATAAGATTATTAATAAATGTATTGATTATCTTTAAAATTAATTATTTTAAGAAAGTCACAATTACTAAAAATATGAGACTCCTTTTAACTATTAGGTGAGTTTTGTATTATTCAAGTTATGCAAAATCATTTAACATAAACAAAAGTTCGGGAAAGTATTGAATGTTAGAGTGTGAACTAATTCTTAATTTCAACACCATATTATCAAGCTCAAGCTTCAGAAAATTAAGAATTATTAATCATCACACCTAGTATTGCTGTTATTTGACTGAAGCGCAAGTAATATCTTTATAGGATCTTCAATTTATTTTGAATTGAAAGTATCGTTGAAAGTTATCAGACTATTATTTTGAGCAGAACAGAATTGATAAATATGTGTCAATATTTCTTTCAAAGCGGAAATTTAACAAAAACTAATCATATCTTAATCAATAACCCTTAAAATTAATTTACAGTTTTAAATAAATTTCAAGAATAAGCAAAAACTCTATATTTCCAAATATTTTCAGAATCAACAAATCTGAGTCGCATATTTCTTATAAATCCAAAGAGATGTTTGTTTTTGCAAAGGGTACTGCTTCTTTACGTGTTATTATAAGAATTTTGTGTACATATTAAGATAATTTCAGTGAGACAGTCCTACTACTGTTGCGATAGCCGCGGGTTCGAATCCTGCCGTCCAGACCAGATAAACCCATAGTTGGTAAAAGGAAACTTTAAAATATATATATAAAAAAAATAATTTCTGCTATACATTCAATTAGTTTTTATGAAAAAATATTTTACTGATAATATATACAAATAACGCTTTTGGAGCTTTTAGCAAAAATAACAATATTCGATATGTTATCCAAAATTGCTTTGCGATTACAGATAAAGTTCTATTTTAATTTATTTTATTGAAACCAACTTTAAACATGTTTTTTTACATAAAGTTTAATAATAATAAAAAAAAAGAATCCCATCATTTCTTTTACATAATTTTTTACAGCTAATTTCAGCACTATATAACATAAAAGAGTACAACTGAGTTTAATGGAATTCCTGAAAAATTACGCATGTTATAAATGATCCAGTTAGAATTCCTTTTAATGTAGAAGATAAGCAAAAGTGTTCCCAAGCCCGTGTAACTTCCGGGACTTTTTATGGCTTCTTCCACTACAATTCCGCAAATATAAAGATAAAAGACACATCGTTTTTATCTTTACTGAGTTTTTTTTTCAAGCAAAAAGATGCCTATTCAATTAATGGTACAAACTTTCAGTTGCATATCTCTAATGTATTCTTATTCAAATTTTCACATTATATTTGATTTTATAATAGTTATAAAATATCTTATTGCTTTCGGAATTGGTTTTGTCATATATAAAACGCTAAATAGCTTCAGTTTTATATCCCCTACATTATCCTGCAATTATTACCAGTGTTGTTTAATCGTTCCTATCATTTGCTACGTCAATTGAGGCTTTACGGCATATACACATCATTGATTCCATTAGTACTGAATTCTTTTTCGAACAAATATCTCTTTTAAAACTTTGTAATTCAATTATTCGTACTAGTGATTTGAAATAGATTTAAATGCTATTGTTACGTACATTTTATTGACATAATGTAATTGCTATGGACATTTGAATACATTTGAGAGCTAATATGCTTCATTTATTGAGTGGTAGTTGACATGGCAGATTTGAGCGAGATTTTAGAATCAACGAAAACAAGCCGATGTGGACGTGACTTACATTTGAGTTCGATATCAGCTTTATCAAACTTAATAAATCATATTTGACCTGTTCTTTGTCTGATACTGTTATCTGTACAATCAGCACTGATAAAAACTATAAGATTAATTGTATGTATATAACGAATTTAAGGTACGATATATCATACTCAATTTGTGTCTAATTTGTTGAAATTACAGATCAGATGGATTCTTATTATGTTCTTCATCTATTCTATATATATATATATATATATATATATATATATATATATATATATATATATGTATGTATATATATATATATATATATATATATATATATATATATATATATATATAGACAATATCTTGTTAAGGAACAAAAAAGAGGAATTTGTTATAAAATAGGCTTTACTTTTTGTTGATGTTCTTTGTACTCATGACCCTCCTGTTGACATTATTTCCGTCTCAATAAACATCTCAGGGTTGGTAACACATAAATTCAATCTGTTTTCGGTACGAATTCTATTTCATTTTTATACAATAGGGCATCAAACCGATAAATCCTTTATAAACAGTACATGGCAAAAAATAACTTTCACCCCCATTCTAATAAACCGGGACAAACATATCCTAAAAATAATCCTGTTTGTTCTATACAGATACGAAAATAGGTTTAAAAATATAATCGTGTGAAAAGTGAAAATAAATCTCTGTCGATAATTTCTTATGATGGGCTTAGTATCACTTACATCATATCAAATAAAAATATTCCTAATTGTCCTGTTTTATTATTATAACATATATTAGTTACATATTTTTTAATCTATCTATTTTTATCTATTTTTAACAATGTATAAAATTATTTTATTTGTTTCTTTGATAAAAATATTATAATTCCTAGTATATTAATATAAGATTATTAAAGTACATTCATTGTCTTTAACAATAATTATTTTAATAAAGTCACAATTACTAGAAATATGACACTAACTATTTGGTGAGTTTTGTATTATTCAAGTTATGCAAAATAATTTAATATAAATAAAACTTCGGGAAAGTGTTTCCCGATGTTCTTTTACAGACGGATCCTCAACAATGCAGAATAAATAGGAAAAAAGATATTGCGTTTTTAACCAGATCAAGTCTTGACATAAAACTAATTTGTCTTTAAAGATATATAATACGATTAAAGTAAACGAAACGTTATAGCGACCAGAAAAAAAGCCTTAATTACAATAATTCCATTCTAAATAAGTTCTAATCAAGACTATTATCCTATTTAATTGTTCTACAGCACTAACAACTCACTCACACACGAGCTTTTTTTGTTTAAGTCTCTGTCTTGTTCGTATATTGTTGCCAATTGCATTTTCAGGCGTGGTTTTAATTTTCTCTGTTCAGCCAGTCGAATAATTCTTTGTTTTATTGTTTTTATTGTTCAGTTAGCTTTTTAATTGTTGGCTGTCTGACTCGTAAAATTGTTGTAGAATTTTAATACGGTACAGCAGAAACAAAGTTATACTTATTTTGCACGCATACAAGCAACATAAATTTAAATTTTGTTATACCAGGAGCGTAGATTAATTTTGAAGAATTTACAACTTTGTTTATGTCAAAGTTATATCATCTAAATCTAAATTATAATAGAAAATTCTTGTTAATCCTAATTTATACATCTGAGCTGAACATTTAAGGAAAATGGTTACCACTTAAGCATATATATGAGAAAGTAATGATAACAATGATAACTAACAGTCATATTTTGCTATATTCCTGAAAACCTGCATAAAACACTATGCCTATATCAGCCAGTATAGATTGAACATTGTTATTTATTGTTTGTTATAAATGTTGATATATGAGACCATGTTGCCACATAGTCTGGCTGAGCAGAACTTTTCATGATTTCTTGATTCGGTTGCTTCATTTAGATTGATTCTTGTAGTAAATAGTCTAATAAATTATTTTATTTTATTTTCATTTATTCCACAAAATACTTGACACCAACAGAGGCTTTGTAACTGACTGTGAAGCTTGTACAGCTTTTGATCACGATTTTTGTCATTATATTGCCGTATTTGATACAGTCAAATATTTCAAAACTGTTTTATTTTCCATATTCAGTTTATTTATAGATATTCTAAAGTATTTCCTTGACCGTTTCAACATTTAGAGGATGTTGATTGAAAACAAGTAAATACAGTATTTGGAACAAAAATCCGTTAAGACTAATTAAAATTTCTTTTGCATATAGGTTATCCATAATAATCTTATAGATCATTGTTGAAGGACATGAGGTAAATATACAACAATTTTGTATTTATTTATAGCTTGAGTTAACTATTTAACTTAACTAACTCAGTATTTTAATGAGTAAACTGTGAGTAATAACAGTAAAAATTGTGTCTACTTTATTTTAAGTTATAAATAAAAGTGATATGAATAAAGATAAACGAAGAATAACAATTATTTCTTGGCTTTATTCGAGTTTATGTTCGACCTCATAAAACCTAGCAGTGTTTTGAATAATAAATAACAATGAAACAAATAAAGTAAAGTAATTAATATCATATGAGTTTTTTTTCGGTTATAATATCCATTCGCAGCATGTTTCAAATACCTATATTTGTATATGTATATCGTAGATTTGTTTTTATTATATTTTTTGGGGTAGATAATATATACTTTTTTCTTTTATGGGGAAATATCTCTTTTGTCTGATTTATTAGAATTGGGGTGAAAGCCTTTTCCTTCTATGCACTGTTTATGAAGGATTTATCAGTGTGGCGTTCCATAGTATAAAAATGAAATAAAATAGGCATCAGGAAGATCGAATTTATGTGTTGTCATGCCCGATATTTTAAGTCACATGGTTATAAACATGGGTAACATAAAATTATATTATGTTTAAAAATAGCTTATCTATCAGATATCATTAATGTAACCATTCTTGTATCGTATAACTCTCGAATTTTGGTCAATCCACATGAGATGATAAGACTCAGTTTTGGACTGATAATAAAATGGATTAAAAATGTTTTACTATGAACATATTTCTTGACTAACTTAGTATTCCCTTTGTATTACTGTTTGTTATATTATTTAAACATAAAAAATTATTAACATAAAAAATTTATAATAATAATTTATAATAAAATAATTTAAACATAATGAATTAATTGTTGATTTTATTATAAATAGACAGATCAAAATCTTTAATCGAAATTTATACAAATAAAAATATAAGAAAAAACTTTAGAGATGTCAAATTTTCTCTTGCTTAGATACAATTCTAGCTAGTTGCCACTCTTGTAAACACTAATTAAAGGAAGTGTCCTGTTATATTTTTGTAGGCCAATTGTTGTGTTATTAATTTTAATGGCATTGTTATTGTCGTGCTTTAATGATGTTTCAGATTATGGTAGGTGAATTTGAACACAAGGAAATAACTTAATGACGGCAAAGCTTATTTCTACAAGACAATAGTAGAATCTAAAACCATTATGTAACTATATAAAAATAGTAGACACATGTTAAATATTAAATGGAATTGGGAAAATACGCAGATAACTAATGAATCTTATTAATTTATCATATAATTTCGAATATAGGTAATAATAACAGGAATCTTGGTGAAAAGCTATGAGGACAAGTTATATTTGTTTAACAAGTATTAATAATGTTATCTAATTTTATTTTGTATACATTTTAGTTGCATTAAAAGGACTTAACTTTTTAGCTTTTTTAGTTACATAGAAATAAGTATTAAAAGTAAATGTAAAATATAAGTACTCACCTGTACTTCTAAAGCGTGATAGGCTACTATGAGGCCTAATAGAATCACAGTCGAAACAGATATCAAAGTTTTGAGCGCAATTGAGTAAAATTCATCCTGAAAGAAAATAGAACACAATTACTTCGTATGCTTACGACTATATTCGGTAAAGTAATTTCGTTTTAATAGAGAACCATATTTCAATATTGACATGGATAAAGTTGCGGCCTAGATTTTCTGTGACACTTTCAGTCTGTAACTTCTTAGCGGCATATGGCCTTTATTGAATTTCGATTGAGATAGCCACATCTTTTTTGTATTAGCTTATACCATATGTCCGATAGTTAGATTAGCTTTAACAATATTTTGATGCTAATTTAAGTATCGTGTAATATATTGGGTTGTTCAATAATTTTTGTCGCTCGATAAGATAAGTACCAGAGCGTTTTTCAGCGTCAGGAAGAGCTAAATTTGGAGAATAGGGCGGATGTTGCAACAATTTTTTGTAAATTATTTTATGTATCCGGTTGGTATAATAAAGGAGAATTTCTTTTCCCTTCCAGAAAAAAATAGATAATTTTAAATTATTTTTTAACAATGCATAAAATTACTTTATTTGTTTCTTTGATAATAATTATAATTCCTCGTATATTAATATAATATTATTAAAAGATAATGGATATATTATCTTTAACATTATTTATTTTAATAATGTCAAAATTAGAAATAATATGAGACTCCTTTAACTATTAGATGAGTTTTGTCTTATCCAAGTTTTGCAAAATCAGTTAACATAAATAGAAGTTTGGAAAATATATATATAAAGAAGATTAAATAATGTACAAAATAATCTCATATAAAAGTTAAATGAATCGGAATAAATATCACAAAATAAATACCACAGCATTTTTGTAATTTTAAGCTATAAGAAGCTTTTTAAGCCAGAAGTCAGAAAGAGCTAAATCTGGAGAATAGGGAGGATGTTGCAACAAATTTTTTTGTAAATTCTTCTGTGTATCCGGTTGGTATAATAAAGGAGAATTTCTTTTGCCTTCCAAAAAAAAACAGATAATTTTAAATTATATTTTAACAATGGATAAGATTATTTTATTTGTTTCTTTGATAATAATTATAATTCCTCGTATATTAATATAATATTATTAAAATATATCCATTATCTTTAACATTAATTATTTTAATAATGTCAAAATTAGAAATAATATGAGACTCCTTTAACTATTAGATGAGTTTTGTCTTATCCAAGTATTGCAAAATAATTTAACATCAATAGAAGTTTGGAAAATACATATATAAAGAAGATCAAATAATTTACAAAATAATCTAATATAAAAGTTAAATAAATCGGAATAAATATCACAAAATAAATACCAGAGCATTTTTGCTTTCTTATGCTATAAGAAGCTTTATAAGCCAGAAGTCAGAAGGAGCTAAATCTGGAGAATAGGGTGGATGTTGCAACAATTTTTTTTGTAAATTCTTCTGTGTATCCGGTTGGTATAATAAAGGAGAATTTCTATTGCCTTCCAAAAAAAAACAGACAATAACAATTTCTTGGCCGAATCCTTAACACGAATTCTCTTTAGAACCGAAGAACTGGATTCATACTATTTCTAATCCCTTAGCTTCAAAATCACGACAAACGCGTAAGTCTCGTATATAGTAATGAAATATCGCATACAATATTTTAATAATTCTTAACGTTATACTTGAATATATTTTTGTCTACTGTTAATTAATTTACACATATACAATTTTTTCAATAATTTATTTTTCATTAATAAAACCAACGATTTCAGCAGCACGGGTAAAAGTGATTTCTGATCTGATAAAGTTTTGAGATATTTTATTTTATGGAAAATTCGGATACAATTCTTTTTATCGATACTGTCAAGCGCGAACACTTTTATCATGGATTTATCAGAAATTTCGACCTATTAAATTTCAGTTAGGAAAAAATATGGAATGACAAGGGAAAACGGCATCGTGGTGTATCTGTCGAAGGGTGAATTATCCCCCGTACTACTTCAACCCTCATTTTTACAATTCCAACTGGCGTTATACCTTTCCTGATACCACGAAATAAATGTATCAAAAAGCAATCACACAGCTTCAGTATCTGAATAAACGAATCAAACCGGATTTATTCGTTTTTTTATCGATAGTTATGATTATCGGCGAAATGAAATTGATTTTGAATGTAACATAATAATTTATAGTCAATTAAAATTTGTAAAAAGAAAACATATTATTAAAAAAAAAAGGTTTAAGATAAACCGTAAAAACTGTATAGCGTTTTTAAAAGTAATAGATTTCGGATAAAATCTTTCTTAACATCCATTATGAACTGTATGAATGAGAATGTTCCTTAATGAATTGGTGAAGTTTTATTTTTCTTGGTGGAATAAAATTTCAATGTCTGCCTTGTTAATGTTTGATATTTCCTTATGTAAATCCGATGAAAATATTCGTCGTTCTTTTAGTTAGACAAAATACAGATTTTAAAGGCGAGGCAATATACGAAAAAGTATGCAAAACGGACTTGCATTCGAAATATGGATTGTAAGAGAATGGTAATGCGATATGAGTAACTTGACTAGAATGTAATGGATTTACATATACTGCATAATATGAATATAGAGCAGATAATGATTTCATATATGTAATATACGATTTAATTTTGAAATATTATTATTTTGTTAATAATATATTAATTCTGAACGATTTGCTCTTCGTTAGATAGTATTCTTTACAAATTTTCTGGCAGCATTTGAATTATATGTCAGAAAACCAACACAACATGCGTCATCGATCGAAATACGTCTGGTGAATATTGTGGGTGGGGTGGGATATCCTGTTTAAGTATTTTTCAGTAGATTTTCACGTGTTTTGCGATAGATGATTGATGGATGATGAGAAATCACTTTTCATGTACAATATTGGCTTAAATACCCTACTAGCAATAGGCAGAGATATTTTTATTCTAATCTTCGACTGGCTAGGACGTATTTTATCAACTGTGTTGCAATTATCGTATCTAAAACACCGAACTCAATGCTAACACGTTCTTATCAGTCAAATATGTTCACAATAAGTTTCTAAGCATCACACTTAATAAAACAAAATTGTTTTTGGTCTATTATAAACCCCTTAAACTTAATTTAAAATAAATAAGTATACATAAAAATATATAAAAACAGCAGTATTAACTTCATGTATATGAATGTGGTCGTATAGTACCAACAATTAACCAATTTTAGTTTGGTTCTTGATTGGCTAAAAAGATTGGTTGATATAAAAGAGCATCATAATTATAAAGTGTTGTTCATTTTAATAAAATTCTTATCAATATTTAGTGGATTTAAGTTGATAATAAGGTATTTGCTATATGAAAGTGTTAATGTTAATAGCATTTAAGTGATATCATCAGTTTTTTTGGAATACAAAATGAATTTTATTCACCACTACATCCCCTTTAGTTAGAGATAATTATTTTAATATTTTGAATCAACTTGATACAAAAATTCGAAAGAAAAGAAAGAAAGCAACTATATTCTATTAAAATAGCACTTTTTAAAAAACATCAGTGAATTATGAATTTCTTCAATATCTAGTTTATTCGCCTGATTTAGCTACCGCTGATTGGATGCTATTTCTCAAAAAATATGTTTGGTTATAAACGTTTTTCATTAAATCAAGGATTAGTAGCTACATTAGAGATATTTGTTGGGAAACCGCTAAAATGTTGGGATGCATAATAGTCGGAAACTCTATTGAACTTTTACAGTTTCTTGTTCGTATTTTCATTTTAATATTATTTTCACGAATTTACTTAATAACCTAACAGATATTTGCTAAACACTAAATGTGTAAAATAATATTACAGGTTACAGATCCATTGATATTTTTTGAAAATCGGCTTTGTTAATAGCTGAATATGTTAAAATAATCTGTAATCGGATTGGAGCTTTCATGAATCTGGATACTAAAAGCTTTTGCACTATTTATGTCGAATACATTCCTCGTATCGATATACAAATACATTTTTTCAATCCAATAACTTTTTGACTTATTTTATGCCGAAACACAATAAATTCTTATACAAATCGATAAAACTAAACTGAAACTTAATATCTATCCCTTCAATAACCGTATATTCAAAGGAAAACCTTAAAATAGTGACGATGTGGACGCAAATAAAAGAATTTTATGAAAATCTATCAATAAAAATGCTATTACATATCTAGAAACTATTAGTTTTCTCATAAAAAAGGTCTTGGGTTAGACTGAAATGGCCTCGGTAGTGTTAGAGTCGGGTTAAAGACCGAATTTTGTTGTAATTTGATGGAGGACTTGACGGTATCAGGTGTGGAGATAAGAAGTGGTACGAAATTGTCTCTTTACATAGCTCGAAGAAACTATTAAGTTCTTAGTTGCTTCTCAAAACATATGTTTAACCACCTAATACTATGTGCACCACCACTTATATTTATAAAGCAAACTTTAACAAATTTGTTAATATACGTGGATATTGTTATAAAATATTATGAAATTATTAATTAAAATGTAAAATGATATTGCATGTTATTGCATATGATGTCATAAAATAGTAGTTAGGTATATTTCAGTTTTATCTTATTATTTGTGGTATTGGCAGATTGAAAAGAAATAGCTAAGATACGATACTATTAATTAAGATCGTATCAAAACAAACTGACCGGTTATAAATGATTGGAAAGCCTGGATCAATGCTATATAAGTTAAAACTCACTATCTACAACGATTAGAAACAAAACTATTTATTTTAAGAATTATTTTTTTAAAGATATATTTATTTTTAAGATTTGCTGATCGATTAGACTATGAATTTAAATCTCTTTATAATTAACACGATAACAGTAAAAATTTAGCTAGAAGTGCAAATTAATTTGGATTGACTTACAATATGTGTTGTAGGTTATGATATATGTCATTGAACACATATCACATTTCCACTATAGAGCCTCACTTTTTGTTATTTATTATTAGGTTAAAGCACAGACGTATTATTTGTCAACTTCGAACATGTCGAAGCAAAATTTAGGTAATAGGCAGCCTCATGACTGATGTGCGAAACTTAAAGGTGAATATACTCCATCGATAAAAATCTATGACCATTAAATCCTTTCAATCAGAGTCATAATCACGCTATAGTAAAAAGAAGCAATTGACTGAGCATTGAAAAAATATGTTATTAATTTTCACCGTATTCACCAAACATTGTTCCGCCTGATTATTAATTGTTTTAATCAATGTCACACAGTCTGAATAAATTGTTTTTATAGAAACTTTGATGCTACTTACTTTACGATAAACACCGGCACTTGAGAGTTCGTTTTCTATAACCATAACAATAATCCCAAACATTCCCATCACCAAGGCGTAATCGCTTATTCTCTTCCTCTTCTCGAATAGGGCCTTACGTCGCCCCAACCTATAGCCCACGTTAGGCTTGTGCTTTAGGCTACCTGAAGACGGCCCTTTGAATCCCGTCCCAATGGTACGGTCTTCCATGAATCTTGGATAGTCCACGTGACCGACCAAGGCTACTCCAGCACCCTCCTCCTGTTGCATTTTTCCCCCACCACCCGCTGAGTCCCTGCTGGAGTTTTTTACTGCCCCTGGGATGGATAGGGTTGATACTGGTTTCCTCAGCTGCAAAAACCCATATACTCATTAGTTTACCTTATAATCCATGAATATATTTCTTGTGATGAAGCTCTAGAGCTATACAAAGCTTGTTATACTTTTTAAGCTTATAGGTACACTAATACTCTAAATATATAGGGTTCTATGCATTATACACATTACTCCTGCATTACCATTTATATTCATACATGAAGTATAATGAATACATCTTTATTTCATAACATTAAAAAAGTCCTTATTTACCGAAAAGGACTGTGCTGTACTTATCCTGAATACATACTTTTTGGAGGAAATTTTAACATTTATAATATATATGATATAATATGTTTTATTAATATAAACATTTAATTCTTGCCAACAAAATATCTTTAGAAATTAGAAATGTTTATGTTATATATTGTTTCTCAATAATTTCAGTATTATTCAGCTTCAGTAGGAAATTTGATTACTAAGTAGTTGTAAAAATGTATCGTATTTATGGTTTTATATAATATTTTAGGTTTATAAAAATGTATTTATATACCAAAAGTATACAATTATATCAACTTCAAGTTTTGTTTTATTAGAAATAAAGGTATTGTATTTTGATTTGGTATATCCATATGAGAATTGGCATCAAACTGTTTCAGATTTGTCAAAAAATCTCATATACCACCACTAAAGTAGGTATGTTTTAAATATTTATATTATATCTGACATGTTGTATTGAATTAATCCATACTAAATAAATTGATGAAGTTTTTCGAAGCTAAATTTAAAAAGGAAATAAAAGCCCCAATAGTAAACCAAAGAAACACAATATTGACACAATTTAAACAAAAACCTAAAATTGTTATTGTAAGCTTCAAGTCTCGTCGAGCTTGTATGAACGAAACAAATTAATATTTTGTTTAGAAAATTACGTAATAAATGAAAGGTCCCATTTTGGTTCACGCTTTTTTTTTCTCATGTTCCATTTTGCTACACGTCAAAAACAAATACTTCATAGGCAAAATAATAGGCTTTTTTTCAGACAGTGTTGATTGACGAGAAAATTAAAACATTTTGATTAAAGAGGAGTAACTGACGATAAAACAGAGTTAGAAACATCGGCATTTGCTCTGTCTAAAATTCATTTAAATAGCCTTTATATGATAATTTAGATTTTCAATTTATGGAACTATTGATAACAATTTTATTGTGTAGTAAATTAATTGAATTAGTACTAATCTTTGAGTAATAAAACGAATTTCACAACTAGACATAAAAGTATCAAAGTTTTCAGTATCAAAAATAGGTAGTAAATAATTTTTTTATTTGAAAAATTAGCTAAATATTATTCAACTATTAATAGTAATATTGTATGATAAATTTAATAGTTAAATATATTTAAATAAACAACTGTTTCTTTATATTTTACGTATTTCTCTTTGAAAGTAATGAGAAAGTAAAACTAGAGGCCATTATAACATAATTTACTACAAAAGAAATAGCCATCATACCTCCAGGCATTGCGTGAAATGTTAATTAAATATTTAGTTTAATAGTTCCTGTTTTTTTTCGCTTAACAATGCATTCAATCTCGCATAAAAATCCACCATGTAAAAGGACAATGACAAATGAAAGGTGCTTTAATCAATTTTTGAAGAGGGCTATTAGGCTTTTCGTTTCTATTTTTATGGATTTTAGTGTACATTCTATCTGGATAGCGTTTGGTGAAAAGAGTCGTGATATTTCGACCTATTTTACTGTACGAATACTAAAATATTCAACCAAAGTAATTATAAAATAATTTGTTAAAGACAAACGAGTGTAACTGAAATAATTAAATTAATAGTTAGACTATCTGACGTTTCGTTTGATTTTAAAATGTTTTTAGATGCTTTGAAATAACTTAGTATAATTGGAGAAACTATATTTTAAAATTAGAAAATATTGCTTTCTGAAATTAATGGAAGTTATTAATACGAAATTGCTAAAATCAGAAAATCAATAGTACTGGAAAATCAATCTATAACTGTAGAAAAAGCAAGTTCCGTGAAAATGCTTCATGACAATGACACGATTTTAAGTCAATTATAGAAACATTATTGATGCGTTGGCCTTTGTATTCAGAAAATCCCAAATGTAAACGCTTACCATAATAAATTCATTTATTTATATATGTATAAAGCATTAATTTAAAAGCGTGAACCATTATATATATATATATATATATATATATATATATATATATATATATATATATATATATACATATATACTCTTTTTTATAAAGATGAAGCGTTAAATATTATATTTATCTATAGTGTTTTTATATTAACAATACATGCTAGGTGGCAAGTGCAGTTAGTGCTATCAATCTGTATTTTAATATGTGCTGGTCTTCTTTTTGAATAATAACTCTATGAGTATTATAAGCGGTGAAAACGTTGGCCTCATAACCTCAAACTATAAGTATACTTTTAAAATATTACTGACTGACCTGAGAATAGTCAACGGTGTAATAAGATCAACAATAAATTGATAAATACACGAAAATGAATTACCATAAAAGCAGAAACTTTATTTTTTAATTTAATCTGGATCTTAAATATAAAAATAATACTTTATAAATCTAATTACATTTGAATGGATTTTGTTTTAATTAATACAACAGTTTGGTATGAAACATATAATCAATGTTTTTTATATTAAACATTCTATTATTTCACACTATTTGTTGTTATGTTAATTTTAATATTATATTGGGATAAATTAGATTAATTTGATATTTTAAAATAATTGTTTGATTTAAAGTCAGAAAAAAGTAGTTGCATTAAATTTTAAAACTTGGCTTAAATTTCACAAATATATAACATATAATGTTATTAAAGAAAATGTTTTATTCACTTCACATGCATTATTTAATATTAAAATAAGTAAATAAACTAAAATAAAATTAATACTGTACTTTTGTTTCATATAAATTTAATATTGTCCGTTGTTTTTATTATTTATAAATAACTAATGAAACTTATTGTAATGTAAACAAAAAAAAAGTTACGTTCAAAAATGTTTAAGCTAATATTGAATATAAACGGTATAAAGCATCAAAACTATTTATAAAACAATATGCACTAGCAGAAAAATCAAAACAGCAATAGTATTTTGGCGCCACAAAAATAGAAATTCAAAAGTTTTTAATAATTTTTACCTGTTTATGTAACCAAAACCGGCAGCCTAAAGTGATATTCACGTTTTAACAAAAAATATATTTTCCTACCCGTTAACGAGCACATTGTTCGTGTTTTACGTAAAAACGAACAGTCAGGTTATTTGAGGTTATGTGCCAAAGCGTGTGGACGTTCGGACTAGAAATTCAAAGGGAGTCTAAATGTTCATCCAACCGTTTTTACATAGGACACTGTGTCGCTGGAGACTTCTGTAAGGGCGCGCTTGAGCCTTGTTCTTCGCGCCTGCGCCATCGTTTGAGAAGAAGACAGCATGCCAGAACCCTATATAGAGAGGATCATAAAATTCATCTCAACAGATTTCAGCACAACGATCCGGGGGTATATGGCAACCGCACGGGAACAATAAAAATACGAAAAAAAAAATACAACTTGGTGACAACAGAATTAATTTTTGTGCCACGTCACAAAAGATCGAGAAAAAAATAAATTAAGCGCTTTTTAGGGATCGCGTTTTAATTTATTTCATTCGCAAAATACTTGTTATATGTTAATTTTATTATGATGCAAATTATATAGGTTTAATTAATTTATATATCGAGTACAAATTGTGACATTCGAATTACGAATGCGATTATCTACTATGCCAGAAAATGGGGTGAAATCGTTTCCTTGGGGTGCAATCAATAAATAAATGGATTATTATAACGTAACCACTAGAATCACATGAAATTCAGTTGTTATTTTTTGGTCACACTACCCTTAATATTTATTAGATTAAAATATTTGAAGTTTTATACTTACCACACCTGAAATAAAAATGTTATATACAATAAAACATGAAAATATAAATAACTTAAACTTTTTATTATACAAAATTAAAATATTAAATTATTATATTAAAAATTAAAACAGTTGTGTTGCATTAGATGTGTCATAACACTATTACTGTAAAAAAGTTTATTATAATAAAAATCGACCAAAAATAGTTCTTATTAGTCACACTCTTTGTTTTCATTAAATTAGATTAGAATTGCTTTCGAGGAAAGATACAATGCTTAATCAGTAACCAATAATATAAAATTAAACAATAATGGCAGTAAACAGCATTATTTACAATTTTACATAAACATCTTTGATACTAATTTATGACATTAAATTAAATTCAATTTACATTGAGATTATAAAGCAGGATCAATTCTTATTACATATTATGAAATTTAATTGAATGGTAACATAATGTGATAAAGGAACGTTATGAATTAATAAATGAGTGCCAGTAAACAGTCTAATATCTAAGAACTGATAATCATGGAATATTCTTTAGAATATTTCCGACTGATTGAATTTTATTTGCTTTTTATCGCGTTAATGTTTCAAATATATAATATAACTCCACATTAATTAGTCCAAAATATATGTAGTTCTATATAATTCATATATTTTCATAATAAAATGGAATTAGAATCGTGAACAGTCTAATGTCTATAAAATATTTTAAAATAAAGTACTGGCCAGTATCTGAGAACTGGTAAATTATGCAGCTAAATTTATGTAATCTGTTTTATATTCTATATATATTTAACGTAATATTCTACATTAATTAAAGGAATTTTAGGAATTTTTAAGTTCGAGTCAATTCTTATTAAATATTTTGAAGTGTGCTTCTTATTGAATTGAAATGAAATGAAATGAACAACTAATTGAATATGAACAGAAGATAGGGAATGAATGAAGTGTGAAAAGTTAAATTAGTGCTAGTAGGCGGTCTAATATCTCTAAAATATTTTAAAATAAGGAATGTATTATAATGGCATATACTTGAAAATATAACTGAATGATTTGTGAACACACAATGGTGTAATTAAATCAGGAATAAAATTTGAAATTAACGAAAGTTATTTACTGCAAAAGCCAACATTTCATTTGTTTTTTAACGTGTTAATTTGTTAAATATAAAAATGACACTCTATTAATTAGTCCAAAAAAAATATAGCACTAAGTAATTCATATATTTACAAAACAAAATGGAATTAGAATAGTAAATAGTCCATATCTATAAAATAATTTTAAAATAAAGAAATTGTAATCATAGAATGTAGAATTATGCACATTTTAAATGATTTACATTTAGAGGTTAATATCAGAAGGATATTTTAAAACTTTATCATGTCCGTATTTAATTGGAAAACTAATTAATCGGAGATTAGCTGCAATTTCAGGGAAGGAACATTATAGGAAATTATTAAATTTATGTTTCGATATATGTTCTCTATATTCTAGCAGTAAATTTAACACTACTTTAAGTATTAGAGTGTTTTCGGTTTACCGATAAACAAAAAATTGTTGGTGTTATTACGTTAATATTCTTGTTGATATTGTGGAATTTGAACGACTATTATCGATATAGTGTGATGTAAAGCAACTAGAGAAAAATTAATTGTTATAACGTATCTCAAATTACACAACCCATGATTTTTTTGATGCTTACTTGCGTTTGTTGGATTCCAATTCACTAACAATACATGTAGCCATTAGTCTAGAAAAAAATCATTCAACTAATATTTTTTACTGAAAATCTATTTTATTTAGATTAAGAACATATACGTCAAGCAATAATTTTCTTTTGCCATTATATTATGTATCTATTAATATTTTAATTTTTATTACGCTTATTCGGGTCCTAAACTGAGGGTTATTCGGGGTAATAATTTTCATCCATGAAATGAGTATTATATCTCTTGGGAATACTGCTACTATTTCGCAGACGCGCTTAAGTATTGTGCTGTATTATATATATGTGAAAAAATTGCGAAAGTTAAAGTCATTCAATATAATAACCTCAAATCAAGGCTAAATTTTAACGTTTGTAATGTAGAATCGTATATATTATTTAATTTTAGTTTACGTTGATGTTTTCTACAGTGTTTTTTTAATATATTGTACGGTTATTAAAAAAAACATAAAGTAACTAAAAACTTTAACGGTTATGTAGAAAAACATAGCTATATAAGAATAATTTAAAGAATAAATAAAAAAAATTTGTATACTTTTGTGTTTAATCCATTCCTCTTAGATTTTTAGGGGCTGAACGTACTGCCTATCGTCTGCTTCGAACTTTGAACCACTTATCACCGATTACTCCCTTCTATGGCTATAAGAATACGGATTGTTTACTCGCTTTAATACTTTGACATACATTTAACAAATAATATCGATTTAATTATTAAATATTATTGCGTATTTATTTTTACTTACTCTTAATTTAAATAAATATATGAGAACGTCACTACTATGTTTAGTTGATTGATACTTGACTGAACATACTTTGACATACATTGAATAACTAATATCGATTTAGTTATTAAATATTATGACGTATTTATTTTTACTTACTCTTAATTTAAATAAATATATGAGAACATCACTACTATGTTTAGTTGATTGATACTTGAATGAACATAATAATCCATTTAAAAAAATAATAACACCAGTTTTTCACAATGAGTAACTCGTATGTAAATAAACATGCATTTTACAAGGGGTCCTTGAAGTGCACTCAAAATAAAAAAAAAACTTATGATGTCTAACAAACGAAAGGAGCACGGCCTAAGGGCACCGACTTAACTACTAAATTTTTCCAGTTACTGTTGTATGTTTTTCTACTCGAATGGTGGCATGTCATCCTGTTATAAAATCCACAGTATAAGAAATGCTGGCATTAATTATGTTTTCTTTTTTTTTGTGATAATTAACGTAGATCATAGATTTAAGAAACCCTCATAAAGGCGAATAAAAAAATGACATAAAGAAGCAAAACTAGGTTTTTCGGTGTTTGTATTCCTAATGGTATCAAAACTAACTTCAATTAACTTTATGCTTATTTGAATTGTTATAATTTTAAGGATAGAAGTACTGTTATTTGATTTACAAGACATCTTGATGACTCGTTATTAATTATGACGTAAAGTCATTATTTATTATTTGCAATAAAAATTTTGCTCGTTTAATGATCATCAAGTTGGAAAATGAATATTTTTTTAATTAATTAACTTTTATGATACGTAATAAGTATTAAAGAACTATTAAATAACATTCGAAATATTTAACAGACTATTTTTCTCATTTTAAAATCAAATCTGTCCGTTGGCTTAACTTTTTTTGTGATCATATAAATTATTACACCACGTCATGATTACTAAAGCATCCTGGATGAGTAATTATAATATGTCTCCTCTTATAAGACCAAAACACTCAAATGAGCAGGGTAGTAACTCGGACCCTTTTTAAACTTTTTTTTGAATGAAATATATATATCAGATCGTTTTAAAATGACACGAAATAATTTATTAATCAAATTTAAGTGGTCGGAAAAGATCCACACGTTATAAATTATTTTAATTTGTCAAAAATACAAATGTGAAAATATTTTATCGTATAACTTCAACCAATTAATATTTAAGATAGAGATAATTTGGATAAAAAAGATTTAGATATTTTCAGTGTTTTAATAAAATTAAGATTTTTCCGAGAGTAAAAAGAACATGCAGAATAATGAAGCAAAGAGTATCCCTTGTTTCCGTTTTTGTGGTTAATCTTTCAAAGATAATTTTCAACCAGGCAAGTTACTTGGGAGCTTTACCTTTTACTCTTCATTTCACAATCAGTTAATAGGACAATGTTCCACAAAATTGGGTTAGAAATTTATTATCTTCTTATTTATTAACGTAAATTGACGATAATCTGTCGTTTAAAAGTTAAAGGTAATTTTTAATATCTGCATATTAATAATAATTTATGAAAACCATGAAAATATCGATTAATTTTGAATGAATTCGTCATTAGTTTTGAAGTTTTTGTGACAATATTTGATAAAATCACGCATATTTTTGATAATTCATTGAATTAGACTGAATTAAAATTATTTAAACCCATTTGTGTAATATTATTTGATTATTTTAAATAATGATATAATAGTAAAAATAGGAATATAATTTTATGTGATTCTCATTTAAGAGTTATCTAATTTTAGTTTATATAAAATATATTTTCATTAAATTAATTTATAGTTTATATTACAAATATATAGCTTAATGAAAATTGTGTACAGTACTGAAATTCAAATTAGCGATAATAATTAATAATATACCCGTCATTTTTAGTAGTTTATATACACACACATATAAGATACACATTTAAGGAGCCGTTTATATAAAAAAATTTAATTCATAAAATTAAATTTATTGAATTTATTAAAGATATTGAAAAGAACAAGCTATAAGAGCAATATGAGTTAAAATTATGTAATCTCACTTGTGTAATATTATTTGAGTATATTAATTAGTGAAATAATAGTAAACTATAATATTTCAATAAAAATATAAGAACGCTAACAATGTTTTATCATTTGCTGACTTACTTTTTATGTGTGGCTCTTCCCAATCAAGTGCTATCTAACTTTATTTCGTGAAATAATTTCTAATTAAAATAGAATACACAAAACTAGAAAATTTTGATTAAATTAATTTAAAATAAAATTGAAAAATATTGAATATTAATAGTAATTATTTTTACAAATATATAGTTTATTTAAAATTAGATATAGTAGTTCTAATTCATGTTATAATTATCGGTAATAATCAACAATATAAATAGTTATTTTAATAGATTTTAAAATACAAATTTAATTAGCAATTTAATATAAAAAATTTTAATTAATAAAAATCAATTTATTGCAGTAATTTAATTAGGGAACAATTCAGAAATATCAACAATATAAATAGTTATTTTAATAGATTTTAAAATACAAATTTTATTAGCTATTTAATATAAAAAAGTTTTCATTAATAAAAATCAATTTATTACAGTAATTTAATTTGGGAACAATTCAGAAATGAATTAATTTTTTATTAGATGCAAAAAAGTGCAAACAATGGTAAAATGACAGAAGCAATTTCAGCTCTAAAACTCGTCGTTAAGACGGTCCCAAAATTAAATGTGATAAACCCGGTTCCCTCTGATAATGAAATAATTTTTAATTAAAAATCACTCGATTGTTTATTGTTCTATAATTATTTTCGACAGGGAATTCGTTTACTTGGATAAACATTTATATACGAGCTGATAAGTTAATTTTATTATGCCGCTTCGAACACTATTATTTAATTTGGTTAATTGTGAAGAGAAACGGTAGAAAGCAAAAGTCTCTAAATAATTATGTTCCCTGAAAACTCTCCGTGCAGAAAACGGCAAAAGGGAAATAAGGATCTCTTTTATTGGTTCTTCCTTAATAAGTTTTTCGCAATATCTCTTTTAAATAAATTTTCCTTCGCTGAAAACCTAGCCCCTAAAATAAGCAAAAATAAATTGAGAAAATTTCGAAGGATGGTCTTGAAATTACGAACACGATTAGGTGTATGAAAAAGGGCCTTTCATTTGGAAAATTACAATTTTAATTTCATTTTTTTACAACTCAGTATGTTAAGTGGATTTCGTTTTTTTAAAATTTAAAACGCTTCAGATTTTTGCGGTATTAAACATAATTTACTGGGTAACCTTTCGAAAAGAATTAACATAATCGCTCTTAATCTGATTTTTTCCTTTCCATTCTGAATTTTTGCTTGAAAGGTATATTAATAATTAATTAAATAATTTTTCTCTTTGATCTTTGATGATAATTCTTAATACACCGGAATTATCGCGGTTTCTAAAAAAACTGCTTTCCCACAGCATTTTAATTTCAGGTCTGTTTTTTTTGTTGTTGTTTTAGAGTCTTCTACCAATTAGAATTTATCTGAACTGGATCTACTGCTTAATGTGTGCTCCGAATCACAGACTTCGGAGTTAAGACTAGCGACAAGAGAGTGATCAGCTTAGAAATCATCCAGTAAGACGCCTGGTCTTACCCAGCCTGTTTAGGAACAAAGGAATAAAGTCTGGTGAATACAGTCGTAGGAAAATTACTCTAATTTAAATGTATCTAAACAATCCTTGGCATGTCCCTTTATAATCAAGGAAAAAATCCTAGTTGAATCAGAAGACTCTTGATAAAATTAAATATATTTAGTCCGAAAAGGAACCACAGAAAACGTCATGGTCATATTCTCGAAGAAAGATATATTACGTTATGATAGACTAGGATATAATTATAAAACTAAAGGTGAAATCATGTGTATCACACCATCTAGAAATTGTGAATCAAAAAGTCAGTTATTTTAGTTTCACTTAGCAGGTTTTTATATAGCTATTGTTCTATTTGGATCGATTAACTGATTATAAGCAATATGAAAATACTAATCAGGATCTTCAAGATGTAAATATTTTTACATTTCTTGGAGTAAATTTTCTTTTTTTGACCAAAATTTTCATATGTGAAACTACGTTCATATACGTATTAGTACACTTTAAACCATCCAAAGCGATGACAAATTAGCAGAATATAAACCTTCCAAAGAAAATTAAGATAATAGAGGTTATTTGACATTATCTGTTCTACCTCCAAAGTCCCGGATTTGGTATAATTATATTTAAACGCGAATAATCTGAAGTAAAAGATAGAGTTGTACCTTTCATTGGTCTGTTTGTCCGCGTTGTTTTTTTCCTGTAGCGACAGATGAAAGCGAAAGTAATTAAAACAGATTGGATTACCGTAAAAATCCCTTTCTTTACTTTTAATTTCACTACGGAACCAATTTGAAAATAAATTTAATGGAAACTCTAATTACTTAACTAAAGTGAGAAAAAGGGTTTCCTTTCGCGCAAAAGAACAGTTTTACGTGGGTTTTACGTGTTTGTTTTCGTAAAGTGATGAAATTTGATCATTTTATCGCGATACTTTTTTGTTGGTTGCGTCTATTTTAATCGCAAAATCGAACAAAAGACTAAATTTTTATTCAAATCAATTTTTTTACAATATCGTAGGGATATTATGGTAAAATAGGTATTTAATTACAAACAGCCCATTTTACCATTATTATATTCATAAAACTTATTATTTCACTTAACCATAACATGTGGTATCAACTAGAATAAATGACAATAGAAATGATCAATATTTGTAGATGCGGTATAATCTGTGATTTTACAAAGTTACCCTGTCGTGTGTGAATTACTTTATAATGACAGTTTTTTTAAGTTTCAGCCTCAAAGGTTATTCAAATGCATAAACCTACATCGATGTTCCATAATAGTTTCACAACTTTAAATAAATTAATTCATTTAATAAAAAAACTATGAATTATAAAACTTTTTATCTGAAAAATAACCAAAAACACTACAGACTTCTGATGGAGTACCATAAATTTATTCACTCACACCTAATAAACAGGCCAGAAGGCGTAGTTTGCAATGTTCATCGGCCAATCACTTTGTAATATCTTTGTAAATTATCTCTCTATATGCCCTGAAAGAGAAAAGCTGTGTGCTTTCTCAACTAAAGAAATGTAAAAATTGATTATCTTCATAGAGTCTAGCCTGTGCTGAGATAAGCATCGGTAATCAAGTAACCATTATCACTTGTATGTGAGTACTAGTGTATGCTGTTTAGATAGAGTCTCTAATTTGTTATGTGTTTATTGACTTTGCATCATACTGGATATTATGTTGAAATACATTAAAAGCAGCAAAGCCTGATGATTTCAGAGAAAACAATTTGAGATTTTGACTTTTTTCCTCCACTAAGGAACTTTAAAGTAATCAAGCAAAATTAATTTAAATTTAGTAATTTATTAAGTCAGTTTATGTTTTGAAATATAATCAAAACCGTATGTAGATATAACGAAAATGCTGAGTTTTCCAAATAATAATTAGCAAAGTAATCTAAATTTTTAGCAGTTACATTTGTTGGCGGAAAATTTGAATAAAACTTTTCCCGTTCTGGGAGTGGTAGATGTGCAGTTAAAAGTATTATGAAACAATATTTAATTAAAACCGCAACAAAACCGAAAAAAAAACCTCATATGGAAATGGTTCCTTTAGAAATATATAACATGCCAACTGAAAAGAATAAATTATTGTAAGATATCACGTAACATTTACCTTATATGTCCGCCTAAATGCATAGATCCTGAAGATAAAATAAAATTTATCGTTTTGTTTGCTAACGATTTGGCTGCATTACGGTATAAGTAATATAATACCACTCACCTTCTCGATAGCAGGACGTTACATTTTCGAATACACTAAATACAAGATGCCAATATAAAGTTGAATAGACCAGTTGTATGAATCACAAAAGAGGATATAAACCTTTGCATAAAACCTTTTGAGATTATGATTCAGATAAAATGGCCCATCATGGGAGTTCGATAGCCATATAGCTCAGTATAGCAATAACATTATGTTAGAGAATGAATGAATTTATCGCGTTAGGTATAGGGTTATCACTAATAGATAAATTGAGAGTGATGATGTCAATTAAATAAATTGTTTGGTAAGAGGTCAAATCTAATGTACTCTTAATTCTATATTGTAACTACCTGGAAGTAAGTTTTCATTGCTTTGTCAAAGAACAACATGCTCCACAGATTCTGATTGTATTCAAAAAAGTGCTTGGAAATTTTTTTTTCTCAGATTGGAAATAATACTCGTCATGCTAAGAAGTAGCTAGATAGATATAGTCATATAAATAATCTCAAAATTAATAATTTACCTTAGTTTTTATGACGTTGCAGCTTTTTTTTATTCATATTTAACACCGATAATAAGCAGCTAACATCTTAAGAGCTTAACATACATTTAGTTAGGCACCACATGAGGCATATTTGGTATGAAGTTAAACTAATAGGTTATTTCAGTTATAAAATATAGGTTTTTCATATAAAACTTATATGACTATATCATAATATGGTCGAATAATAACATGGAGAATTATCGAATTAGGTCGTGATAAAGTCTAACATAATTTTAAAACTAGCGGTGTATCATACCATATAGAAATTGTGAATTAAAAAGTCTATCATGAACGCCCTTAAAACAACCGATAACAGAGTTATAAAAATTGATGCATATAAAATTGTTTTTCTCTGTTGGAATCAATGTTGCTTCGAGTCAAAATTGCCTAATAATTACTACAAATAGTTAGTCAGTATGTATTTGAATACAGAGGAATAGAAAGTTATCAAAAAGTAGGCAATACTATTCAGAAATAAACCATATGGGCCTGTTACTATTAGTTTATTTATCAGACAAATGTAATATAATTATTTTTAACACGAGAAAAAACCTTGGTTGGGTTAGAAGACTCTTTAGGAAATGAAAAATAGTCCGGAAAAGAACCACAACGTCATGGTCATATTCCCTGAGAAGAACATATTATGTCGAAATAGACTTGAATATAATTTTAAAGCTAACGGTGAATCATACCATCCCCAAATTGTGACATACAAGGTCTATCATGGACGCCCTTAAAACAACCGATAATATGTATTTTGGTATGCTGAAAGCGAAAGTAATATAGAAAAAATCCAAGACGTCAACTTGGAATTGGTTCTTTGTAAATTCGAATGCGAAAACCACGGTGGGCAAGTGTCGCGAATTTAAAATATTTGCATATTGGTCGAACAACAAGCTAGGTTTACAAAATTCTCATACTTTTTGTGTCTGTGGGACATTAAAGATCGAGCAAATCACTGGACGAAAATAGTTGGTTCATTAATTGATAAATTTAGGTAACGTTATTTTTCCGCCAGGACTTATAAAACTGGAATTGATTTGTTATGATATGTATTGATAATAAAGATGAGCAATTCGCAAAATTATTTTCCATTGATGGAGATTGCTTTAGATACATAGTTTCCAAACTTCTCAAAGGGAGTCTGGAAAAGCTTATGAGTGATCTATAATTCAACACATCCTTAAAAAGAATGGTGAATTGCTTTTAAGGAAATTTAACCACAAATACCTTAACTATAAAGAAATGCTAAAATAATTTTAAAAGTACTCGACCACATTACAGAAAATTTGGAAAATTTTGAATGAAAAGCAAGGTTAACGATATCAGCAGGCCACTTTTTTTGTAATAATCTGTAATAATTATATGAATTTACAAAATCCCTAATTATGTAATGCTAGAATATATGTAATTAATGATGTAATTGTAATAGTTAGGAACAATAACGTTGCAAGTTTATTTGCTTTGAATCGAAATTATTGGACTTAATAGAAACTTTTAAATGGAAGAAACTTAACCCATATATATTTCTTCTTATCTACGTTACCTTCAGGCTTGGCTTTAACGTGTGCTAAAAAGTTCTTGGATTTTTCCGTCTTTTCCTTTTTCTCGACGTAAATGTATTACAGTTTGATTGGCTGTGAGCTTTGCCGAAATTTACATTTCTAGATACCATCTTAATATGAATATGTAATGTCGTTCGATAGGATATAGGACTTCCTTTCTTTTGAGAACGGATATATAAGAAAAAAGTTAAATTTTGTAAAAAACTGTATCTTAACTTGACACAATATTATTTATAGTTTTAATCGTTATATTATCCCTTCAAATAACACTTCAAAATTAATTATATGATTAATATTATGCATTAAGTCTTCATTTTTCGATATCAATTATGAGGCTGCATACAATTATATTACTAGTAGGACTTTGAATCCGTTAAAAGTTCTATTCTGGCTTATCCAAACTTCTAAAATGTTCTCCCGAGAGCTTTAATCTGGATAATTTTTCATCGATTCGAACATACACCAATTAACGTTAAAAACTATCTCAGGATTTTGCGGAAATGGAAACGCCAAAGAGGAGAAAAGCTTAACTGGGCTCCCACTTAACTGAAAATTCAGCAAGAAAACTAAAATCCAAAACTTCCCACGAAATATAATGTCGGTTTGGTCTGGAGATGTTCGATTTAATAAAACTTTTCCTAATTCTCTGGATTGAGAAGCAGGAGGTATTGAAAATTTCAATCAACTGAAAGTTATTATTAAGTAATTGCATTTCAAATTTCAGTCATAGTAATAAAAGCTTTTAAGCTATATTGATACTCTTAATAAATAATTAAACGATTCTACGAAAAAAATTTCGTTCTTTGCCCTAAAGTTTATTTTATAATTTGCTTAGTTATGAACAAAACCGAAAAGAAAATACCTTTTTTTTTGGTATAAAGTTTGCTTTTTAATAGTTATAGTAATAATACTCATATCTGAATTTTTTATAAATTTTAATTATTTTTAATATCTTTGAAAATACCTTGCGATCAGAATGGGGTTTAAACATACACACAGAGCTGATGGATAGCACTAGAATGATAAACAACGATCAGGTATTTTGTGCAAATCTAGAATACTGTGAAATGTCGTCGCGAAAGTGTAAATATGATGCTGATGCAGTTTGTTATATATATGGGCAATTTATTAAAGTTCGAGACGTAAAATACGAATTAAATACATCTCACGTTCTCTGTGAAGCCTACGATGCCCTGTTCGGAAACAAGACAGGACATGGGCTCCACATTTTGCTTGTAATAATTGTAGAAGATGTTTGGAAGGTAATCAGCAAATTTTAATTAAATGGTGAATTAAATACAATAAACATGTTAAATTCTATTTCTATATCTTAGGTTAGTATCAAGATGAGAAAAGGTCAATGAAATTTGCAACACCAAAGATCTGGCGAAAACCAAAAATCACGTTAACGACTTTTGCATTGTGAATCCAAGTAAAAAACGTAGAGGTAAAAATGCAAAACCTATCGCATATCCTGATCTATAATCCTCTTCTGCTCCAGTCTCACATGATCTGATACGACCAGTACCCGAGCCACCGAAAAAATTTTCGCGGAAAAGTAGCTCATCTCTTAGTTCTTATAAAAGTAATTCTGATAAGCAGTTTTTACCTGCACCAGAACAATCAAAACATCATCTTATTACCACAGAAGATTTTAGTGATTTAATTCGGGATTTAAATATAACAAAAAGTAAAGCAGAGCTTTTAAGCTCTCGCTTAAAACAGTGAAATTTGCTTGATGATGTTAATATCATGGATCATTATCATTTATTCAGAGGTAGAACCTATGAACATAAAAGAAAAAGTAAAAGCGTGCACTTTGTAAATTACATTCTACTTTTTGTAAGTTATTTTGATAGTAAAACTTACTAAAAATAACTAAAATGTTCATTTAAGTGGTTCAATTAAAATTTAGTTTATTAAAAATTAATTTTCAAATAAAAATTAACATCATAGATTTTGAAAAATATCGTTCAAGCGGTTTCCTAAATAAAAAACAAACTATTTCATGCCACATATCTTTTTTTCTTCTAATTACGGCATAAAGAAATGGAATTTAATTCTTTAAAATCAAAGTCAAATTTTGTGTTGACCCGTGTTATGGTTTATTTTAATATTAAAAAAAAATTGAGGATTTTTTATACATATTTTAAAATCTCCTTTTACCAACTATGGGTTTATCTAGACTGGACCTAAAGCTTAACGTGGGCTCCGAGCCACGGTCCTCAGCAATAAGCCTATCGACTGGCGAGTGACCAATTTTAGAAATCATCCCAGAAGACATCCGGTCTTACCCAGCCTGGTAACTGACGTGACTGGGATCATTTTCCTTGTCGGATTTTACACTCTTGCCTAGAACATTCACAAAATTTAAACAATCACAAACACAAATTTACGACCATGCCCCAGCAGTATTTGAACCCGCGGTTATCGCAACAGTAGGAGGACCGTCCCATCGCCTTTACCAGTGCGCCACCAAGCCGGCAAATTGAGGATTTAATCGATGGGTATAGTAAAAATGATAAAAAAAATTATATTCAAATTACTAGCTACAAACTAATTACAGACGAAAATATTCAGCTTATTATTCTATTATTACTTAAAAAAAACATTAAATTTATTCTCTTTTTATATACCATTAATCTATATACTTAGTTAGCCTCACATAAAACAAAACAATTAAAAAACTTCGAAAAACTATTTCAGAATAGCTGATTAAACAATTCCTAAAGTGGATTGGGGAAACCTTTTATTCTAGGTGACAGTAAAATAAAGCTCGCATACCAAGCACTTTTTCGATGAACAAAAAAGCTCTGCTCATATTAGTTATATTATTTAGTACACCAATTAGTTTTCTTACTCACAGAACTTTAGAATTATTTTGTGAATTATTTTACTGGTATTATTTTGTGATTTATTAAAGAGTCGAATTCGATTGATGGCCATCGTTGTGTCATCTTTTTGCTTTCTATTGTTCCCTTTCGATTAGTCCTGAATTGTCAGGAATGGGAAAGCGATGAGGGATGACATATTGATATTTGATTAAGGCTACATCTGGTAAATTTGCGAATATATGTGAATTAGTCTGTATTGGAAAGTCCTACAGGGTTTTGATTTTTGATGTTCTTTGAATTGATTTTTATTTAGAGTGCGTTTTTGATAGGGTAATCATTCGATTATATGATTTATTCAATTCTTGTGATTATTATGAATTATATTATGGTTATTTTAGGATTTTTTTTGTAAATAACTTCAGTACCAATGGTAATTAATTAATTAATTTTACTTTACATCAAATTTGTTTTGTCATAATATATAATACATTCTTTATTATAACTAGGTGATATGGTACATGTCCTTAAAACTTTACTAACCGAATTCATCGTAACGATACCCATCTTGGTGCTTAAGGTGAGATTTTAGAAGTTACTAATTTCAAGGTTTTTTTCCTTCTATACATTGGCGCATCATTTTTTATTATTAGACATTTAACTATAAGTTCTTGTATATGATTGGATTAATGAAATCATTATTTATAATCTCCTAAATACTGATATCCTTAAAGTTTCTTATCGTAGGTTTCACCAAAATTTGGAGACCTTCTGGGACGCCTTTTATTTGATTAAAATATAGTTAGAGCTACATTAATCAATACTTTCTAAGCGATCTTCTACATGTCAATACAGTTATAGTATGTTACGGAAATCATATAATAACACTTATTACTCCCGGGAAGATTGTTGAAATTCGAAGAGATTAATAAAAAAATACTGATTTTATTCACTAAAATGCTACTAAATGACAGGTCAATTAAAAAGTCGCCGTCCTACCACAGTAAAACAATTTTTTTTGGCAAAATAAGTTTTCTTTTATTCAATATAATTCCCTTTAAGGGCGATACACTGATTATAGCGACCCTCGAACTTTTCGGTGCCATTTTTGTAGTACGATTTGTCCTTTGCTTCAAAATAGGTCTCAGTTTCGGCGATCACCTCTTCATTAGAGGAAAAGTTATTCCCAGAGAGTATTCTCTTGAGATCTGAGAATAGGAATTAGTCGCTGGGGGCCAGATCTGGAGAATACTATGGATGAGAAATCAATTCGAATTTTGTTACGCAATAGGTTTGTTTGGAGCGGGTTCATCGTGTGCCGTCCAATCGGATGATTATCAATTGGAATTCGGAGTGAAATGATGGATGTTTCATCCATTCTCACATATCGCCGCAAAAACTCTGGTTTATTACCCTTGATCATGTTCAAACACTGCTCCGAATTATCAACTCGTCGTTGTTTTTGGTCAAAAGTGAGCTCACGCGGCACCCACTTTGCACAGAGCTTTCTCACACCCAAATATTCGTGAATAATATGTTGTACACGTTCAGTTGATATCTTTAGAGTGTCTGCTATTTCATTTAATTTCAATTTATGGTCATTCAAAATCATTTTGTGGATTTTTAAAATTCTTTCGTCGATAACAACCGACCCTTTTGAGTGTCCACTGCGTTCACCGTCTCCGGTGCTCATTTCGCCATCTCTAAACTTAGCATACCAATCCTTGATGGTTGATTTTCCTGGGAAAGTATTCGAAAACTCGGCATTAAGCGAATTTTTTGCTTCAACTGTATTTTTTTCCTTCAAAAGCAATATTTTAACAGGCGAAACTCATTTTTTATCAATTTTTTTCACAATATCAAAAGTTGCTTCACTCAAAATGCTATAATTCACAAATTAATGATTCGACAGCTGTCAAATTTATATACACATCTTTTAAGGGTTAGAGCTAACTAAGCAACATATGGATTTAATTCTAGTAGCGCCATCTATGTGTCATCTAGCGCCATCCTGTTATTATTATCATCATTAAGTAAATATATTTTATGATTAAGTGTCATTCTGAATATACCGAATTTGTTTTGAGAAAACTAATATAACTGTTACGAACTATAAAATAAAATATCGCGAGAAAATAAATGGAAAGCAAATGTTATATGTCTGTGTGCGTGTGTGTGTTTTAATTTAAAACATCCCTCAAACACGTACGGTTGGGATAAACTTTTCGGTTATTCATAAATCTGTCGGCAGGATATCCCAGTAATACCCAACAGGAGTGACCTACGATTTGTGACATCGAACTGGGTGGCCCCAAACATTTCTCGATTATTCCTTTTCCGTGTTATTAGTCATGCTTTTTTTTCATCGCATTTTTTTTATTATGAAAGTTTTAGGGCCCATGGGATTATTGCCTTATTTTTTTGCCGAGAAGAAAATGCGAAAAAGGAATTTTGTTCTTATGTACATGTTATTCTGTATACTTCTTGTACCAAATTAGAAATTGAAATATTCTCTTACTTATTCTCCAGTAAATTATATTTTACAAGAGGCACATGTACATAAAACAACGGGGGAATATAAATTACTTCTAAAAGAAAATACAACAATAATAAAAACGAAATTAATTATTTATAATTCTCTAGTTTAGACGTTAAAAGGGGGTTACAAAGATATATATCATGATGAGAATTTAATTAGTCATTCAGTTAGTTCCAATGTTGTAACTTAGTTAATTAATTATATATAACTTAAATTATATCTTCTAGTCACTAAGGAAGTTTATTATTTATAGTTTTACATGTATATAACAAAAAAAAAATACCCGCAAAACTTCAATCTCCTTTAGCTGTCGGATCTTTTATCCAAAACTGCTTATAGCAAGGTTGTTAAACTTCAGGAAACTAAGAGTTTTTACTCTACCATAAGACGAAAATTCCCAGGATAGAAAATGTTTAATAGTTCGGATCAATACTGAAAAGGTATTAGTTCAATCGCTCCCAAGTTTTAGTTTCTTTTTTTATGTGCTCGCACATTTAAAAATTAAAAACTTCTATACTTGATTGAGTAGTAAGTAACTAAGAATAATGAAACAGTATATAATAACACTATATTAATAAATGAACAGTAATATAAAAACAAAATAAAATATGGCAACGTTTATAAACTGAAGTACAAATAACCTTAAAATTAATCCGTTTTAAGTTTGATATATTGGCCTTTAAATATTAACAAAAAAACATCCATCTTCACAAAGCGTACCTGAGGAATAAAAATGATACAAACAAGAATAATCCCCCATTCCCCCCACCCCCACAGTAGGGATCTTTTTCAAGCCCGACTGGTGAAAGGATGTTAAGAAAAAAGAAGGATCAGGCAGAGTTTTTTTGGCTGAACACCTTACAGTTCAACTGGAGCTTAATAGTTTTCGATCAATACCAAAAAGAGATTAGTTCAAATGCCTTTCTGGGACTGAGAAAAAGCAAAAATTCGTTAATTAAACTGTGAAAGCGTTAAAAAATAAATTGTAAGGGTCGTAAAAATATTAAGGACATTTATACGATTATTTTTCACAAATAAAAATGATATACTGCCTGAAAATGTCAAACTAATTTAAATATACGAGTGAATGTATTTCCCCATTGAGATGAGATAAAAAAAACATAATCTAAAAGGAGGCTACTAAAATGGATCATCTCTGTAGCCGGATTCTGCCAAAATGCATCATTTATACATGACATAGAGGAAATATATCTTTGGAAAAGGTAAAAGGATTTCTGTTAAGATGATGTCTTTTAACTAGAGGAAGTAGTAAGGTTGTAATGGACGTATTATATCGTATTATTTCTGTCTATAGACATTCTAATTTGGAAATATTTTAAAAATTTAATGGATTTTATTAACATCACTTGAAAACACTAATTAGAAAAACAATATTAATTATTAATTGTTGATTCATTTAAGTACATTTAGTATAATGTCTGTATATGTTTAGTATACTGTGTATATGTTTAGTGGTGTTTAATGACTCATTTTGCTACTAAGATACTGAGGATATGAAACCTGCTGAAAATGATACTAAATTATTTTATTGACAATTATTCCTGTAATTCATTTCCTGGACGCAGACTCATGAAATTCCTGCAATTTTCCTTTATTCCAGCCTTTATATTTTAGAGTCCTTTTTACTAACTAGGTTGGTTATAATTTCACAATAACCCACCAGTAATAGCTTGATTATCTTAATTTTTTAAGAAATAAGGCCCAGTGAGGACTCCAGTCCAAAATCTGTACCAAACAATAATGAAGCGTTCATTGAACACCATATACGACAATTTCGAGACCTATAGAATGCATCAAGATGACTGTCGGTTTAATCCATCCAACATCAGTTAATTTTTGAAAGCATCTATTTGGTAGTGACCAATTGATACAGCGTGTTATTGTACCCTATTTTATTCTAACTTAGAGAATGTCATGACAGTTATTATGCTATATTTAGAGTTACCAACCCTTTACCACACATATTATTGCCCATAAAAATTTAAACTGGGAACTAATTGTTAGCTAAGTTTCTTAGTTCACCTTAAGATGTAAGTCTTGGTGAAAATAAATTTGTTATAACTATAATCACACTAATAAATATTTACTTTATTTTTGGCATTACTAAATAAATTATGTAAGTACATTTCCAATCACTTTTTGTATCAAAAAGAAACAAAATATTTAGTGACAGGATGACTGAAAGATATATCTCAGACGTTAGCGAAACAATCTGTCCAATATCATTGAAATTTTAATGCTGCGAAACAACAATCTATACTTTGGACTTGATTATTTATTAACAAGATCATGACACATGATAAGGGTGTACCTACCTTATTCGAAATCAATATATATTTTATATTTTGGATACGAACTTTGCTCTCTAACCATAGGGCCAATACAAAAAAAGTCATTTTAAATTCAAACTGTCAAATTATTTAATCATTCAAAGTTGGAGGAAAACACGTGACTGTAGAAACTGAAATAAAAGTTTAGTTTTGTGCTACCACGAAAATGTCGCTCTATTTATTTTATTCAAGTTTTAGTACAAGCCTCTAAGTAAAAGGATGTTGGGACAGGGCAATATTTTGGAATTCTACAGTATATTTTACGACAAGGTGGCACCTTGTATTATTTTTATGATAGATGTTATTGCCCTTTTAAATTGTATGTTATATTACTAGACTGAAAGTAGACGAACGCTGTATCATATAAAACTATAAATTTGCTCCTAAGACTTGATATTGCCAATAATTTTATGGTTCTGTATTTATATCTCTAGTTTTGAAATGCCACGTCTTGAATATTCAATATTATTACGTATAGTTGAGAATAATATTTTATAATGTAAGAAAAAATTGAGACAATTTAAATTTCATTTCAAAATAGCTACCTAACCTCTAAATGCTTTTAATTTTATCTTCCAAATACCTGTAAAAAGGTCTCCTGTTGTCATTTCTTCAACATCTTAATGCCTATTTTAATTATGTCCCTATTGAAAAAAGAAATGATTTATCGTTTGATAATTATTTCAGAATGATTTTATAAATTTCGGGATAAGGCCACTTCAAGGAAGGACTATGATGGTAGTCATTTATTTAAAACTTACATTGTTGACCTGTTCACCATAAATATATCATAATTTAGTTTACTTAATTGTATTATCACTTTCATAGTTATAATAATATAGAAATGGTACTTCATAGTTTTATAAATTATGAATGTTTCGATATAATTAACTAAATCCATTTTCTAATCGTTCTGATTTTTGATACTACTAAGAAAACATTATATATAAATAATATAGGGTGAACCATCTGTTAATTGTTGTTTTAAATGCGCCTATAAGAAATTGACCGTTTTATCCTTAATAAACTTAGGAAATATAGAAGAAATATTATTGAAAAGACCACATATGCTTATTTCAATCTAATACGCCATGTAAGAAATCAAAATTGTCGGACTTGGGGTTATATAAACCCATATGTTACCATAACATTTTTTAATGGCATCATTAAAATTCATTAAAAATAAAAAGGTAACAGCATTACAAAACAAATGGAGAGCGTTACAGAACTATAGTAATTAGAGTTGCTAGCCATATTTTATTGCCTTACGTTATTTACATTCTCCAATATATTGAATAAAATATTTTCAGCCCTCTCTAAATACAGATAAAATAATCAGCAACACTCATGGCTCCTTTTATAATTAAATGAACTTTTCTTTTACTGAGTTACGAAATTATTTGTCGTCTGATATTTTATTATTATATTATCTAAAATTTCACAGATATTCAATGACATATTCCCATGTTTGTTTCTGAAATAATCTTGGAAAAATCAAAGTAAGTACCTAAGAACTATTTTAAAATTGATTATTTTATCAATAATTCTTTTAATGATACGCCAATTATTCTTAATCTTAAACTAGCTTAGTAGTGGATTCTTTTGGTGATCAATGTCAGATAATTTGGATTTGAGCTAATTTGTTTAATATTACCAGTCCTTCTGCATACGTCAATTGGCTGGCACATAGCTACTTGTTGAGGTTGTTTGTTGAATTTCATTCAGTTAAAGTTCTTTTCTATAAATAATCATTACAGTAAGTTGAACAGAGCAAATATATTTACAGTTCTAATTTCAATACTATAATAGAAATAACAACAGATGGCCAACCCTATATATATTACTAAATAACAGGTATGTAATGGGATATATAATATTTCGAAAATGTAATAAAAATGTCATGAATATATGAGGTAGCAAAATATAAAATTGTGATATATTACCGCTATAAACATGAAGTGAATTGTAGTGCAGTTTGTATCTTCCCTGCGATTGCCCGAACGGTTAGGGTATTTATAAAAAGGTTAGAGTGGTTTCTCGTCAGTCATACCTGGCGGAAATTGCGCATTGCACCATTGATTCTAAGAGAATCGGCAGCTATGCCGGCAATGCCTCCTGAGTCATGGTCTCTTAGCTGTCTGAGAGAAGTGGATGGGTGTGTCGCCCCCACATGATGGACACAACTGGTCCCGCAACATGGGGCTGCTGAAGCTTCTGGTTGAGAGCTTTGTCGTATTATCCTGGAGCTCGGTAATGTGGTGACTATCGCTGTGGGAGCGACTGGACATGAACTGCACGATACCTGGAATGTCAGCGACAAGTGCAATCAACATCTGGAGCTTATCAACCAATCCGTAACCATATTTAGACCCTTTGGAATTACTCTGATATTTTTTAAAACTAAATACAGACATAAACAACGTAATTAATTATATACACTTCAATATAAAATTTCGGAAATTCATCAATTATGTTTTAAGTGCAACTGATTAGCTTTAGAAAGCTGGTGCATTATCTCAACAAAACTATAATAAGTGACAGTTTATATCTGTATTTGTATTCCTTGATTTTGACATCGATGACAACTGTCTTCATATGATGCGACGTGGTACGCCCTCTGTGTTTAACAACACGTCTCGACGGTACCAAAAAACATTATCGAAATACAGTGACCAAATGACTGGCAATTCCAAAAGGCGACAATATATTTATCATCAAAAATAATAATAATAATAATAATAATAATAATAATCAAAACAAAACACTGTAGAAAAAGAAACCAAATTCGCTTTGTGGAATTGGTAAATAAATGGTGACGGTGTTCTAACATATGGGAGAGGAAAATAGAGATAGAGAGATAAAAAAGAGTGCAACAAGAGTGGCTAAGAGACAGAGAGAGTGCTCGGAGTTCAGTCAACTTTAAGGATAGGCAATTTAGCTTATCATAAATATATCTAAATCGGGAGTGATCAGTTTATTATAAAAATCGTAATGGCGGCTGAAATATGTTTCCTTTCGAATTGAAGGAAACCATACTTCAAATGATATAACACATTAAATATTAGAGCCATTCCAATTTATATAATGAAGGCAATTACTAGCATACGGGTATAGCGGCATATAATATGTACAATAAGCTATTTTAGGTGCTTCAGAGGAAACCCTTCAAAATAATTGATTTGTTCAATACATCACGAATACTCTATATATTGTTTTAATAATTATTACCCATTAGAAACTAATTAATTTATCAGCATTTATTTAGCAAACAACAGTAAATTTTGATCGGCTTTTATAATGACTGCTAAAAATGTGTGGTGTGTTATATATTTTGTATCAATTTTGATGGATTTTTTTTCAATTTTGGGCTTTATTGTTTAAGAATTCATCATTTACCACTTTTCTCTCCTTTTTGACAATTATTTTAAATCATGTCGAAAAAATAATATTTTTTTGAAGTTCTATCAAAAATAGTTTAATTTCATCTGTGTGTAAAAATGGACGTTCTGACATACTAAACCATACTGCATAAGTCTGAATAAGTGATAATACCTAGTGAATTACCTATAAAATTTATTTTTTCCATATATTCCCATGCATAATAGTACATGGTAGGATTCCCACGTCCTTAGCTTCTATATCAAACAGAGTGTGGAATTCTGGTTTTGTAAGAAAGTTTTGTACTATACTTCGACGATTCACATATTCTTTAACATCAGTCTTCATCAATATAACCAATTTATTCTCGAATCGAAAAACTTTTAAGGCTTTATCAATCATCTGATAGTAAATATTTATATACTTAGAGAAGAATCCAATATAACTTATACCATCTACTGGAAATCCCTCAAAATTAATTCATATTAATAAATATATTGAAAAATAGTCTAATCTAAACAAACCACAATCTAAATCGTTATGGGAAGTATTATTATTGAGTTAGTACTATATAATAAATATAAACTAAGTAAAATCAAATGATCTTTTAGCAGTCATAAATAATACCGTGCATAATTAACTGTTTACCATGCGATTCAAAGGACATATTCGATATTGTGGAAGAAAATAACAAGTCAACTTGCCACTAGGAGAATTAAAATCAGATGTAATACCATTTTGAGATGTGTACATGTGTGATATATGTTATAAACTAAATTAAACGTGTGGTAAAATGTATTCAAGAGGTTTTTTACAAAAGGTTTTAGAAGCACATTAAGGAAGAACAGTTATTTAAAGCGATACATTGCAACATAGCCACAGGAAAAGCCTTATAAACAGTTGACATTATGCAAAAAACCTCTTTTAATAAACTAAAATATAATTGATGAGTTTCTTTTAAAAAAATAAGAAAAGAACAAAACTAATAGAACGAAATATAATATAAATATATTCTAGTGTATTTACAACACCTACCTAGTAGTTAGTAACTTCTGTAACTTGCACACACTATGGTTTTAAACGGTATTTTTATAAACACTAGTTTTATTTCAACTATAGAGACCGTTCATCAGGGTTTAGATGCTGTAGCGGGTGTGAAACTACGGTGCTAAATGAATTAAATAGTAAATCTACTATTTCAATACTTGGGTTTTGTGTATGTGCATTGCACTAGCACTAAAAATATGTTTATGTTAATGTCATTTCGATTTAATGTATTGCTTATTCATAGATGATCAATAGTGTTGATATAAATATATTTTTTAAAAATTACTAAGGTATATTCAAACATACTTTTTCCGTGAAAAAGTATTAATAACTGCGTTCATTATATTCGGTTTTATAACTTTGTATATTGAATATTATGGTCCAACTGAAAAATGAGACAAATGCCTTCACTACATATTTAAAAACAATATTGTTTTTAACCGATTTTATCTATGTCATGAATCAAAGTGATATAGTAGATATATATAGAATATAGCAGATTAAATATACTAACATAGTAAAATGTCAAACATTAATTTGTGTCAATAATCCTCGCTTCTTAGTAGGGCAAAACGTTTTTTTCTGTTTAAATAATAATATTAAACAAAAATGGGTTAAAACCCTATTGCTTCTAAATAACATGTCATTACAGCTGCATTAACTATTCATTAGTTTAAGTTACGCACCCAAGGAAAGTCTTTGAGGCCAATAAAAAAAAACATGCCTTTTGGGAAGTATCCCTAGTTGAATGAGAAACTCTATGGTGAAGTTATAATAGATTATTTCATTCAAAACAACTTAGTTAAAGTAAAATAATAATGTTTTAAGTAGGTTTATTGTTAAATATATAATTAATTGTTGTTAAATGATCATATTATAGATTTTGTATTCGTTTTTATTACTTAACATAATTTTCATGATAATATATCTACAATATATCCAGAAATACATAATGGAAATCTAAGTATTAATTCTTAATTTATAATAGATACATTTCTGTTATTAATTCGTGAACTATTCATTAGGCATGAAACAATTAAATGATGGAACCTTTCTCTTAATGGCGAACTATCTATTTCATCTCGGGATAGAATTCCTTATACTGAACATCAAGACAATTAAATGCATGTAGTAGATAGCTGTCTATTCACACAATAATTTAATTAAATCTTTACGGAATTGTTGAGGTTCCGTTTCAGTGTTTGTAAAGAAATTACAAGTTGCCAGTTAGTGTATTTTTAATTTCTTCGAATAATCGATTTTTTAACTATGGTTTGACTTTAAGTCTGTTCTTATTTGAAATCAATAACGCGAAATTAATGATACTGCTTTTAATAAACAGCTAATTAAAAACAATTTGAAAGTTTATTAGAAACTTTATTAAGTTGATATAGTTAAGAATACAGAAATACATAATATATTAATTGAAATTAAATATTAGATTTGGTTTCATAAGATATTTCCTATAGGTGTTAATAAAAATAAAAATGAGACAGGTGCTTTCACTATACATTTAAAAACAACATCGTTCTTAACCGATTTTATCTATGTTATGAATCAAAGTGATATAGTAGATATATATAGAATATAGTAGATCAAATATACTAACATAATAAAATGTCAAACATTAATTTGTATCAATAATCCTCGCTTCTTAGTAGGGCAAAACGTTTTTTTTCTGTTTAAATAATAATATTAAACAAAAATGGGTTAAAACCCTATTGCTTCTAAACAACATGTCATTACAGCTGCATTAACTATTCATTAGTTTAAGTTACGCACCCAAGGAAAGTCTTTGAGGCCAATAAAAAAAACATGCCTTTTGGGAAGTATCCCTAGTTAAATGAGAAACTCTATGGTGAAGTTATAATAGATTATTTAATTCAAAACAACTTAGTTAAAGTAAAATAATAATGTTTTAAGTAGGTTTATTGTTAAATATATAATTAATTGTTGTTAAATGATCATATTATAGATTTTGTATTCGTTTTTATTACTTAACATAATTTTCATGATAATATATCTACAATATATCCAGAAATACATAATGGAAATCTAAGTATTAATTCTTAATTTATAATAGATACATTTCTGTTATTAATTCGTGAACTATTCATTAGGCATGAAACAATTAAATGACGGAACCCTTCTCTTAATGGCGAACTATCTATTTCATCTCGGGATAGAATTCCTTATACTGAACATCAAGACAATTAAATGCATGTAGTAGATAGCTGTCTATTCACACAATAATTTAATTAAATCTTTACGGAATTGTTGAGATTCCGTTTCAGTGTTTGTAAAGAAATTACAAGTTGCCAGTTAGTGTATTTTTAATTTCTTCGAATAATCGATTTTTTAACTATGGTTTGACTTTAAGTCTCTTCTTATTTGAAATAAATAACGTAAAATTAATGATATTGCTTTTAATAAACAGCTAATTAAAAACAATTTAAAAGTTTATTAGAAACTTTCTTAAGTTGATATAGTTAAGAATACAGAAATACATAATATATTAATTGAAATTAAATATTAGATTTGGTTACATAAGATATTTCCTATAGGTGTTAGTAATTCTTAGTACTCTTTTGATGAACATAATTGATACTATCCTATACATTGCGATAGGTTTACTAAAATATTCGCCACTAATTTTCTACTTTATTCAAAAGAAAGGTGCCGTGATTTTCAGGCATGGCTTACTTATTTACATTTATAATTACAATTCTGATAAATAGAGTAAATTCCGTATGATTTAGAGGAAAGAAGTGTCGAAGTGACTTGTCGAATATTGCCTTTAATAGAAGAAGAAAACATTTTTAATATATTTTCAATTAACAATGACTTCTGTAATTTTATAAAGAAAAATGGACGAGAAATTAATATTTTTACATAAAAAACCTAAAATTACTATAAAATTTTGTTTCATAGTACACAAAACATAAAAATATATGTTACATATTATAACCGTTCACGTAAGTACATTTTTAATTTGTTGTAGTTAATTTTAACATATTTTTGTTACAGTTTTGTTAAGATCGTATCGTAAACAGTGTTAACGAGTTTACCTAGTGCTAATGGAGATTATATCTTTAAAATTGTAATAAAGTCACGCCTTAACTTGGCTGATTTTATTTTCTGTTTATGACCTTTAACAGCTACATATTATGTGAAATTAAAATTTACAGTAGTAGGTTTTCGACTATTTTACTCTTAATTAACTATTGATGTCGCGTATTATCCTGAATTAACGTTTTTTTCCGATCAGAGAATAGTATAGTTTCCGGGTAAATTTAAATATAAAACCCGAATAATTTTTTTGATGTTCATAAATATATATTGCCTATTAAAAAAAAGTGTTCAGGAATAATGCCCCGGATATATAGTCATAAAATACAACCGAAATTGTTACTGGCTTCTGTCTTTGAAACCAGCATAAACTCAAGATATCTTGCGAACCAACTAAAATGGATAATATATTAGATATTATATCAGTTTGATTTTACATTATTGAGTATACAGATAACGTCTGAAAACTTAGTAGATTCCTTAAGGAATTCGTTTATTCGATCCTAAATAATTATTCGATAAAATTTAATAATTAAGTGCTCTCCTGAGCTCAACCAACTAGAATAAAAAACTCTAGTTAGTTTAAATACAGTAACTTTATAGATTAATAAATGGGGAAAATGAATATACATATTGTGAACAAGTTTTTTTTTTAATCTGAGATTTAATTTCTTTTAGAGTGGAAATGTAGTACTTATTTATCGAAATATAATCTTTTATAGCATAAAAACGTCCCAAGTTTTAATTGAATTTAATTTAATTTAATGTATTTTATATACTGATTAAGATGTAGAAAAAATAAAATTGCATTAAAAATGTTGATACCTGATATAATTATAATTATTCCAATGTTTTAGAATAATATTTTACAGTGATGATTTTATGATAAAGAATTATTAGTAAAAATGTTGTTATAATATTTTGACTATAAGGGAAAACATTGTAAAATGGCAACTATTTAAGCTCTGCCAGTATTCGTGAGCCAATTCCCATTAATTTTGAGTTAGGAAGAACCAATATAAATAAGAAAACATTATATTAGATTATTAGAGATTATAGATGGAAGCTTTTTATAATCTTTTATCATTATAGATGGATACTTTTTATATTCATACGAATGCATAAAGTAATGGATAAATTTAATGTGTTCCTTTTACATGTTCCTACTAAATCATTATTCTCTTAGCTTTTGCAGTGTTTTCTAGCGTAATTACAAAGTTTGATCAGTATTATTTCAAGTTTAATCAAGACAGATACGAATGCTTGTTAAAATTAATTACCGAGAATAATTAATAACAATCCGCATAAAGTCTAAAATTGAAATATCCCCTATTGAAATATCGTCAGAAACAGTAATATTCGCGGAAATCCATAATTGCTGACATCCGCATCTCTCATCGTTAAGGGAATTTTTGATTGATGGTGAAATGCTGATTTCGATTATAAAACATCAGCTGTCTGCAATTTTCTTTACATTAAATGTTCATCGAGATCCATTGTAAATAAAATAGAATAAAACTAATATTGACCAAAATCGATATAATCGATTTGACTCATTTAAATAATCGAGTATTGTTATGATGCCAAATGTAACCTTATGTCATTTTAAACCCATATTTTTTGTTTCATCTCACGTGTGCTTCATGTTACATCTGTTATCATTTTAATCAATAATAACAAAACTATTTCTTTTTCTGATTATTTTTTTTGGTGTTGTAGTCAATTTATATCAATGAACTTCCTAGTTTAATAAATAATGCAAAATAGAACCACTTCCAAAATAGGATTCACCGTAAACAAAGAGCGAACGAAGGGGAAAAAGTATATAGAAAAATCGATAACGAATTTGCCTTATTGCTATTTGTTTTAGGTGACAGTTTCTTCTAGGGTGATTAATTCAGTCGAAAAGACAATATTTCACCCTGCGTCTCATAAGCTTTACCTTGCCGAAGTAAATACATGGACTTATAAATTGAAATTTCTCTAAGTCTTACTGTTTTAGTAAAATATATTTAAACATACAAGAGGTAATATCATTTTCTTATGTAACCTACTAAATTTAGTTCTACTAGTTTGCTTAATATATTAAAAATATAACAAAATGCCTCTAACGTTAATTCATTGAATTAGTAAAATATTTTAATGTTTTATTAGCATCTTTTAGTGTATATTTAGTTTGACATAAACCTTTATAACATGGGGTAGAGCTATTTTCTCAAAAATAAAGAAGATAATAAACAGTTAAAGTTTTACGACGACTATAATATCCTATATTAAAACATACTACAAGACTAGCTGGTTAATGACTAGTAATTATAACCGAATTGATTAATAACATAAATTAACAATTAACCAGTTTATGTTGAAAAGTTAAATAATTTCTTTATTATATTGGGTTCTATTTATTTTGTTTTAATTATTCATTTTAATTAATTTATTGCAAGTAAAACATGAAAAAGGTTTATGTTTTGTAACCTTAATTAATTTTCGTATATTTATATTTTATAAAAATTTATAACTATTTTTATTGCATTCTTTATTAGTTTTAGTATATTCATTTCCCTAATATCTGATTTATTTTTATCATAACTTAAGACTTGAATTTCACTCTATATCTATTATAATTAGAGTTACTAAAGTGTTCAATAAGTTACCGGAGAACAGTTAGAAGCCGGAGAGAGCCGTATTTGACGAATAAGTTGAAAAATTCACTACCTTTAATTACGGAACTTGGAGCTGTATATGCAGGTGCGTTATTTTGATGGAAGGTGGGTTTTCATTTTGTCAGCTGGATTTTTCCTCAGGAATTTTTACATTCTAATACTTCGAAAAGGTCACAATAATTATTTGAATTTATTGATCTTTCCAGTTCGTAGGTACATCACGAAAAAAGACAATGAATCTTGAACAATTTCGATCTCGCTTTCTAGTAGAATAGTTCATACTACTCCTTGGTCTATTATGTTACTGGCAAAGTTGAACTAAAAGTATTTTTGTTGCATTTTTGCAATTGTGGCAACCACTGCGAATAACCCAAAACTTTACTTAAAGTAAATCCCGGTATATTTAATAACATATCTGGAGCCTCCAGTAAATATGTCTTAGTCACTTAATGATGTTTGGTAAATAGATGTTACTCTGCGAACTTATTCAACAACCTAGTACACTTAATTCAACATTTTTATTAATAATATAATCAATTGTGATCATTATATGATATTTTTGTGTATTTTATGTTATTGATAACATTAAATAATAATTATTTAGTAGCAAATAATTTTGTGCTCTTATTATTAAAACTCGTTACTGCTTGTGCGAAGCTATCTACCGTACGTAAGCTTGATAAATATATGCTACCAAGCCAGCTTACCTTCAAATACTTTAATTTTGGTGATCGTTGTATCTAATAAAATAAATAATACGTAGGTAATAGGCTAGTGGCAGTGTAATTGTATTAATATTGGAGAATAATTCAACTCTACGTTATTATAAAGCATTTTAATCGTGAAAAATCAAACCAAAACAAACTATTTGATATATGTATGCTCTAGAACTAATTAATTTTAATAAGGTCTCATTTAATATAGACTTCATTCAGACTGGTGATATTATAATTATAATTTTGTTGGCATTATAACATTTTATTATCCAAGTTGCTTTTTATTTAAAAAATTAATTAAAACAATAGGTATAATAATTATATATTTTGTTAACATAAAATATAATAGTTTCAGTTCAAAATTAAAGCGTACAACGATAAAGGGCATTAAATAAAATCGAATAGTAATTGTAATTTCCTGCTATTGCAGATTAAATCAGTATAGTGAGTTTGATTGATATTTATATCTCCAGCGAAAATAGAAAGGCCAATATAAATAAAAGTTTACATGATAAAATTGTTTGATATTATTTATTGGCGATTATTTGTTTTATGCCTTTTCAGTTTGTTATAGAACTGGTCAACATAATAATGAAAATATGTGCTTACGTTGTGAATGGGTAATTAATATCGATACAAATTATAATATCGAGTTTATTGCGATATATGTCTGTGAATTATTTTAGAGGAAATTTTTGTAATTTTAACAGAAATTCTTTGCATTATCATCTTTCAACATTTTCTTCAGATCATCTGCCATTAATGGGCAAATAGTTGAGAAAAGATGAAAATGCTTGAATGTAATTTATCTCGATTTTTCTTCATGTAATCGAAAATAAAAATGATTTATGCATTTTTAATTTCAATTTTCAGCTTAAACATATAAGTTGCAATCAGTACCATATTTTAAAAATCATTTCGTTTCTTACAGTTATTAAGCTATATTTTGTCATTAAAATTAGCATCAAAATATTCGATGACTTGAAACTTAACTCATCATATCAGATAGAACACTTCGTGTCAATTGTGTTGGATGATAATTGAAACATTATGAAATTATAATGAATAACCAATGTATATAGCAAAAGTTACAAACATCTATCATCTTTATATCCCTCAAAAGAATTTAACAGTCCTTATAACTTGAGTAATCTGATAATACATATTTCTTTTACTTCGTTTGGATGACATTGATTCTGACATTGTTTTTTTTTCTTTCCTTTGCAAGACCTAACAAGGTTATATCAAGACACAAACAGAAATCGAATTAGCCGTACTTCTAGTGATTTTCTTTCTTTTTCCTCCTTTTGTTTTTTTTTTCGTTATATCGTGCAGTTTATTTGTGAACTTAGCCGGTAACTTATAACCAATTAACGAACATTTTCATCACGGAAACAAACTTTTACTTCGTTAATTTGTAGGCTGTAAAAAGCACATTATGGAGTGTTTTTCCCAGCAAGAAAACAATAAACACAACTGATTCACTCTCTAACAAGAATTTATGCTGTTAATAGCAAAATACATTAATACGTTTGTCAGTTATTTATTTTTGGTATAGTGTGTTATATATTTGAGATATCGAGGGTGTATAGTTAAAAATAAAATTCACAAGAAAGAAAAATTCTTTATATGCGTTCTCTTATTGGCTTCGTTCTTGATTTTCACGTATTTCCTCGAGAATTTATTGGTTGTAACTACGTCGAATGTTATTTTATTTTCACAATTTATAGAAGAGTGTATTCAAGTTTTCTTTAATATATGGTCACTCCAACCGAGAATGAATTTAAAATCAAAACACCAAAGGAAAATTCTCTATTTCGAGGAAATAATATTAATATAAATAATTGCTTTTACTTTATATAATAATAATATAAGATTTTAATGTAATTAGTTGAATATTTGAATATAAAAATTGATAAGTAATATTTTATAAATTCATATTTTAATAATTTTATATATAAAATTAATTTTATATATAAAATTAATATATTAACATATTCATAATTAAATGAACAATTTTAGAAATATAGTTTATTTAATAGACCGTTTAATTTCACCCCATTTTGACTTAATAATATATATCCTGTTAAATGTTAATAAAACGTTATTACTAAATTGAAACACAGTTTGATTGCATTTTAATAATAAAAGAATGCATGCACAAAAGAGAATAAAAAAGGGGAACACTACAAATAACGTTACAATGCCACATAACACAACGTTTTATTCGAGACCATACAATTACAGCAAGACATATGTAAACATACATCGAAATAATAAAAAAATAATCTCATCGATATATTTTCGTACGAGATTTCGAAAAGAAAGGAAAAGTTTGCCAGTGGTCCCAATTTAAATTATTGTAGTCTTCGAACCCCAGCGAGTTTAGAAAGTTTAAAGGTTGAACATATTTAATGCTATTTAACTTAGAAATGAAATAAGAACAGAACTATATCACTGTTGGAAGTTTTCGAGTTTCCTTCCTGCGTTACTAAAAATAGTTTTTGATAAAATAAATTTAAAAAGATCAGGAGGGGGGAACTATATTTTTGCCCTCGCATATTAGAGGTTACGTACCGAAAGATTTCTTAAACAAACAATAAACTTCGCTGTTACCATGGAAGACCTTTTCGGAGACTCATCTTACAATTGGTGATATATGGTATAGAAGGAAGGAAAAAGTTGATTTATTATTTTCTATGATATATTGCGAACCATATAAAACCAAACGAACGAAGGGTTTCATATTGACCTAAATTACAATGAGCATAGGTATATATACACGGAGAAAATATTAAACAGAAAGAAGGAGGAGAAAATGGAGTGATAGACATAAGTATGTCTGTAAATCTAGAACAGAACGAAACTACCTATAACAATATATAAATCGGGACCAATGGCTTTGTCATTTTATTTTCTCGAAGTTGGTTTGCAAATAATAAAACCGGATAAATAACTGTACGAATAAGATGTTTATCTTGGTGTTTAGTGCACTGGAGTTACTGGTGTTATTCCTTATCTAAATCGAATTTCCATTTATACCGTTTTCATACACTTTGATATGGCCGTGTTTAGTTCTTTTTTTTTAAAGATTACGTTGAAATATATCCGAATCATTGGGCTGTATACTCGATATGTATAAATTAAATCATACAAACGATCAATTTTTGTTATTATATATTTATTTAATATATTTTTAACTAGGTTTTATCATCAAAAATACAATTTTTATATTTTATTTTAATATTTTTGTTTTTAATTTTTATATACATTCCTATATAAGTCACACAAATCACATTCACATCTAAATATGTTCATAATTTGGATTATATTATATTTATGTTGATCACTTATGTATATCATGTTAAGGCTAGGCTAAATTATAATATCTTGCCTTTAATTATGATATTTAACCATTTATAAATAACATTTAATCAACCTATTATAACGAACTGTAAAAATTAATATTTTTACACAAAATGTGTATTCTGGAATTATATTACAACAATGTTGTGTTTTAATTTTCTTTGTATTCATTTAATATGTTTTAATGAATTTGAAATTTAATTTTTGCTTGAAAATTTTCGAAATTCAGTTTAATTACATTAAATCTACAAAAAGATGTAACATTTGTTTACAAATAACATTACCAGACATATTTAAAATTATATATTGTTGATGTTGTGCATACGAAAAACATATTTATTAAAACAAATGTTCAAAAAGGTTCGTCAGGCTTAATTACATTCTCTTCCCCAATTTCCCTGTCCTTTATTTTAATGTCGTATCTCTAAAATATACGGGACTATTAAGTTAAATATTTTTAAGTCAAAAAAGATTTATCGTTAAAGAATATTTTGGGGTTTCATAATAGAAAATTCATGACATGACCAAATTAGAGATATTTTATACTATTTTAGTTTATCTTGTAGTAAAAACTTTACTGAGTCCTAGTTAAATTATTTTCTTAAAATTAACTTCAGTACTTTTTTCATTTTAAATGTTTCGAGTAAAACTTTTCCGGCGGTTAGAGTTTAAACATTTTAACAGTAATATGAGCATACAGTAATGACGTGCTTGGTTTAGTTGGTGGGAGTTTTATCATTATTCATTTACATATGATTTCCGTTTCTCCACATATACTAATTTATTTACACCAGCTTTATTTATATCTATATTTTCTTGTAATTTCTGATTTCATTATGTTTCTAAATAGTTTCGTTTGCAGTTTTGACGAACATTTTTGATATATATCAATTGTCATTTCCGTAAATGATTATTTTGCTTATAATATATTATTGTGGTACAGCCATTTTGTTTAGATTAAAACGGAATATACACCAAAAGTCCAGTGCAAGAACCACACATCAACTGTGATGAGAAGTAACGAAGATTCAAATAAAATCAAAAGCTTGTACAAAGAAAAAAATCACGTAGATCATCTTAAAGTTGAATCAAACGTAACTATTTATTTACAAAGTCAACTGAAAAGAACGAATGCAAATTAAAAGTGCTCTAACTTACCGGCGCATTCAGACATGGACATGTACAATGATGGATAGACCGAACACTCTCCCGGGATACTGAACGACCAATTTTCAATGTTGATGCTGGCGTTGTTGATGTTCTTCGTTCCAATATACCCCTGGTGTTCGTTGAAGAAGAATACGGCGCCAATTGGAAGGCATTGGACGAGCTGCGGTTGCGCGTTGGGTGTGACGACAGATTTTGTTTGCATCCTTTCACGTCTAGTCTGTAAATATATTTCAAAAAATGATCACTATAATATTAGTTTTTATACAGCAGTAAGTCTTTTAATAATTAAGGTTTTATTGGTAAATTGTGTAGTAATAATCTCTCCCTTTCTCTGTATCCCTCTTTCTTTCTTTCTTCCCCCTCTCTCATTCTCTGTTTCGTCCTTTCTCTCTCACACTTCTTTTCTATCTCTATCTCTCTCTCTCTGTTTTCTTTCTCTTTTGTACATGCATTTATTTCAGGATTTATTCTTTGCAGTTAATTAATTGTCACTAAATTCTATCAGAAAATTGACTAGCCATCGATATTTTTCAGTTTTGTTGTATATATGTCTCTCTATTTTTTTCTTTATTTCTTTCTCTATATATTTCTTGCTTTTCTTCTTCCTTTCTTTCCCTATCTCACTCTCATCTTTTTTCTCTCTTTCTGTCTTTATTTCTTTCACACTCTCTTCTTCTTTATTTCCCCCTCTTTTATCTCTCTTTCTTTGTTTTCATTTCTCTTCCTACCTATCTCTCTCTTGTTCTCTCTTCATTTTTTCTGTTTATATCTCTCTCTCTTTCCCTCTCTTTTTTCCCAGTTGTGCATGTATTTAGTCTTTGCAATTAGTTGTTTCTTGAAATTGACATTAAATTCTTTCAGAAAATTGACTAAAAGGATATGTTATCGATATATTTTAGTATTGTTGTAATAAATTCTGCCTTTCTCTGTTTCTCTACTCCTTTCTTTCCTTCTCTGTCTATTTCTCTCCTCCCTGTTTCTCAATTTTTCCTCGCTTCTGTTTCTTTCAATCTCTTTCTCTCCTTTACTCTCTCTTTCTCACACTTTCTGTTTCATTCTCTCTTCGCCACTCTGTCTCTTTCTCTCTCTTTTTTCATTCTGTATTGTGCATACATTTATTTCAAGATTGCTTCAAGTTTCAAATTTCTTCTTGAAATTGACATTTAATTCTTTCAGAAAATGGATTAGAAGGTTTGGTCTGCGATATATTTCAGCAATGCTGTCATAATATCACTGTTTTTTGTCTCTTTCTCTCTCTTTCGTTCTACTTCTCTCTCTCTCTCACTCATTTTCTTTCTCTATCGCACTCTTTCTTTTTTTCTCTCCTTTCTATCTTTTTTTGTGGATATATTTAATTCAGGATTTATTTTTTGGAGCTAGTTGGGTTTTAAAATGGACATTATGATTTTTGAGAAAATTTACAAAAAGGATTTGTTAACAATATAATTCAGAAATAATATTATATCGATATTATGGCACATAAATTAATTTTAAAGGATTTGAAATAGATTGCGTTGCTATGTATTAAATTCATCATACATTTGTAACCATCCTCATGCTCATGCAAAGTATCTTCTTTCAATTTACTGTGTGTGTCATTTCGTCGAAGCGTGAACAAAAACTTTTTCGGCGCGTTGAATATTAATTTGTTATCTGAAGCTCATGGAATGCTGTGTGAAGTTTATATCAACAATGCTCCATCAATGCTTTTAAAAGTAATGATTTTGATACCGAGGATAAAGGGCTTTCATGAGGATAGGCGAAGGAATTTGAACAGGATGATTTGAAGGCATTACGCGTTGATAATCCATGAAAAGCGTAAGAAGAATATGCAGAATTATTGAGAGTAACACAACAGACCATTCCTAATCGCATGACGATCATAGGAATGATTTAAAGGCTTGGATAATTAATGCCCTATGAATTGAATCCAAGAGACATTGAAAGGTGTTTGGTCATGTGTAAAATGCTGTTTCAGCAGCAAAATTGTAGACGCTTTTTGCATTATATGGTAACTGATGTTGAAAAGTGGATCCATTAAGATAATTCAAAATGAAAAAGTCAAGGAGACCACCTGGTCATGCATCAACATCCATGGCAAAGCTAAATATCTATAGCTCCAAGCTAACAATATGTATCTGGTAGGATCGGTTTTGTATGGTACACTTTGAGCTGCTAAAACTTAACGAAATCATCAGTGAGGCTCGATATCGACTACAATCGATGTGTTTGAGTCGAAAACTGCCGAAACAGGAGAACAGAAAAACCGCAGAAAAACAGCAGAACCGGTAAAAACAGATTTGGAAACATTAAAATAGAAAGTGATATCCCACTTGCCGTATTCTCCAGAGCTTGCTTCTTCTTATTACTACTTGTTCTGAAATATGAGTCGTGATTTGTCGGAAAAGCGCTTGAAATTTTATGAAGATACCAAAAATAGATCGATTGGTGGATAATCTCAACAGATAAATCGTTCTATCGAGATGGAATCCTTAAATTAATTGAAATTGAAGACCGGAAGACGGGAACAGTATCGGCTATCTATGGAAAATACTTTGAATTAAATACATTGCACCTATTTTTCATAATAAAGCTTCAAATTCAAAACATTCATTTAAATTTAATTTAGTTGCCAATGTAAAGCAGTGGGTATGGGTTTTTTATCTATGATTTATTTATTTGATTGTTTATATAGAAACATGTAATATCCGATAAGAAACAGTCACACTAGTAAATAGGTTGGGTGCGACCTGAAGATACCAAATTCTGCCGAAATAACATATAGCCAAAAAAAACTAAAACAAACGCGGATATAATATTTATAATTTATAGATAGAATCTAGATTAATTATAAATAAACAAATAAAATTTGCATGATTGATTCGTAAATATGCATTTTCATCGTTAATATGATTTATTTGTTAGTTATTAGTGGAATTATAGCTCATTAGTTAAAGCTATATTGCGGGAAGTTACGGCTCATAATTTAATGATACTAACTAGGCCATTAAAACATAAACATATGTTGCAATAATTTGAATAAAATGTAAAAACATCGCTTGTTTGTATTAAACGCGGTAGTTAAAATTGTAGGCATCGATAACTCGTTAGTTCTTAATAATATAAAATATCGAAACTTGCGAGTTTTCTATATTTTGAGTTTCAATACCTTTTGTGTCAGTATAAAGTGAGATATATTTATTTTAAAAATAACCAGGCCTTTTACTATGGGGAAACAAGAAATCTGAAAAAAGAATATTCGATGCAAGAGCGAAATTTCTAAAAGCCGATATAGGAAGATCAAAGGAATACTATTCTTATATATTGCTACAAGGAGCAATACAATTTCTTTAAAATTGCATTTTCTGACCCAAACAACGATCCAATCCAATTATATATATGTAACAGTTTTCGAACAAAAATATACTTCAAAATCTATAAGGTATTGTGTTTGAGTAGTAATAGAATTTCCATAATGCCAACAGGGCTTTCTGATTCTACCTTACTGAGATTTTCTGCTTAATTTAACATGACAAATGACTTCGAATTGTGGTTAAACATTTGACAATTCCAGTTATTTCAGTATCCAAATTGAGACCGACAATTCCTGGATTTTAGTTTTACTGTTATATTGTATCCGTAGTGTAATTGAGGATTAATTTGTAACTATTTCAATTAACATTATTTATTCTTCTATATTTTCATAAGGATAATAAAGAATTCATTTTGAGTTATTTTATTTTAATAAATTCAAGATTCTGTTATGCATATTTTTATTTTTCAAAATAAGATGATTTCATTTCAGGCCTAAAGTCTAATTTCTTAACCAGAAGTAATGTTGACTTAGATAAAAGTCAAAATCGGTAGGGGCTTTTATTCAAGAATTACAATATTGAAAAATCGTACAAAGAGAAATAGTTTTCACTGACGTAGTGCAAGCCATCGATAGAGTCTGACATAAATGTGTAAAATATAGACTCCATAAAATGATACCGAAGCAATACAATGAATTCTTAAACTTCTACATCTCAGTCAGGTCGTTTAGACTTAAAGAAGTAGTTTACTCAACAATGAAAGAAATGTTTGGGTACTGTTCTTTACCTTTTCTATACATGTGATACACTACAAAGAAATATTAAAATGTTGAAAAGAAAGAAAATGTCGATATGTCTACATTTGCTGATATTGAAATATTTGCTGTTGGATATAATAGCGATGAAGCAACCAGAAAACTGCAACACGCAATTAATAATTTAAATAAGCGTGCAGAATGAAAGTTAATGAGGGTATATCAGTGCTTATTAAATTAACCTACAACCAAATAGTTCGTGTACGAATAAATACGAATAATAAATACAAAAATAATATTGGTTAATTGGAAGAAAATCTCAATTATCCGTACATAATCAGTTGTTGTACAAATAGAAACTAGAACCTATATAGACCTATTGGATTCAGTTATGGGGAAGTTTGGCAAGTATTGTAGATGCACCCAGATACTATAGGAATAATTATTTACGCCAATACCATCGAACTCCAACAGCAATAAAGGAAATTAAGAGATTCGCAATAAGATATGAAGAAATACGTAGATGTGCTGTAACTCTTGAATAACACTGAAGTAGGACACATGTTCAAGTTAACGAAACCGTCTAATTTTGTGTAGTTATGTAGTAAAACGCACTAAATGGCAAAATACTGAAAAATGTTACTAACTAGTAAGGACCAATGGGTTTTCCTGGATTGGTGCCCAGTTTAAGTCACTATAAGGAGAAATTGTAAGTAACGACTAGTAATAATATATTAATATGTAAACAACATTAGGTCCCTCTCTAGGTTTTACGAATTTTACATTAAGACCAGTTATCACATTGTAAAATAACTTTATCTGGATTCAAGATAAATAAAAAGCAGTTTAACATAAAAATAATTATTGAAGTATACAATAAGATCTGTTAAATATTATGTCACCACTAAATCCCTCAAAATTGTTTCACGGTAACTAGTTATTATTAACCGACTTTAAAAAAGGAGGAGGTTCTATGTTCGGCTGTATATGTTTTTTTAAATGTATGTTCGCCAATTTCTCCGTCAATTATGGACCAATTTTTAAAATTCGTATTCAGACAATACAAAATAATAATATTCGACACATACACAACATTAAATTATGATCAAAACCAATCTAATTTGTTGCTCGACACTGACTTTACAGTGATCAGTTGGTAGTTAGTTAAAATAATATTGTAAATAGATAAATAGGTTTAGGTAGGTATTAAGCTAAATTGTGTGTATATAGTTGAATATAAAATACGCGTAGAAGATAGGTTAAATAGGTTTTTTGTTTATTATTATTTAGTACAAAGATTATTATGTAGATATTTTGTTTTAAAACTTTTTTTTTGGTGTTAAAAGTTTAAGTTTTATTATATTTTACTTTTTACTGAGTTCTTTATTTATTTTTTGAAGTCGGTTCAATATTTTGTTAAAAAGATTTTATTTAATTAAATACTGTGACATGAAACTGTTTTAAATCAACATAAAATGAAGTTCCTTGACATTTTTTTTAAAGCAATCATTATTACTATTTAATTAATTTTGAAATATTATTTAATTTTATTAATGTAATCACAATCACTCCCTTGCCAAGACACGATATAATAAGGATGCGTGCAAAATATACCGATATACATCTTTTTCCAAGAAAAAAAAGCTAATTCGTAAGTAAAGGGTGCAAATTGACATGTGCCTGAAAACAAGAGATTTCTGTTTTTCCGTCACATCGCTCTGATTTGTTTGATAAAGGAAATCGATTTCCAATAACCTCGACATCACTTATTACTGACCTTTTGAGTTTCCCTTCCTATCTGTTCGACCTTCTTGCTTTTAAAATTGCTGTTGACTTTAAGTAGAGACGAATAACACGTGGAGAGACCAAAATAAATTTCAGATAAAATTCCACTTAGCGCAAAGACAATCTAATGTTCATTTGCGATTTCTTGTCAGAATTACGTTAAAGTTGGTATACCGCAGAAAGATATCCGTGTTAAACATTTTGATATGAAATCTATATCCTAAAATTGAAAATATTAATTGTTTTGTTCATTTATGACATATATAAGCCTGGGGTTATAAAGGCGAATAAAGTTTGTTGCTTAATTTTATCATTTAGTTGCAGATGTCAACGACACTGCCTGCTTCCGGTATTGTTTCAAAATTCATATCGTTTAAGCTAAAGCTTTCCTTTGTTTGCGGGAATAACAGCTTTTGGGTGTAAATTCTATTCCACATTATTCAAATTCATTAAATATATGAAAGTATCGATATATATGAAAATATATTTTTTTAATCAAACAAATACTCAGATAAGTCATTTATTTTTAAAACTATTTGTGTATTTTATTGAATTAATTAAAAATTATCTGATATTTTCTCTCTTTTATATAAATTAGTTATTATATTAACTGGAATTGTTATTATCTGTTATAATTCTGCTATTATTTGAACTCTATGTTGGAGAAATGACAAAAGAAATCTAACCATGATGAGGAATATTTTTATACATTAGCAAAAATTTAAATTTCTATAAAAATAAAAAAGGGCCTATATCTGGTGAGGACGACCGACACGTTGGATTTCCTTAAACGTGAATGACTAGAGACAATATATAATTTTCTTTCTAATTAAATCCCATATGAATACAGAAAGTTGACAGAATGTGTCTGTTTCTTCATTCTGCGAATTTTTCTATAGCCATATTAATCTCCCCGAAGCCAAATCGATTCGTTTAAGATATTTAGAAGTTACAGGAAAAAATGGAGACTCACCAATAAGATGATGCTTCATTTAATGAATTTTAGATTTAATGAATTACTTAATGAAAAATAGTCAATAATGAAATATCTAAGTTATAAGATAGCTTTGTATAACAATTGCTTTAGAATCTCGCCTGTAATCAAACTATTGCATTAAAAAACATAAAAATATATATACATACAGTTTTAAGTTAGAAAAATGAAACAGTATTTTTTCATTTAATTTGGGAAGTGGCCTTTTAACTCGTGAGTTTAAGTGAAATTTCCAGAGAGCACAGCAGTTGTACAGATTAATTAATCTTATAGATGCTCTGCTATAGACGTTTCCATGGTTGTTTTCTTTTCTTTTCGTTGACCTCGAAAATAGAATCCTATCCTATCCCATTAAAGAGATCGTTGGATCTAACGTATTAAATCTCCAGGAAATTCAATAGCAAACATGTTTATTATTCTTTATAATTTTACATTCTAATAGTTAATTATTTAAAAGTGCTTGTCATTCAATATTATGTTGTTTAAGTGTTATTGTAAATTTACAGTTTGCGTAAAAAAAGGTCGTGGAATATCGTTGCAATCTTTTTACTTGACAGCATAATATAATTATTATTTCTATGTTAAATATTCAAAGCTAAACCTATAGATATAGATATGAATCGAAGGAGAAAAATAATTTCGTATCTCTCGTAACTTTTGCAATCTACATCCTGCTAGATAAGAGGATTAGTGGTGATTTTATGTGTCCCTATTCCGTTTCCTTTTGTGACAATAAAATTATCCCCGCAAATCATTACTTCCTCAAACAAAGGAACGGGATAACGTAAGGTACTGTGGATTCTAAATAGAACTGAAACAACTATCTACTACTTCATACTATATCCATACTATAATACGATGATGTGGTGATCTAAAATTGAGAAATATTCTATAATTTGTAATGATAGTATTGTAATGGGAATAAATATTACTTTATTTTTCAGAAATGATAAGTAAAAGGTTTATAAAAACTATTTGTAGTACCAATTACTTTATATATATGCCAATTCAATAAAAAATCTTTATAAGTTCCGTAATGTACATTAGCCTGTTATTTGTTGAATTGAAGTGATTGCAGAAAAAAAAATGCCAAAAATATTACATGACATATATCATCATATGGAAAAATTGATAAACATGTTACTTTTTGAATAAATATAAAACTCTCAAAATATATGTATGTTGGAGTTAAATAAGTGAAACCTTATATTAAATTGCGATAGCATTAATATTGTTTTAGATATGCGGCATAAACTGAAACACACTCATTTTTGAAAATATACTTTTCATTGAATAACTCCAAAGCTAAAGATTGTATTTCTATTATATATTATTGTGTTATAGAGGATCTTTTTTGAGGCCATGCATCTTCTTTTGAGTTGGTATAAATTATTAATTAGATAATTCAGAGTTTAGTTAGAATTTAATGTAGATTAATGCATAAATTGTAATTTCAATATCAAAGCTCGTTAACTTGTTGGCTTATACCACAAGTATATTCAAGTAGATAATGAAGCGATAGTGTCTGTTATGACTTAATTAAATGCATTGCTTCCGAAAACGTGCATTATATTTGGCGTCAGTATATCAGCTGTGATAATCCAACAAAATAGATACTAAATTAATTCCGAAGGTGTAAGTACTATAATCACCTTGTTATTCACCCTATGCGTTAAGCTAACGGAAAGCGATATGCATATGTGCATAGTAAATATCCTACGCCTCTATAATTCACTTAAGATATACCCTTAGCGAGATAAATCCAGAGAGAGTTTTATTATCCCTGCTGACTCTATATATTAAGTACATTGTCAGGTCGATACTGAGATTTAAATTTTATTTAATTTATGAAATGTAACGGCTAGTGATTTATTCTTTAATTTTTTTAACAAAAAATTATTTTTCAATTTTTCAGCATTTAACTAATCCTAATGTTTCATAAAGTATAATAACAAAAAATAACAAAATAATACATTTTCCATTATATTTGAGATATATGTAGTTCTATATTAATTTTGAACATCACAATTGTTTAAGCTAAAATACACTTTTTATTTTTATAATTTGTGGCATCTAATTTATAGTGTATTATTACATAAAACTTAAGTTAGTCATATTATTTATGGTATAAATAAATTATTTAATGTAAATTTGGAATATATCATAGAGTTATATCGAAAAATATGAACTTAATATTTCAATAAAATTGGTTTTTATTTGTAAGACCAAGTTTCTCATATTCAAAAATTATTCTAGGTCAGGTATTTTAATAATTGCTTTACTTTCGAGAATTATATGACACTACATATTATGTACGTATAGGTACTTTAAGTTTATACTACTACATTATAGATATATACTCTAAGTTGTAGAAAGAAGGAAAAAACGTTTTTAAAAACAAATCAATAGTGGTAATATTCTCGGTGGTTAGCAACATATTCAAGTAGTTTAGAAAGAAACTACAAAGGAAGAAATGTATTTGATATGTGAAATATTCTAAGTCGAATATTTGAAATAAGTATCTTGTTTTCCAGAATTATTTCGAGTATAATGTTTAATTTTTTAAGAGAGAATATATTTTCGAAATCAAACTAATGGTTTTAATATTGTTTAGTGTAATTGATTATAAAATACATAAAATATAGCGATACATCAACAACTAGACCCATTTAGTATCAACAGAACCGTAGTGTATTATTGAAAATAGTTTAAAAAATAATATTATTAATTATATTTTTATTTTAATTGAATTATTATGACCTTTTTGATAAGAGAGGGATATTAATATCTATTGATATATTGATATATTGATTGATATATGGATAGACTATCTATTTTTCGATATATTTATAGATATTGATGAGCTATGTAGATATTATTTTGATGTAAACATAGTCTAGTTTTAAATAATTCTATATCATTATAAATGGTTGATAATTTTTTTCACAAAAACACTGCTAATTGCAGATTGTATTCCTACGTCTATTTTTTATCTTTGAATTTCAGACGTTATGAAAAAACTTTTTAATTTCGTAAAAACTTTGGTTGAATTTTTCTTCATTTATACTTAATTGCTTACTTTTATATATTTTTGGTAGTTATCTGATGAGATAGTGCGATATTAAAATGAAATTTATTTATTCAAAAATAATCTTTGTAAATAGTTCACGTTGATGTGTAGCTATAAAACATCTCCTCTAGAAACAATGTACAAAATGCATGAGAAATAATAATTTCAGCGCAGAAAACTGGAAGCTATCTTAACATTTTATATGCCGCTGCGATAAAATTTGTAGACATGCACACCTTCATATCCGGCTCCAGAGAATTAACTCTGCTGTTTCTACGATACTACTTTTGATATTATTCCTGATTCTACATATACATATTTAATTAGACGTGTTCTGAAACCAGAAATATAGTTTAGAAGACACGCTAAAAAGTAATTTTGACATAATTCCTAAGGGTTTAACTTAAATTGCACAAAAAAATAGGAATAATATATTTTAAGTTATACTTAGTTTTATTTTTTGCCATAATTCGCGATATTAAATTTACTGACTGTTAGACTGGACTGAGTGGTGATTGAAATATTAACTTCCTCTTAGATTTTACACCCCCGCCAGTTTTACACAATCATATTGTTTAAATGCAAAAACTGAATAAAAATATTGTTTTCCAGCATGATAGGGTTCAAATAAAATTAATTATTATCCCAAAGAATCTCGTGTATCGCAGGAATTGCGTTTGAAGGTAAAATATGATAAACTCATGGGAATCTCTCATGAATTTTTGCATTAGGCCTCTAAATAGGAACGTTTGTTCTTTGCATTTCAGATTATGGAGCCAAATAAAGATAGCCATCTTCATTTTGCACAACCAAAATGAAAATTCTAGTTGTAATTTTAGTACCAAAATTTACATCGATAATTTAATTGAAATGCATAATATGGGTTTATTCAGAAATAATTTTCCTTAATATAAAGAAGAAAAATATATTGTTACAAGTTAAACGTAAAAAAACAAGTACATGTATGATATTTTTGAAAAGAAATACATTGAGGGATGTAAAAATTCAAAATGGTAATACGTATTTCTGCGCAGATCCTTTTGAAACAGAATTGAACAGAATCTGTGCCCCCAGTTTCATGCAGATAAGAACCATACAGTATAATACCAAAGAGACTAACAACTAGGAGTATATGTGGTAATATTGAAAGCAAGGATCGATACATATATTTTTTGAATTTTGGAATTTTGCTATTGGTACCAGAAATCCATTTAAATTCGTCTCTGGGTGGGAAGCCATCTCTGGATTTTTTTTCTTGCTGCCAAAAGGAAGTATAAAACATAAAATATTTATAGTACTTTAGTTTATCATTACTTTAAAATAGTACGTGTACGTATACTACTTGAATATATATATATATATATATATATATATATATATATATATATATATATATATATATTCTATATATATATATATATATATATATATATATATATATATATATTCTATATATATATATATATATATATATATATATATATATATATATGTATATATATATATATATATATATATATATATATATATATATATAGAATATATATATATATATATATATATATATATATACATATATATAGAATATATATATATATATATATATATATATATATATATATATATAGAGCAAAAAATAATATAAACAGAATAAAAAACCTCTCGGTACATCGAAAAAATGTCTGCGTTGGCTACGACGTGCAAATCGCATGGGAAATAGTAATTTGGATGGGGAAAGTTGGAGGTATCTTAACATTTTATACGTAAGGGGCGCGATAAAATTCGTGAACGGCGGCATTCCTTTAGTTGCGCCCCCAGCGGAAATACCACCATTATATTTAAGGTCAGATTTTTTCATTTTATTTTTAATATCAAACATTTTGTTGTAAAATTTGTATGCGGTATATATTATACACTATATATTTTTATAAATGTTCCTTTATTTGTTAACCATCAACTAGATATAGTCCGTTAAAAAGTAATAATAGTGTCTGCGATTTGACCTAAAAATAGTATCGCTCTGGCTTTCGGCGATTATTAACTTGTTCAGATAGTTCAGAAAGTTCCTCCAGAGTACGAAAGTATGACCCATTGAAAAATTCATACCGGAAATAATAATTTTTCTACTATATTTGAGATATATCTGGTTGTTTATTTATTTTTGAATATCATAATATTTTAAGATATGATACACATTTATTTTTCATAATTTGTTACATTTAATTTATAGTATATTATTACATAAAGCATAAGCTAATAATATTATTTACTGTATTTATAAATGATTTTATGCAAATTTACAACATATAAATAATAATATTGAAAAATATAAGCCCTAATACTTCAGCGAAAATATTAAATTTCAGATATATAAAACTTATTCTAGGGCAGGTAATACAAATTATTATTTTGCTTTTGAGAATTGTGACTGCATTTGGAAAACGTCTATGGAAATATTAAAAACTCGAGTGTTTAAAAAAGAAAATTAAATGAAACAATATTGACGACGTCAGTATACAACTGTAAAAATATCTCTTTAGGTAGGAGTAGCGTACAATTCGCATGGGAAATAGTAATTTTCCTAGAGAAAATTGTAGTTTCTTAGCATTTTATATGTCCAGTATGCGATAAAATTCATGAACTGCTATAGTCCTACAGAGCCTCTAGAGAAATAACCTTATTATTTTAAAGGTTAGATTTTAAGATTATATTTTTGTTATCGTCATCGTATAATGGTTAGAAAGGGAAATAATTGTAAATTCAAACTAATTTACGTTCTATGGTTCTTAGTTTCTGAACTATAAATTTACTATGTTATATTAAACATGCAGTATTATGATTTACTTTAAATATATGTTTATATTTTTATTAAAGACCCATTTGACAGAAGACCATTATCTTAATCGTATATTCAGTACGGTGTCGATGGTTTCTCTTTTTTGTTTCATTAAATTGAATTGCTTGATTGATATATTTTTATTTTTATTACTTGTGGATCTGTGGAAAAAACAGTGAAATTTAACACATCCTCATAAAAATACTCCAGCGCCATCAAATTGCCAATACACGTTGACCAATAAACGTATCCAAAACGACTGGTAACTCGGTTCCCGAATTTAATACTTAAAAGTCAATTATTTTGGGGTTGTTCTCCAATACCTTTTTCGTAACTCGCGATTTTTCGGAACTTTAGTTTCAGCAGCATTCTCTATTAAAATATATATATTATATTAATAAAGAAAAACCTCAAAACTAATTAACAAAGAATAATTTAAGAGCGAGTATACGATCAACCAACATTACCTGCAATGTAATTCGATGTCTGGAACTGACCGAGTGCTATTTTCCTCAAGACACAATGATCCGTCTTCTTCACTATCCGAGAAAACCGATAGCTGAGGATGTTGAGAGGAAACCAGAAAGGTGGTACATTCTTGTCGCATCAAAACCGGCTTCGAACAGTTCGCTGGCGATGAGGCGCTTGTTAATGAGGGCTGGCCCACCAGAAGGCTTGCTGTCTCATCCTGACTACTCATTCTGGGTTGCCCTTGGGCCTAACCTATCTTTAAACCTAGAACACAAACAAATTTGATTAGTTCATGTATCACGAATATAATGGTTATTGTTTTTGTAATAATAAAAATATATGTATCCTGTTCAATATAAATAAGAGAAAAATGTGTTTCAATTAATTTTTTGGTTTAGAAAACTAAATCGCCAGTATATGTATCTTGTTTTATTTACAACCAAGTATTACACTCGTGTCTATTGTAATAAACTTTTTTTATACGTCCAGATTTATTTGAAGCTATTGTACTGAACCTTGGCTACAATAAATGACGAAATGTGCGTGAGAAAGAGAGGACGAGAGGAAACGTGAAAAGATCTTCTGTACGAAGAGACCTTTTTAACGAAGCCTCGAAGTGATAACAAGTTTAATAGGATCTGCCCTTTATATAAAAAAGTTTTCAATAAGAATCGTTTTATAAACACTTTTCACTTCCTTGTTCGTAATTAATCTTGATACAAATATAACATTAAATACCTGATTACATTTGATAAGTAAAGGAAATTTAATTATCTTTTGTGTTTTCTTTTACTTTATTATCAAATTTCAGTTATCACTTTTATTTTTGGTAGGGTTTATTGATTGATACTCTTCAAAGAATTTCAGAAATTTGTGTCCAATTGCAATTGTATTATGTAGATTTTTGTTATATTTTATAGTCTCCATTTAACAATTTAGGATTTATTTATGCAGGACCTATTTCTTAAATTGGGCTTTGAACCACGGTCGTCGCCATTAAGCCTACTGACTGGCAAGTAAAAACTTAGAGATCACCCCAAAAGACATACGGTCGTACCAGCTTGGTTGACGGCGTGATTATGATCATTATTCTTTCGGATCTTGGACAATCACAAACTTAAATGTATGACCATGCCCTAGCAGGATTTGAACCCGCGACTGTCACTAACTTAACGATATTGTTAATATATTTTCTAATTTACTAAAGTGATCGCAAAACTGCTAATTAAAATGCTTTTATAAATTAATGATCTTGAATATTAGTGCATAGTTTTTAGTTGGATATTTTACATATTGACACTTATTTGATAAATTAGAAAAACATTACATATAATAAAATATTTTAATTGATTCTGATTCTGGAGCCTCAAAGTTGTAACAGGGGGGCAAAAGTCACGCTACTATTTTGATTGCACGCCATCTTGGTTATGTAACGTTTAGCTCGGTTTCGTTTCAATCATTGTATTGTGTAGACGTCCAAATTTAATTTTAGATAAATATACGCCAGAAGAACGAGCTCAAATAGTGACAATATTTATTGAATATAATCGTTCTATTATTGCCGCTCAGAGGAAATTGCGTCAAAAATATCCTAATCGTCCAGTGTCTCACAAAACCACAATGTTATCGTAAAAATTCAATTAGTCCATTTCAATTGCTACCGAGAGATCCTGATCAACGAGTTGGGTACATTAATACAATCCTAAGGCTGTCTGGTAAAACTAAAGATTTTTCGTCTAAATTGATAATGAGCGAAGAAGCGCATTTTCTTCTCAGTGGCCATGTCAATAAACAGAACAGTCGGTCTTCGAGAGCACAGAAACCTCAATTAATTCATGAAACGTCATTGTATCTACTAAAAACAAATGTATGGTGTGGTATTCATGCTGGAAACATCATTGTCCTTATTTTTTTGAAAATGACCAACGTGTTGCAATTTACTGTTACAATTACTGCTGAACGGTACAAAGACATGATTCGAAATTTTCTTGTGCTTGAAATTAGAGAGCAAGGACTAGAGGACATGTGGTTTCAGCGACATGGGGCCACAGCACACACAGCTCGTTCACTAATTCAATTATTGAATGACCTTTTCTATGAACACCAATTTTGCGAAGTGGCAATTTAGCGTGGCCAGCCAGATTTCCGGATTTAACAGCACCAGACTTTTTCTTGTGGGTTTTTTAAAACCAAAAGTTTATGTGAACATACGATTCAATACCTTAAAGACAATGTTCATCACGCAATTGAATAAATTCAGTTTCAGATGTTGCAGGATGTCATGAAAAATGCGTGCTCAATGTAACGTAATGGTCACCATTTTGCCGAATTAATTTTTCAATAATAACGAAAAAAAAATGTAAGGACCAATTAAACATTTTATGAAAACCAAATATACTTACCTTTTATTTGAGCAGAGTTATAAGCAATCAAAATAGTAACGGGACTTTTGCACCACGTTGTATAATAAAGTTCTCAAAACGTGTTATTTTTAAATTTTTAACCGTTAACAGAAAAAGCAGGGTACTAAATTTGGTAAGAGTATTTCATTTGAAAAACTGTTACTAAACAATATAGACTTTCTTCTCACCGAACGGATTTGTGACAGAATTTTCGTGAAACGTAAAAGAAAATGAGAAGTTTTTTGTTCTTAATTCCCACATTTTTGAAAGTCGACAAGACAACCGACAAAACATTTAACTTTTCTCTTTTTTTATGAAAGACTTTGTGTGAGTATTATGCCAGGAAAAATACTGATGTCATGCTTTGAATCGCAGATGGATACAAGGAAAATTATTTTTTAAACTGCCTCTTCCCGTATAGTCCCTATGGCTTTTTTTTGTTTTTGATATACATTTTTATGTTACGGTAAAATAAAATGGAATAATGCGCGTGGAATACTTTTATTTCGATATGTGTTTTTTTATTGATAAATTTAATAAAAACAGGAATCGTGCCGTAATTCTGTGAAAAAAAAACAAATTTTTATACTTGAAAAAATCCAATTTCGTACACCCGCTTCAGTAATATGTAAAAATATTATATATGATCCTTAAATAACAAATATATTTCAACTTTTTGACATATTACATTTATTCATTTACATTGATTTTAGCCGCATCATTAATCTTTTAGATTTTTTCATGTTTAATCTTTCATGGCTGTTTATCAATTAATTTTTATGAAAATCAATTCCTACATTACTAAATTTAATTTTTTTTGTTATTCGAGACAAATTAACCAAAATGTTATTGTCACTATGAAGAACCTGCTTTGTACAGTCAAGCATATGATTTCGGCAGTAATATCATAGCATTCGGCTGTTTCTTTATTCACATTACTGGCCGGATTATGCGAATAAATATCTCACCATCCTTAATGATAAAGTTCTTATTACGACTAGTATATTGTTGCCAAATACACAAAAGTTTCAATTTTCCTCGATTCATATCATTCCTGACTAGCAAATCGCCTGACCTTAACATAAATGAACCGTGATGAAGAGTTCTAGAACAGAGAGTGAGCAGTAGATATCCATCTCCAACATCACTAAAACATTTGTTGGGACAAAATTTCATTGGAAACTATTCAGACTCTATGAATCTATTCCAAGAAGAATTGTAGCTGTTTGAAAAAACAAATAATGGCTCAATGCCTTATTAATAAATACATATTGTTATATAATGCTGGCATCAATTATCAATAAAAAATTAAAAGGTCTATCATTAAAAATTAGCGTTGGGAACTATCGATTGAAGATACTATAAACTGTTAATAGTCGCAAAAGTGTCTCTAGTAAAAAACTAGCGACTGAAAATAGTATTTACTATTTCAGTCAAATGCACACTTTCACTGTTTTTCTATTCAGCGATAACAGACGAAGATTTACGAATTCCTTCCAAACTAGTAAAATCAGTCAATCCAAATATAGCGAAAGAAACAGTCGATAGTAAAAATGAGTCAATTACTAAACAGTCGATAGTTTCCAACGCTATTAGATACATAATATAGACCAAAGGAGTTCATATACAATGATGTAAATATTATAGAGACATTAGTTGGTATACAAGATACAAAAAGGGTACATTTTATAGGATCACTGACAGAAGATTCTTTTATAGTCCAACAAAAGACTAAAATTGAAAAGAAAAATTGTCTGAAAGGGACTCTATTAAATAATAAAAATAACCACGGAGTTTTCCACAGCGGGGTAAATTTACGTGACAAAATTCTCGCCAGTGGAAAATGTAAATAGTGTTTTATTGTCATACCTCTAATGCTTTTATTTAAAGACCTCAACCTGGAGGGAAAGCATTAGGCGGCTAAGCGAAAGAATGTCATACATTAGAAATAAATAGGGTTTTTTTTACCTACACACATTGCATAATATTTTTGTAATGGGTTCTACTTTTGCATTATAAACACATAATAATCAATAAAACGAGACATATCTCGTTTTATTCATCATAATGAATATCCGGCCTATATTGAACGAGTACTCAAGATAAGGGTAGTACAGACAACTCGATTGACATTCGTCAGCCTCAAAACATTCAGGGAATGAGGTTATAGTAAAGATATTTTAGTCATAACCAAGAACTCGAGAGAACAACCCCAAGAATAAAATGTGCAAATTCTCGAAAGAACTATGAAGCCAGTGTTTTAGCTTTTAGCTGAAGTTCCTTTAAAGCTAGGATATAATATACATACGTCATTCGTCTCAGTAGATTTTACTTTATTTATTTTAAAAGACACTTTATTTATTGCTTCAAAAATATATCTACGTATATTTTAATCACAAAATATAGAGGATATAGAAGATGTTAAATGGGCGCATGTGAAACAAAGTTTTACTTTCTTGTTTTGTCACTAGGCGACTATAAATATAAAATGAAAATGAATAACAAATTTGACGTAATTAATTTTACGTTTATTCTATTGAAGAAATACTGGGTTTTTGGAACATTTTGGCAATTAGACATAATCTGTAGTATTTCCTAGAACTTTTAAATATTTTCTATGCCGTAGCATTTTTTAACCGTAGTATTTTTAAAATTTTTTGTTATACACTTAAGTGTCGTGTTCGAAGTTATAGTGTTTCGAATGGAATAATTATTTGAATATTTTCCAAGTTTTTCTGCTTTATATCAGAAGAAGCTTAAGTACATTAATATGACCTAACAGGTTCGTAGTTTGCAATTTAGACAGGCTGACTATAAAACAAAATATGGAATACCAATGTTTAATAAAGTCTGTACTTGCCAAAGTCCTAATTTTAATTTATAGTAACTCTATCATTATAGCAAGTGTGTATAATTGATTTTGAAATGAAATGAAAATATGAGCGTAAGTTTGGAATCAGCAGAAGTCGATTTTTCAAAAGAACAAATAAGTACAAATATAAATTTTTAACTGAAGTATAAAGACCAGTGACAAAAGATACCGAATTTATTCAAATTCACCAGTATTATAAATGTAACTTAACAACAAAAGGGAATTTATTTATATGCAATTATATTTTACATCAATAAAACAGAAGATTCTATAAACTACTGTAATGAAACTTTCCTCACATTTGTATTCTATAAACATTGTAAAATTGTATGGTATATTTTCATGTATTTTTGAAATATTGACTTAAAATGTAAAAAAAAACATACTTAATTAAAATTCGTTTTATTATTTTTAATGTGTTTTTATATTTGTCATTATTATATTTTCTTGGTATTCATATTTGACGATAGTTGCGACCTCTGGTAGCAAAACCAATCTAAACTTTTCACTATTAATATATGGGAGATTTCTTTACAGATTCTTTATGTTTTGTACTTTTAACTGACAATGTAGTTATCGGTTACAGTTACGGAGACAGTTGTTATGGATGTTAATCTAGCATTTAAGACCTTATCCATTTTCTATTTAAAAAAAAAACTAAAGATCCATATCTAGAAAGAATTCGCATTCATATAATTCCTATTGGTTAATATTTATTAGCTAAATCTTCGGTAAAACATAGAAGTTAAGATGAAATCGAATCTAACTTGAAGCAGTAAGAATTATACTCTGGTTTAATAAAAAAATAATGTAAAATACTTCACTGAATATTATTGAATAATTAAAGCAGACCAAGGATAATCTAATAATCTTTCCAGCTGGTTGATGAACCAAGTTTTACCATATAAATCTACCTATTAACGGATCTAGTATTAAGTAGAATCTAAAGATTAAGAGAACTTACATAATAATTTCAAGCTGAACGAAACCATTATTCTCAAAATTACATGGAGAAAATTATTTTATTGATAGCTTTAATTTAGTTTCACTGCATCTCGTGGTTTAAAAATTCCTTATAATACTCGGAACTTATAGTTGAGACACAAAAATACGATCTTCATACTAGAACGCTTTTATAATTATTTGAATTATTAATGGTATTTGGCAAACTGAGAGTGTAACACGCGTTTAAAAGAATAAACGTTTCGCTATATCCACTGTTAAAATAGCTGGCAACGATAGTGGTGATAAAATCAATTTGAAAATGTTATTTTATATTAATTAGTTCAACGTGTTTATTGCTTATATCAAATAGTTCATATTATGAACATCGATTCACATTATATTATTATTAATAATTATATTCTTTGGTGTTACAAATAATCACACGCGTTTTGAAATTTGTCAGAATAAAAAAAGAACCGAAAGTACAATGTCGGGTGAATAAAACGGATCGAGTATAACTTATTTGTTAAACTTTAAAATAAACTTATGTGTTTTGCATGATAACATTCACCAGATGTTTCAGTAATTCATACCAGATCATACAATCATATATCATACCAAAATTAATAGTATTTAGACACACACTTACAGTTGGCTAATTCCAATTCACGTTCTATTGAGACTTAGTAGCCCTATAGTCTAACCATTTTTATTACCAATGATAACCTGATACAAGACACATACATTTTTCTCTTTGAAACAGCTTTTCCTACAGGGTTTTTAAAGGTTTCATTTTCTTATAAATGCTGTGAAACTATCACTTCAATAACACTGAAGGAAGAAGCCAATGTATATGTTAGTATAAACAACATCATTAAGTAATATTTTCATTATGCATATATTTTTGTGTGTTTTTCAGTATCTGCATATTAATATGTTTATGTTAAATCCATTATATTCAGCATGTCTTGATTCTGTCTACCCTAAATTATTAACAATGGTAGATCTTAAAAATAGGAATTTTTGGTCATATTTCGACAAATTTTGAAAAATGCAGTCTCATAGGGCAATATCGGGTCTATAAGGTGGATGCATCAACATTTTCCAGTTTCAATCTCTCTTAATTTTTGTCGAGCTAGTAAATATGTCTGTGGCTCTGCATTGTCATGATGGAGGACATAGCTTTTCCTATTGAGCTCTTCTAAAAAATTTTTTGAATCGGCTGCTTTGTTCATATTAACAGTAGATGACCTATTTAATGGTTTGGTTATCATCGAGCAGAGTTCATGCTGAGTAATCACCCTCCATTCTCACTAAACACTTCCTTGGCGCCAATGCAGCCTCTGGAACTTATTGTGAAGTTTCTCCTGACTCCAACCACGATATTTTTCAAGCATTATCGTTGTACGTGATCCATTTTTCATTTATTTTCTTTTTTTTAGCTCGATTTCGATTAGGGTCATCATGAATTTATAAATGGACATAAAGTTTATCAAAGTTTTCACTAATAAATCATGTGGAACCCAAATATTGAGCTCCTTTTGCCGACCAGTCTTAAATAAATGGTTCCACGTTGATTTATGGTGTATGCTATATTGAAAAATAGAGATCTGGTTCCGTATATTTAAAACCTTAAGCCTCAAACCCAACCTGTTATATCTTTAGGTAGTTAATTTCCTTTTAATATACTGGATCCTAAAGAATATCATGGAATTATATTAATTAAGTAGAATATTAGATTGATATTTAATTATATATTGGTTGTAATGTCAATATCTTCTTTAACAGGCCGGCTAATTGGATATTAAAGTAAATTATGTAAAGTTGAGCTGCTGACAAGGTAAAACTTGAAATATATCCCGGTTAAAGTTAATTTAAGCATCTAGTTTACACTGAAAAACGATCTGCTTTCGAAGCAGATATACGTTCCTTTATACATAGTTTCTTTGTGGTTTCACCTTCTATTCGCCATGGTTTTTAACAAGATTTTCTTAAAGATTATTCAGGTCACGTAGAAAAGATACTATTGTCTATGAGAAATACCTTAACTTAAGGATGACGTTGGCATCTCAAACGAGGGGTATAGAGCATTCCCTTTTGTACTCCTTTTTATGTAATTTTTAGAATATTCAAATATCTTAGATCTTTACGTTGCTCCTAATTAGTTACAGTATTGTTAATTATTCGGTATGTAGCAATTAGATTAATGATTAATTATAATTAATGGTAAAATATTTTAATATACTTTAAAAAATTAAGACAAAATAATTTTAAATAATAGTATCGGGTCTAAAAATTAATTTTAAAGGATGTACAATAGATGGTGTTACTGTGCATCAAATCACATCTGGTATATTTGTAACCAACTTTCTCACTTATAGGTTAAAGTTTTTAGTATGTAATTCTAAAAAAAAAACTTTTTAATGTTTCTGAAAATGTCTGAATTTATACCGAATAAATTTCATAAAGATAGCTGAAGGTTATCGAAGGCTATATGAAGCTTATGACAATCATGCGACATCGATTTCAACATTTGTATACTAGTTTAGACATTTTAAGAGTGGTGATATATATGACCCCGAAGACAAAGATCATTCTGGACAGGCAAAATAAATTGAAGAAACGAAGATTTGAGGGCATTATCGGCATCAATTGATGCGTCTGGATAGAGCACTGCCTGAAAAACCTACCCGTCGTATTCTCCAGACCTTGCTACTTCTGATTACTGTTACGTATGAAAAAATACGTCGATTCGTGCCTACCCTTACATGATATATCGTTTTTTCGAGTTCAAATAAAATCGTGAACTGCCTGAAAGATATTTGATATTTCTCGCCGATATTTTTTGTCCAATATATCAATATTTTTTGGGCCGAAATTTTTGTCCAAGAAGGGTCGATAATTGTAAATCACAAGTATCGAACTTTTAAATTGCAAAGTAAAATATCGATATTATAAAGCTAGGGATTTCGAAGAACAGTATCGAATTTTTGTTTTAAAATTTATTTGTTCGTCCATATTCGGATATATCAGTTACTATTATCTATTACTAATTGCTATTTGTTCTGTTATTCGAGCGTAACTTACGTTCCATAAATATTATTATATTGATATACGGATTTGGGAGTTTTCCATGGATACGTCTATTTGGATAATTTCTTAAGACCAAGTAGCGGAAGCAACAGCGATTGACATATTCAAATCAATAAAAGGTCAGAGCAATATGGCGACGGGATTTTTCCAATTATTTATTTTCTAATAGGTTAAGCAATATTTAACCGTGCTTTGTTCATTTTGCAATCTGACTTTCTGTTGTCTGAGTATGTAACCGCCATATTTTTTCTAACGCTATATATTAATTGCTATTGAAAGCAAACTGCTAAAAATATCTTTATTTCGCCCATGTATATATATATATATATATATATATATATATATATATATATAGGGGAAAGACAAAATAATATGAAGACTTGACATATTAACAATATATACTTATTAATAATATTGGACCACCACTTGCTTTTAAAACAGCAGCATTTCTTTGCAAAATAGATTCGTAGTTGTTGACACACTATTTTACCAAAATATCCGCCAATTGCCTCAGTGGTGTTGCGGATGGAAATATACTACCCACTTTTGGCTTTAGAACTCTCTATAATGGTCCAATTGCGTTGAGGTCTGGAGATTGTGTCGGGCAAGGAAGGAAGATATTTGATGATATATTAATACTCCTCAAACCAAGACTAAACTTTTTGGTTGTTTGTATCATCATCTATGATGATACAAACATGGCAGTGTTTGGCGGCGACACGCTAGTTTAAGTAAGAACTTCATTCATGCTTCTTCATTGAGGATATCGAGGTTTCCATTCGAAATAATCCCGCAAGTGACGTGAATGGACAGACAAGCTAAATACCACGATATTGCCACCAAAATGATAGCGGAACCTTTGCTTCATTGAATTAGCATTACTGGAGAGCTGGAATCTCTATAAATCCTATATTACTTTTGCCGAATATATATCTCCAAATTATTTATACCGTCAAACTATTTATAAACATTGTAATTTAATATAATTGGTCATTGGAACGTATACAAGGTGTTGGTTTACGAATTACTAAAATAAATCATTTGTTTGTTGATTTTTGAAAATCGCACAAACAAGCCAATGATGAATAATCGTTACCTCTATAATGGTTGTGTCTTCTATGAATAATTCAAATAATGAAATAAAATTGAGTGACTTTATATTTGTTCCACGGCACTAAAGACAGTTCATATTAAACTGTTCCAACGTTATTTTATATTGGACATAAAGCAAAACTTAAACTATCAATCAGTTTCAGCACAAACAGTATTCAATGTATGTATGTATGTATATTCGCCTGTTTCCTGACAGAATAATATTTTCATTTTTATAGGATAGATAGAAGAATATTTAATTTTATAGTATTTATTAGGAAAATAAGCCAACTTAAGACGAGGCAATAGGCAATAGGAATAACTATTCGGTTAATTTTTGTAGAGATACCAGAAAATGATAAAGTAGTAAGTTTTCCTCACACAATAAACCTGCTGCAATTAAGATAACAGCTTTATCTTCAACATTTCTACAATACAAAAGTAATATCTATTATAGGATCAAAATAAGATTAATCAAAATAAAATTGAATGAACCCCAATAAACTTGTGCTGTATTCCATGTCAAGGTCATTAGACAACCTAATAAACTTGATTAAAATCGGTTTTTAGAACTTTTATTCTAAACACATCATAAATTATCTTACGCGAGTAAAGCTGCCAAAGGAAAAAACAATACTATTAAAGATTCCTCAATCCATCATCTTAAGGTTGAAATTAACCCGAAGCATGGCCTTTTTTCCACATTTCCTTTTCATTAAATCCACATTTTTCTTAGGTATTTGTGTACTTTTTCGAATGGTGAAAATATGAAAATGGAAAGAACGAGGCGAGATAAACAAAATCGAAATCTGTAGCGGAATCATCGACCTCGAAATATTTCTCCTCTCCATTCTCCGTGGAATGAAAATAAGTCGATTCCCATTAGATTGACTAGAAATAGATGCCTATAGATGTGTGAAAAAGATGTCATTTATTATTCAATTTAAGTTCTATGATGTACGAAGTGGATACAGTTTTTTATCTTTGCGCTTCGATTTTATATATAATATATTTTGGAGAAAATATTTTTTTATTTTTAAAATAATATCAACAAGTTCGCGGAGATGAATCGTGAACTGTTACCATCCCCTAATTTATGGATGTATTGAAAAATATCTCTGGAAATATTTATTCAGGTGTGAAATAGTCTAAATATATCAAAGAATTAATTAATAAAAATTAAAAAAAAATAAATATTATTGAAATAATTAATACTTTAATTCACAGTGTTGGTGGAAAGTGATATTTTTCTTTTATGCTTTTTCTGTACTGAAAGACTAAATTTTGCATTCAATTAAAAAATTGACTACGATAGGTTTTCAATATACAAAATTAGTTCATCAATGATCATAATTAATTTGCAACTATTTCTTAGATCTCTATTTCTTACTGAGTTACAGTTAGAAGATTGAAAATGGCGCCTACATTTTTAGGGCTATATATATTTTTCCATGCAAAATGTCAAAAATAGACACTACTGTAAGTTTTTGATGTTACAAAAAGGAGAAAAAAATAATAATGAATAGCGCATTGTCATGTAGAAAATCTAAGACAATGATGATATATATGCGATTTTTGATGTAAGATATAAAACTATATGTCTTCAATTCATTTTATGACATCAAATTTTCTATCCCATATTTAATTTAGCACATTTTTTATCTATATGAGAGTTTTATCACTCTACCTCAATGTTATATTAAGTGGGAATCACAGGTTTGGAAATTATGATTAAAGTTAAAATTTTCTTGACTATATGTAGTCTTTGGTCTCCAAATTACTTGGTTAATCATCATTTTTTATATCGTAAATGAGAAAAAATACACAATTTTGTGTTTATTTATTATAATTAAAAAAATATAAAATAATAAATAGTGCCAATTTAACATGGTCGCCATAGACCGCAACACCGACCCGTTTTTATTGAAAAATCTATATTATAATCTGGAAACATCATATTATATATATAGTTGCATTTAATCTTAAATTTAACTACAATTAGTACTTATAGAGTATGTAATGTATACAAAATCAAATACTTAATAAATTATAGCTATCCACAACCTGTTATAATCTATAACAATACAAAGTTTTAGCACATAATAAGAGTAAATTTTCCCAAAGTTTGCTTTTAAGACATAAAACATCTTTATTGCCAGAGAGGAATTTACTAGAACTTGTTTAAATTTATTACCCTACTTAGGGCAATTCGAAACAAATACACAATACATGTTAAATCTTTAACGGAATTGCATTCTGTCATACTGTAAGTCCATTGTTTCAACCTTTAGAAAATATCAATTAAAAGTTACTCTTTTAAATGTTTAATTTTATATATACATATATGTAAAGTTCAGTCATATAAAATGTGTTATAACGGTATTTTGTTCCTCGTTATATTGTGTCACAACGTTTAAAAAGAAATGACATCCGTTTGAAAATATATCATCAATAACTTTCTTTATGGGCGTTGGAAATGAAATTGCCTTTATAGTATCGGTAGGTTCCTCGAAAACAAGGCATTAGTTTCCTTTTTTACTAACATATTTAACAATAAGGGATATTTCCTGAAAACTTTGAACTATTAATAAAATAGCCCTGGCCGTTATAGCCGTATGATCGTAAATATGACCAAGCTATGGATAAGAAATATAAAAATAGCAATGAAATCCTTCCCTCGAGAGCACCTCCTTAAAATTGTAGCACGATAAAATATAAAAATCCATCGGATTTTTTTTTGCGATACCAAAACGATTTGGTATTGTATATTTTAAATTCTACTTATAACTAAAAGAAAATTCAGAATAAAATATAGAAATTATTTAAAATATAACTTTCAGTAACATGTAATATAAACTAAATTGAACACTTTTGGTCCTGGAATACCGATGACGCCACTTAACCTAATAGTCCCAACCTTTAAATGATATGTGCGTTAAAGAAAGAAATCTTGTTATTTTTTAAATAATACAAGTGTCCTAAGACTATAGAAATCTATGGCTAAGTTGAACGAATTATCCTTCGGATTGCTTTGACACCCACTGACTGGTCCAGATTTAGAACTATGAAGACAAAATCCTTTATGGAAAAGTTATAAAAATTTGAATATTACTGATGTATTACACTTGGCACCATGATGAATGAAGTTGATTTTTGCCTAAAAGTTGTTATTTCAGTTTAAACAAAAATGTTATTTATGTTGATTATATACAGGTATTAGTATTCTTAATAACATATAAAATTGATTCATATAGAAATAAAGCTCATATATAAAAAGCAAGAAAGTCTGATTTAAAAGGTGAAAATTCCAACAGGCAAGTAACAATATAAATAATCGGACCCAAACTTGGAAAATAAAACTTAACGAAAGTAAATTTGCCTATGTGCATTTTAGTATTCTTAATAAAAAATTTAAAATTGATTCATAAAGAAATAAAGCTCGTATATAAAAAGCAAGAAAGTTTGATTTTAAAAAGTGAACATTCCAACAGTCAAGTAACAATAAAAATAATAGGACCCAAACTTGGAAAATAAAACTTAACGAAAGTAAATTTGCATATGTACAGTTCACGTATAAGCAGCCCATACATACACCAATAATAATAAATAATAATATTATTTCATATAGCAAGAACGTTAAGTATCTCAGAATTATTCTTGTTGCAAAACATCTCTCGAAGGAACATGTAGAAAAGAACTGGAGTTATAATAAAAGAAAATGCATTATTTAGTTGGAAGAAAATCACAAATATCGGTACATCATAAATTGCTGTTATACAAGCAAGTATTGATGCCTATATGGATACACGGAATTCAATTATGGGGATATTTCGCGAGAACTAATATAAACATAATACAAATTCTCTAGAATAACGTCGTGAGACGTATTGTAGGTACACCGGGATACTACAGGACTGATTACAGGAAATCAGGAGAATTATTGAATCAAGAGACATGAGGAGAGACTCCATTCTCATGTCAATATCAAATTAATATAACTCTTGCATAACACCAATAAAGAAACAAACATGTGTTAATACATAATAAACATTATTACACCAGATACCGATATAAAATAGGACCGATGGCATATATACCTAGATTTAAGTTATTGTAAATATAAATTGTGGGTTAGTCAGCAACGACTAGTAACAATGTAATACTTTGTAATATAGTAAATGTATTAACTCATTAATTTTAAATAATACTAATTCTCTCTCTGTAATATTATTACTAAATATTATATGCATAAATTTATATATATATATATATATATATATATATATATATATATATATATATATATATATATATATACTACACTCACGTTATAGTGTTGGCAAAATAATCGCTATACGTTGAAACGTTATTGTTGTTTCCAGTACAATTTTATGTTGTTAATGCCAAGAAATAGATCGGATTAAATTTCCAATGGCATAAATAAAGCTAATTTCGTTCGAAATTCGAAAATGTTTTTTTTTGTTTGGAGAAAAAGTATTAAGCTTCAATAATATTTACTCACACATGTGCACGTTAATTTAAAAATAGAATGATGAATATTTTAGCTGATTCTATTTAGTATTTAATAAATATAATGCCCTTAAATTTTTTCTTACAAAAACATTTTCAAATAATAATATAAAATTGCTATTGACAATTATATCCTATCAATTTTTTTTTAAATAAAGGATTCTTATATTGATGCTCGATCAGTCACCGGATTAAAAGCCGCCATCTGCTTTTAGTTAGTTTTTTGTACCAGAAAACCTAGACATTTTATATTGCAGGACCATATCTTTTCTTTTCCAGTTGAAGTTGATGGCTGGATAATTAAGTACGGATAAAAACCCAAGTCACGATGAGAATAATGTCAACCAAATAGAGAGTATTTTATCATAAATGTCAAGAATTGACAGTTTTATCGTCTATGTTTGAAAGCCCCTGTCAGAAAAATATTTTAAGGTTCATTGGGCTTACATATTTAGTTGTGTAACGGTAAAACTACTAGTCAGTATATTTTTTCATAATGTATTAAGCTACGAATAGCCATTGTTCTTGAAATAGAATACTTCAAAGAAAAAAAATCCTTTTTTTTTTATTCCGTACATATATTAATTTCTCTATTAGTTGGTTATATTTGTCTTTGGTTTAGAATTATGATGAAAAATATTTCATTAACGTAATATTCTATTCATTTTCGATAAAATCTGGCATAAGGGACTCATGTATATATTACTATAATTGCTATTGTGGAAATTGTCCCCATTTTTTACTCCGTACATTTTACACTCATTTTTCTATTAGTTAGTTACATTTGTCTTTGGTTTAGAATTACGATCAAAAATATTTCATTAACGTAATATTCGATTCATTTTCGATAAAATATGGCATAAGGAACTCGTGTATATACTACTATAATTGCTATTGAGGAAATTGTCCCCATTTTTTACTCCGTACATCTTACACACATTTCTCTATTAGTTGGCTACATTTGTCTTTGGTTTAGAATTACGATCAAAAATATTTCATTAACGTAATATTCGATTCATTTTGGATAAAATTTGGCATAAGGGACTCATGTAAAAACTTCACAAAATGTTACCGAAGCAATACGTTGTGCATACGTGCTATGCATGATGTTGCTGTTGTACAAGAAAATACTAAAACATATATGGAATTCAGTTATGGGGACGTCCTTAAAACAGTAATATCAACGTAATAGTACAGGAACAAACATTTATATGTAACGGTAAAACTAGTAGTCGGTTTATTATTTCATAATGTATTAAGCTACGAATACCCATTATTCTTGGATTAAAATATTTTAAACGGAAAAAAAGTTTCCTCTATTTTGATTTCTAAAATATTTTATTAACATAATATCCAATTCATTTTCGGTATTTGGTTTGTTTTTTCGAAATGTATTAGGCTACGAATAGCCATTACTATTAGATTAGAACACTTCGAGCAAAAAAAATCTGTTTTCTTTTACTCCGTACATATTACATTAATTTCTCTATTAGTTGGCTACATTTGTCTTTGGTTTAGAATTACGAACAAAAATATTTCCTTAACGTAATATTCGATTCATTTTGGATATAATTTGGCACTTTGGCACAAAATGTTACCGAAGCAATACGTTGTGCATACGTGCAATGCATGACGTTGCTGTTGTACAAGAAAATACTAAAACATATATGGAATTCAGTTATGAGGACGTTCTGAAAGCAGTAATATCAACTTAATAGTACAGGAACAAACATTTATATGTAACGGTAAAACTAGTAGTCGGTTTATTATTTCTTAATGTATTAAGCTACGAATACCCATTATTCTTGGATTAAAATATTCTAAACGGAAAAAAGTTTCCTCTATTTTGATTTCTAAAATATTTTATTAACATAATATTCAATTCATTTTCGATATTTGGTTTGTTTTTTCGAAATGTAGTAGGCTACGAATAGCCATTACTATTAGATTAGAACACTTCGAGCAAAAAAAATCTGTTTTCTTTTACTCCGTACATATTACATTAATTTCTCTATTAGTTGGCTACATTTGTCTTTGGTTTAGAATTACGAACAAAAATATTTCCTTAACGTAATATTCGATTCATTTTGGATATAATTTGGCACTTTGGCACAAAATGTTACCGAAGCAATACGTTGTGCATACGTGCAATGCATGACGTTGCTGTTGTACAAGAAAATACTAAAACATATATGGAATTCAGTTATGAGGACGTTCTGAAAGCAGTAATATCAACTTAATAGTACAGGAACAAACATTTATATGTAACGGTAAAACTAGTAGTCGGTTTATTATTTCATTATGTATCAAGCTACGAATACCCATTATTCTTGGATTAAAATATTCTAAACGGAAAAAAGTTTCCTCTATTTTGATTTCTAAAATATTTTATTAACATAATATTCAATTCATTTTCGGTATTTGGTTTGTTTTTTCGAAATGTATTAGGCTACGAATAGCCATTACTATTAGATTAGAACACTTCGAGCAAAAAAAATCTGTTTTCTTTTACTCCGTACATATTACATTAATTTCTCTATTAGTTGGCTACATTTGTCTTTGGTTTAGAATTACGAACAAAAATATTTCCTTAACGTAATATTCGATTCATTTTGGATATAATTTGGCACTTTGGCACAAAATGTTACCGAAGCAATACGTTGTGCATACGTGCAATGCATGACGTTGCTGTTGTACAAGAAAATACTAAAACATATATGGAATTCAGTTATGAGGACGTTCTGAAAGCAGTAATATCAACTTAATAGTACAGGAACAAACATTTATATGTAACGGTAAAACTAGTAGTCGGTTTATTATTTCATTATGTATCAAGCTACGAATACCCATTATTCTTGGATTAAAATATTCTAAACGGAAAAAAGTTTCCTCTATTTTGATTTCTAAAATATTTTATTAACATAATATTCAATTCATTTTCGGTATTTGGTTTGTTTTTTTCGAAATGTATTAGGCTACGAATAGCCATTACTATTAGATTAGAACACTTCGAGCAAAAAAAATCTGTTTTCTTTTAGTCCGTACATATTACATTAATTTCTCTATTAGTTGGTTACATTTGTCTTTGGTTTAGAAGTATGACCTACAATATTTCATTAACGTATTAGCAGGGCTTGGATTTCAAGAGGGGGACTGTTAGGGTGAAAAGCATTCCATCACTCTGACCCATAATGCGTGAAGCTAAGCCGAAATGTGGCGTAAACCTTTATAGGAAAAATAGACTCGATTTTTTCCTTTGATTAGCAACCACTACACTAGAGAAAAACACACATTATTTTCCTAAACCTAGTAATATTTCACTAAATAACGTGGCAATGTGTTTAACCTCGTTATCTGATATTTCCATTTAGTTAAGAGTATCGAACTGTATCTAATCTCAAGCTGCAGGAAAGTTTTACTAAGTTCCAAGTACAGAACTAATGCACTCCGAAGTCATCTGTTAGAATATAAATCAGAGCGCAGCTGTTATTGAAAGTCTTATGATGTAAGATCTATGAGATAAAAACTTTGTCAACTCTTACTTTAAAATAAGCCGATATTAAAACAAAACTAATAAATTTATTAATCTATTAAACTAAAATTAAATAATACAATATTTGAGGCTTAATTGTTATTTACAGTATTCTTAATCCCTAGCGAAATTACATCCATTCGTCATTTCAGTAATGGCCGCATCTTTTCACCTTCCTTTCAATATATCCATGATATTTTTAATTATTGCAACACTCTAACTTTAGACAATATGGATAGATTAGTGTTTGTCATATTAATTAATTGCCATTTTAAATTGCCAAATGTAACATTTTATTTAATCTATTATATGATGTATATTCTTTGCTTCCGCTTCTTTTTTCTTTTAAATGTTCTTTTGATTGTCATTTTCATTTGATTTAAATAAAACTTTTTGTTTGGTCATCATCTACTGATTAGAGAGTATAAAAATATTCCAATTAAACTTGTTATACCAAAATTAGTGTTCGGGATTATGAAAAGTGTCATAGAAGCAAAGAATCATACCAGTGTATGATTTAATAACCGGACAAGTGCAGAAAAGTCTACTAAGAAAGGCAATTAATTCACAAAATTCAGAATTGCGATAAAAACATGTCCCGGATCTTTACTGAAGTTATTATGATTCAGGAACGTGCAAAATCACGAGATGAAGTAATCTCTTATCGACCAATTTCACCGTTACCAGTAGTATACAAGGTATTTGAAAATCATTTGTTAACAAGATTAAAATTAAGCATAGATAGAAAAAATCTAATACCTGCACGTTAGTTGTTACCGAAGCAATACGTTGAACTCTAAAACTCCTTCATTCAACAATGAAAGAAACACCCACATTGGAAACATGCACATATAGCAATTATTCCCAAGAACGGTAGTATCGAACCGCTCCCATCAAGTCCTATCTGTCGGATAGATCTTTACAAGTCAAGATCAGGATCAGATTTATTTAACCTCTTTACTTCAGATCCGTCTAGAAAAGAGCACATTGACGTCCCGTTTTACGCCACTGATACAGCTTTTCAAGGCCTTCATGCTCAAAGGTATCATTCAATGATATTTACAGGAGCAGCTCGATCATGCGGTCAAGTCATTCCAATTCTGGAGGTTGCAAATCAATCCTCTGAAATGCAGGCATTATTTTCCTTAAGAAGCGTTACGCGCTGCGCATCTCGCAACTTACGATCGACATCACAATCATTCCATGGCTGGATAACGTCACGTACCTAGGTCTCCTCTTCGACCGACGGTTCGGTTGGCATTACCAAATTCGGAAAGTAATCTAGAAAGGTTCCGGGATAGCAAACCTGCTATTTTCTCCGATCTACCCTTCTGGAAGACTTCCCATCTCCATCAAATGTTTATTTTACAAGATAGTAATTCGGTTCCTACTCCTCTATGGATATAATGTCTACTTCAAGTTTGTTACACCCAACCAGGTGAAACGGCTTCAAGTTTTTGAACATAACCTATTCAGGAGAGCCTTAAACGCTTCATGGTTTGTCAGAAATAATCAAATTCACAGGAAAACTGATACTCCAGAAATCAAGCACACAAAAAATAATATCTCAGCTCAAGTTCTTCTGAAAATCTGCTTTTTCGCGAGCTGACCGACATGCTGGTAGATTAGCACCGCGTTACCACTAACCTACCCTCTTTCCAGGCTGAAACGAACAGATCCATTGCTGCAGTCATAATTTTTGCCCCCTACGACAGCACTCAGTCGTGTGTTAACTCGAATCTGTAGTAAGTTTCATCATGTGTTCTTTCGCTGGGTCCTCGTGTCCAATAACGGCTGCCCGGTTAGTGGGTGCCATATCTCCAAATATAATGCAATAGCAGTATTTGACCCCTGTGAGGCGGTTTCGGTTTAGTGTATTGGTAAGCTTAGAGGCAATCCCACATAACTCGGTCCAACTTTTCACTCCAGGGCAAGCCTCCGCGGTCAAGTATGCGTAATGCATTCCACCGCTTGGTTCTAGGCCAGAACAAAAAAAAACTTAAAGGAACAAAAGCAGGCCGCAGCAAACGCAAGACAGTGCTTGGGTGTACCATGGCGATAATTGCTATTGGAGATAATAGCGAAGATACACCCAGAAAATTGCAACACGCAAGAAATAATAAAAATAAGTGGACCCAGGCATGGCAAATCCAGCAGTAAACGAGAGAAAATCAGTGCATAATGTTGTCATCTACAACCAAACTGTTCATATACAAATAAATATGAATAATACTATCATATTCCGTACAATAAGAATGCTTACTAAGTACCTTGGAACGAGTCTTGAAGCAAAACTTCGTTGGAGGAAACACACCAAAAAAATAAAAGGAAATAAATAGGATTAAAATACAAAAAATGTATTGGTTATATGGGATAAATTCTAAATTATCCATACGACGTTGCTGTTCTACAAGAAAATACTAAAACCTATATGGAATTCAGTTATGAGGACGTTTTGAGAGAAGTAATATCAACATAATAGTACAGGAGCAAATATTTACCTCGAAACATTCGGATTCCAACTGTCATTTCGCCACAAGGCATGAGAAAAATCTCTAGTCTATGTGCTACGACTGTTGGGCAACACTGAACTACGATGCAGACTCAAAAAAATCAAACCCTGTGATCTTGCGTAGTTGTGTAACTATTTATTTTATTGGAAACTAAGTAAAAGGCAATAGGTCACCCTGTATATGAATAAATTGACAGTAGAGTAGTAGCAGATAGTAGATAGAGATAACTTATAATTTAGTCGGCAGCGACTAGTTATAATAGATTAATAAAAACTCTGTATAATTTTCTCTATATTTACCACCGTGTCTTATGTACCACTTTAATTACTCTGTTTAATTAGACTCTTTGAACATATATTTTCAAACACAAAAGATAAAATAAAAAATATATATGTATGTAAATTTCATGAATACTAATTTAAATTTTAAAATTACATAAACTAGTTTACGTATTTTTATCTGTACAGTTATTTTCCGGACAATAAAACCATTCTACCTATTGAGTTTTCCCCCTCTCATTCAGATTTCTCCACATTCATGATCGTTCTCACTTAATAGCCTCGCTTTATGTATTGTATAATCTTCAGATCAGATATTGTCGTTAAGTTCACCGCCTTGTTTTTTTTAGAATTCTTTTTAAAGGGCTTCCCCTTTTTCTTGATCTCTTGTCCCTTTTATTTTCATTTTTATTGGTTTTCTTTTAGTTTAGTTTCGGCCGATATTCGAAGACTTTCCCAAGACATTTTAAATTCAAATGTTTTAACCACATTTTTTTCCTTCCCCCATTAGAGAGTCTAATTTAAAATTACGTTTATAATTTAGGTTATTATGATTTCCGGATTCTAATATCCTAAAAATTATAGGACGAATTCAAATTAATGATTTTTTTATATTTTAAAGTCTCCTTTTACCAACTATGAGTTTTCCTGGACTTGACCTACACTTTAACGTGGGCTCCGAACGACAGTCTTCAGCATTAAAGCCTACCGACTGGCGAGTGACCAACTTTAGAAATCATCCCAGAAAACATCCGGTCTTACCCAGCCTGATTACTGGCGTGACTGGGATCATTTTCCTTGTCGGATATTACACTTTTGCCTAAAACATTCACAAATGTTAAACAATCACAAACATAAATTTAGGACCATGCCCCAACAGGATTCGAACCCGCGGCTATCGCAACAGTAGGAGGACTGTCCCATCGCCTTTACCACTGCGCCACCAAGCCGGCAAATTAATAATTTGGTAAACAGAACGATATATTTGATGAGCTGTCAACGTTACATGGTGTTCAGCTACTGCAATTATTCATGACACATTACTTTAAAATTCTCTAAAATTCTACTATTATTTTTCTCAAATTTCTTTGCTCCAAGAAAGCAAAAGACTGCCTCTTTGAACTTGAAACTAGTGAATAACGAACTAATAGAGGGTATTATTCCTATAATATATAAGAAAATTAATTTTGAGTAGCTTTTTTGGAAATTCAAGGCTTTACTTTCCAACAAAAAATCTACATTAATTTTCCAAATAATTATATATCTCGTTGAAATAGAATAATAACAATAATTATAAAAATGAAATAGTGTCGAACTAGACTATTCTGTATGGGTTGTCAGCATGATAATCAGATGGCGAATTGTCTGGTGAATTTGTTGATTGTGACTGAATGAATGTATAAATGAACACACAGAAGTCTCTCATGTAATATATAATGAGTTAGGCCATATTTTGTAAAAATTAATTTATAGTAGCGGAACATTTGATATTTTTGAAGCAAGTGGAATTATTACCGCCGTTATTTCTCGTTTATCGAGTAGAGCTGCTTAATGTTTCATCGCCAGTTGCTTTTATTCTGACCAAAAACCGAAAACGTATTTTTTAAAAAGAACAGTTTTTTCATAAACACGAAACCTTTGAAATTTCTGAGTGTATAGGTCCCCAAGGTTCTATTCACGTCAAGGTTTTACATTTTAGTTAGGTTTTCTGCTTTGCTTTTAGGGGATATCTTTTTATTTCCCAAACAAACGGGAATTAAGTAAAAATTTATTTCGTTCTTTGGTTTTCAAACGTCTGTTTTCTCGTTTCCTTCCTTTAACACTCAGAAGAAGCTCCCGGTTATGGAAATTATCATGGAATCTTACAAGTTAAATGCATTGTATCAAACCATCACAAAGAAACAATCTTTTTTTTTGGTTTAGCGTTAAATATAATTAAGCACTTAATTAGAAAACAAACATCTTTACCTCAACATATAAAATACCTTCCAAAACAAAACATATTTCTCTTTACAGGTTAAAATTCGTGGAATATAGTGTGCTACCTTATACAGTGTGTATTAATTTACAGTAATATATTGAAAAAAAACAGTCTCAACTTATGGGAATATTTTAAAATATTTTCATTGTGTTTTATTCCCAATATGTTTAGTTATATAAGTGAAATTTCGTCTATATTCCTATTAGTTTTATCTTAAGAAGTTGCTTATAATTACTTGTTGTGTATTTATTAAAACCAAATACTACATTTTCGAGGATGACCAGAAAATAATTGTTTTCAAACGCTTATTCTCTCCATGCCTTCCTTTAACACTCAAAAGAAGTTTCCACTAATAGAAATTATGACGGAAGCTTACAAGTTAAATGCAACGGATTAAACTTTCACAAAGGGGCACATATTATTCTTTACTTTAGCTTTAAATATAATTATGCACATAATGAACTTAACAGTACGGGGAGTTTGCTATTGACGATTGGTTGGTAAACATCCCTTGATCTTTACATAAAAATTTAAAATACCTTCCAAAACAAAACAGATTTCTCTTTTCAGGTTAAAATTTACTTGGCTTTAGGCTTCCTGATATTTTAGCTTCGTTTCCCTCATCATCTGCCTACCCTTTTCAAAGTGTGTGTACCTAATAAGGATTTAAGTTTTATATGTATGCAAAATTCTAAGCTTGTCTTGCGAAACTTAGTAGCTTTTACGAGATATCACCTTTACGGATTTATTTTTGATTCTATATATTATATATGGTTTATTTCATTTAAGTTATTAACAAAAGAGAATATCAAATACCCTAATTTTAATTAGAAATAGTATTTTGGTATTAAACTAAGTAAGAAATATGTTTTTTACATTTATTACATTCAATTTAAAAATAAAGTACCTGAAAACTTTCTTTAATATTTAATGAATTTGTTATATAGGTTTTGTAATATTTTTAACAAAGCATAGATTTATTTTCGTGAAGCAAATATATGCCATAAGTATGAGAGAGAAACACATATTGTGGTTAGAGTATTCCAATATTGTAAACCAACTCAAAAAAAACAGGAAGTTTCTTTCCATATTGGAAATATGTTGAGACGTTGTTTGACGAGTGGGCGACAGGTGGCAGTATTAGGATGTGAGGCTATGAGGGTGGGGTAAAATGTAAAATTTTGTTCTTTGTTTTCTCAAAAAATTGTGACTAACAATAAAAATATACACGTTAAAAATATATATAAAAAAAACTCGTTATTAGTTGATCTATTTAATTTTACCACCAATGCTGCGATTTTGTTGACACTTACCACATTTCGCCTGTTAAATCTAACCATAAATTTATTACTTTTAAAAATATATATTTCGCAGGACCGTAAAATATTACTGCAAAATGTTTAAAGCTGACACTTTACAAAAACTTTTGAATATGGCTCATTCCAACAAATTTATTTCGTTTATATTTTCAACGATATTCAAATGCATTTAAAATATATTTAGTGTATAGTTATTGGTATAAATAATATAGTTTTCATTTGAAGAGATTAAACAAAACGAGTTGAATGAAATAAAATAATTTTTATTCAATTTAGGGGACAACTATTTACGACAGTGACAGTTTGATTTTCAGTGCGCCAATAAATATTCTGGTCTAGCTGCAAATTGTGACGGTTTCTTTCAATACAGACGTTTATTGAAATTTATCTTTGTTTTAAAGTAGGTCCTTACATAGCCCATAATTCAAGTATAAACCCGAGAATGGTAGAATAAAAGTGTCTCTATATTCAAACAGTTTCAAGATGAATATCTTATCTTAAAATATCTTTAATATAATACCTTAAAAATTATTGATAAAAATATTTCTTGATTGATGTAAGATTGTTTATATTTTTATTGATTAGTTTTAATACTGATTAATTATTTTGGTTTTAAAAAATCACAAGGAATTTGTATTACATGTTCGATAGTTCGCTAGACAGAGCCTTTACGTCTTCATTGTTATTAAATATCTTCCCCAAGCAATGGGAGTTAAAGCAATTTAAATTTTGATTTTTCCGGTTGCTATTACATATTTATGAATTGTTTTTAGGCTGAAACAATTGTAGATTATATTTTTATATTATATTATAGTTTTCTATAAAGGTAGATAACATTTGCTTGGATAAAATAATGTGTAGGACATTATGTTAAATATTAATCATATTTTTTTCTTTTAAAACCATTCTGCCTTGATATTCTAGTATATATGAATTCGTAATAAGATATTGTAATGAATCAGGCTTTGGATCCATTATAACTGCATAATTTCTTAAACACCACAGTGACAAGCTTAGGGATACCATTAAAGTAAAGCGAATGTAGGTGCTTGTTAGTATGCTATGCATAACAGTACTGTTTCGTAGATAGACTGCTAACTTGTAATAAATGATTCTATCGTTAAAATAGGCCCTAATATTTCTTTTGTTATACATGTAATCAATTTTACGAATTATTTATGCTTCTATGTTTGAAACGATAAACAATAGATAATATTTTTTAACCTTTATATTATTGATATTGACTCCCTGTTATCTGACATATTTTATTTACGACAATGAGCAATTAATTATATTACCAATACAATACTAATATAAATAATTAACTTTAAATAAATAAGGATACACTTGAAAAATATTATTTTATTTAGAAACCATTAACGATACATATATATTTATTAAATATACGTTTACTGGCATACACTAAAACCTTTTATTTTTTCAAGCGAGTCTTCTCTTTGGACAGTTTCGCTTGTGGAAAATATCTGGAAAGTTTTTCTAATCGTCCAAGAGCAGTCCAATATCACTAAGACGTTGCATTTTCTTTGGTATCTTTTCTCCATCTCTTTTATTATCCAGGTGAAATCGTTCACCTTGCTGTTTCGAAAAATAATCGAGTTGAGAATGTAGAATATGTACTTATAGACTAATTAGGTAAACTAAATCTTGGACAGCTTTTGGCATTCTTTTGACGATTTGTTTATAGTTATTGTCTTTATGATTGTATAAAGTGCCTCTACGGCCTCCTTAAAATCAATCCACTCTTATTTTTGACGATCTGTCATTGTCTCGATAAATTGTGGGTCAGATATAAGTGCCATAATATTTTAGTTTTCAGCATACCGAAATACATAGAAATCAATTTAAACTTGGCACATTTAAATCTTCTTTGCGTAATATTCTCATGCTTGATTAATGATTCTTCTTTAGTTTTTCATATTTAATACTTATTTATATATATTCTTCAATATTTTCCTTACACAAATATGGCAATATAATATTACTTGATCAGGATCAAGACCAAAATGAGAGTTTGAATTAAAAGTAAGAAATTTTACTAGTATTATAACTTCTGGTTAATATCAATAATTACAATATATCATTATTTTAACCTTATAGGAAATAACAATATTTAATAAAAGGACATCTAATTGTCCAAATAACTATTTAATTTTATTACTTCTGTAATTGTGTTTTGAAAGTGCTGTTTTAAATAGATAACTAACATAGACCACATAAAGTTTAAAAAAATATATTGAGTGTATAAAAATATAATAAAACAATTTAATATAGATTCGTTCTCATTCCAATGGAAACTTATGGTAAACAAATCGGAAGTTATACTACGAATCCAAGATAATTAATGAATAGATATTTTACTTTATTCTAGAATAATATTTCTAGAATAAAGTAATAAAAATATTATTTATATTTAAGTATTAATACACATATGGATAATTTAATCAAGCCAAAATAGTGACTTATTCAAAAATTCAGTTTCACTTCGGCAAGTTCTATCCGTCAAGTATCAGTTTCAATGTTAGACATTGTACGATTTGACGTAGTACAATAGTTTTACTTTAATTATCTTAACAGTGTTAATTAAAATAGTACGTGTACTTTATGGTCTACTTACAAATTCGATAATTATTCTTAGCTATAGTATATAATTTGTATATCAATTAATTATTTATTATTAATTATTATTATAGTAGTTTTTATCAACCAAGCCATAATGATGACTTTTTAAACCCTCAAGTAGCAGTTCGAACATTAGACTATTGTACAGTTTTATGTAATACAATAGTTCTGCTTTGATTATCTAAACAGTGTTAGTTAAATAGAACGTGTACTTTATGGTCTTCTTACAAATTCGATAATTATTCTTAGCTACAGTATATAATTTGTATATCAAATGTAAATTTGTTACGTAATAGTATTGACCATTTTCAACAGATTTAAAACTATAATAGGGTAACTATAGTGATATACGATAGCAAAATACGTATAAGAATTAAATATAAGAAATGTGGCAGGTCAGCTGCCAGAATAGCATGTTTTTATATGAATAGAAGCAGTCACAAAAAGGAAAAAACATAAAAATACTGAAATTGCTAATGGTAGTAGGATTTTTATTAATAATTATAAATATATACAACATTCTACATTAAATGCATACATCATTTAACATATAAATAGAACAAGATAATAAGAAGCCAATTTTTAAGATAGAATGTAATTTAAAAAATAAATTCACTCATTCATAGATGACTCAACTCAACATATTAGATAGAGTTAATAGAATTAAGTCAACATAGATAAGTTATTTATTTTCAACAGTCTTAAAACTGCAGTGATGTAAGTATAATGATGGGAAATACGTATAAGAAATAAGTACAACAAATTTATAATAAATCTATATTCTAGAGATACTTTGAATAGTCTTAATACTGAACATTTATTTTACAAATATTAATTTTATTATAGTAGTTTTTATCAATCAAGCCATAATGATGACTTTTTAAACCCTCAAGTAGCAGTTCGAACATTAGACTATTGTACAGTTTTATGTAATACAATAGTTCTGCTTTGATTATCTAAACAGTGTTAGTTAAATAGAACGTGTACTTTATGGTCTTCTTACAAATTCGATAATTATTTTTAGCTACAGTATATAATTTGTATATCAAATGTAAATTTGTTACGTAATAGTATTGACCATTTTCAACAGATTTAAAACTATAATAGGGTAACTATAGTGATATACGATAGCAAAATACGTATAAGAATTAAATATAAGAAATGTGCCAGGTCAGCTGCCAGAATAGCATGTTTTTATATGAATAGAAGCAGTTACAAAAAGGAAAAAACAGAAAAATACTGAAATTGCTAATGCTAGTAGGATTTTTATTAATAATTATAAATATATACAACTTTCTACATTAAATGCATACAACATTTAACATATAAATAGAACAAGATAATAAGAAGCCAATTTTTAAGATAGAATGTAATTTAAAAAATAAATTCACTCATTCATAAATAACTCAACTCAACATATTAGATAGAGTTTATAGAATTAAGTCAACATAGATAAATTATTTATTTTCAACAATCTCAAAACTGCAGTGATGTAAGTATAATGACGAGAAATACGTATAAGAAATAAGTACAACAAATTTATAATAAATTTATATTCTAGAGATACTTTGAATAGTCTTATTACTGAACATCTATTTTACAAATATTAATTATTATTATAGTAGTTTTTATCAAACAAGCCATAATGATGACTCTTTAAACCCTCAAGTAGCAGTTCGAACATTAGACTATTGTACAGTTTTATGTAATACAATAGTTCTGCTTTTATTATCTAAACAGTGTTAGTTAAATAGAACGTGTACTTTATGGTCTTCTTACAAATTCGATAATTATTCTTAGCTACAGTATATAATTTGTATATCAAATGTAAATTTGTTACGTAATAGTATTGACCATTTTCAACAGATTTAAAACTATAATAGGGTAACTATAGCGATATACGATAGCAAAGTACGTATAAGAATTAAATATAAGAAATGTGCCAGGTCAGCTGCCAGAATAGCATGTTTTTATATGAATAGAAGCAGTCACAAAAAGGAAAAAACATAAAAATACTGAAATTGCTAATGCTAGTAGGATTTTTATTAATAATTATAAATATATACAACTTTCTACATTAAATGCATACATCATTTAACATATAAATAGAACAAGATAATAAGAAGCTAATTTTTAAGATAGAATGTAATTTAAAAATAAATTCACTCATTCATAGATGACTCAACTCAACATATTAGATAGAGTTAATAGAATTAAGTTAACATAGATAAATTATTTATTTTCAACAGTCTTGAAACTGCAGTGATGTAAGTATAATGATGAGAAATACGTATAAGAAATAAGTACAACAAATTTATAATAAATCTATATTCTAGAGATATTTTGAATAGTCTTATTACTGAACATCTATTTTACAAATATTAATTATTATTATAGTAGTTTTTATCAACCAAGCCATAATGATGACTCTTAAAACCCTCAAGTAGCAGTTTGAACATTAGACTATTGTACAGTTTAATGTAATACAATAGTTCTGCTTTGATTATCTAAACAGTGTTAGTTAAATAGAACGTGTACTTTACGCTCTTCTTACAAATTCGACAAATATTCTTAGCTACAGTATCTAATTTGTATGCCAAACTTAAATTCGCGACATAATAGGTGCGCCCATATTTCATGCCTTTATATCATCGCAAGATATTAAATTTTGCCCGGCTACCCTTACTTAGTAATTACTTTTCGATTAAATTAAAGTCTGTAGTACAAAAGTTTTCATTATCATTAAAGGGATCTAGTCGATTCGAAGTTAAACTGCCGACGGTAAGTAGAAATGAATTATTCGTAACATGGGAACTTAACATGTACCTGACAGGGGATTTATATCGAAAATGCATCGCTTATGTTAAATGGAGGAAGTTTGCATGCCTCAAAATTACTAAATTGCAATAGTACGATAGGCCGGTCGTTCACCTTCTAAACAGATGGAATAATAGGTCAGATAATCATGCAAAGCCTTATTTATTTGTGAAATTATTACTTCAAATTATTATGTTTGATATCAGTATAAAATCGTAGCATATTTAGTAATATTTCCATATCTTGCAACCCTACCCTTTTAAACTACTATACCCTCTTAAAAGAAAACTTCAAAATCAGCAATGAACCTAAATTGAAACCCTTATTTATTCAGCATCGAAAATTATTTAACAAGAGGAACTTTTTTTAAGAAACCGTCAAAGCATAAAGTCTTTAAAAATACTATATTTACTAATGTTAGTAAGGTTTTTATTAATAATTGTGATTATTTATATTAATAATTATTCGTACAAAATTCCACATAAAATAGAGTCAACATTTAACATATCAATTGAAAAAAACAAGAATAAACAAAATTCTAAATAGTAATTTAAGGTAAAATAAAATTAAAAAAATACATTAACTCAGATTTCACACATTCATAGTCATTCGAGTATAGTAACTAATGATTTTTAATAATTATTATAAGTTTATACAATATTTTATATGCGATAGGAACCAGATTTAACATATAAACAGAACAAAACAAGAAGTCAATAAATTTTAAAAATATAATATATTTAATTTGTTATTCAATTCATTATAAATAATTTGTTGTTAGAAATGCATTTTACCCAAAAATCAAAAATTCAACCAAAACTGATAATGTCAGATGAAAAAGGCAATTACCGTGTAGTATTTAAAATGTGACAGGTCTGAAGAGATATTACAAATATTAATGCAAGTAAATGATACTCAACAGATACATATTCAATGATCATTTGATTATTTAAAACTAAAAAATGTTAAATTAAACTCATTATTGATGTACATTAGACATAACTATAACAATAATTTTCATTATTAATATTTTTAGATTAATTTCAAAATTAATTTCATAAAAAAAGACGTGTATATTTCATAGAGGTATCAAATATTATAGAGCTGAATATTGTCAGCAAAATGTAAAAGAAAAGTTATATGGAATATGATATTCAAAACATGAATGATAAACATATATGTTACAAACTTGAGCAGTTTTATTTAACTAAAAAACGAACGAGAACTAAAAGAGATATTTACCTTCAAGTACGCGAAACAAACTCTTTTGATGTCAACATGGTTAAGTTTTATTAAAACGTTGTTTATTTTCTTTCGGTTTATGAATTCTAAATATAATCCTTCCGAACTTGAAATGAATAGCCACACTTTTTCTGATTTACGCAAATCTTGTAATTGATGGCTAAATAATTTACTCGGCCATTTCACTGAAATATTGTACTAATTGAAAAGCTTATTTTAGATATCTGAACATATCGTCGTTAAAAACATGCTATTCGTGATTTCTTGAAATTTTTTGATATGGTTTTACAGTAAACAGACCGTTTTATAATGATATTTTTTTCAACTTTTATAGCAACATTAATACTAATAGAAATATTGATGAAAACATATCGTGACATACATAAAAAAATATAAATTTCTGTATTATTCCACAAAAAAAAAAACAATGATTTTTAACCGACTTCAAAAAAGAAGGAGGTTTTATGTTTGGCTGTATATTTTTTGTTTAATGTATATTCGCCGATTTCTCCGTCAAGTATAGATCGATTTTCAAAATTCTTTTTTTATTCGAAAGAGTGCGCTTTCGAGGTGGTCTAATTGGAACCAAATTAGGATCAGATGGGAGAAAGGGCGGTAATCCAGGGAAAACCTCAAATTTCAAAGGCACGTACAATGATTTCACATATACTTTATCTAAAATGATCAGATATTACACGAATAATATAATTGCTGAACTGATATGATGAAAAATCGGAAGCAGTTCAGTGTAAAAGCCATTCAGTTTGATTTTTAAACACTAATCATATCACATGAGAAGTCGTAGAAACACGACATTAAAAAGATAAAAATAAAATATTTAACTTGACTTTAAAAATTAAATAAGTAACTCACTAAAATGTAAATAATAATCAAACTTAGACTTTTTAACATAAAAAACAAACATTTTAAAATAAAATACGTACGTAATAATCGTTGTAATAACTAAATAAAAATCAGTTTGAAGTCGGTATATTTTTTACATTTTAGTGAGTTCCTTATATTTAATATGTGATAACGAACTGTAAGAAAACTTTGTAAGTTAATTGTAGTCTGAAATTAAAGTTGTTCTTCTGGAAAAATTAATAACAGGAGATGCTTTGCCAGTGCCAAATAAAAACCACGACGCATTTTAAAACAGAAATAGCTGGTTATAAATATCATAGTCTATTAAGTCTTAAAAATATCTAATAATCTGAAGATTTTATTTACTTTCATATCAATTTCTTAAAATAGAAAGTTTACGATCATAAAACTATTGGTTTATTTTTATACATTCTAAATAAATGTTATCGAAAATTAATTTGTTTGGTTACTTTGTCATATATTTATTAAATAGCTTCAGTGGTTTGTAACAGTGATCAACATAATTTTCTTTGGGAATTAATTTAGAGCGTTTAGCGTGGAAATGGCGTGCAATCAAAATAGTAGCGGGACTTTTGCCCCACCTTATTTCTGGCAGAAATTTTCCTCATATTTTAACCTTGATCCTTTTTCTTCAGGTACTTTGTCGTGATTTAGGAGATTGGATAAAAAACATTTGCTACTTGTTTTGTTGATATTTTTGGAAATATAAAGCTTATACAACTGTGATTTTCTTATCTCTAGTTCTATGCGTATTTTAGCAAATTTATATCGGGTTATAATTGCTCCTTTATCTGCTATTTACATTTCCATTATCTTGATTATACGATTTAGATAAAGAGTGTGCCATAAGTTTTCTATCTAGTTAATGTGGGCGTGAGTCTTTTTTTGAATCAATCTTTCAAATAAAATAATTTCAACAAAAATCTGAGGTGAATTTATGCCCAGAATAGTAATTTATCCCTTAATTTACAGTTGAAGTACATCAAGCTCAGCTAGATCATGATGTATATTAAAGTGAGATAACTTTATGGACCAGAACCGACCACGTGTTAAAACAGGGAGCTAGAGTTATCCACAAAAACAAATTATTCAACCCAAACCTATACGTAGATGATAAAATATATAATAGTATGCTAAAAACGGAAATAATAGGGAAAATGAAATGAATTTAAGACCCAATTTAATACCGCACAATGTCATAGATTTTTCAGAAAGAAGCATTAAAAGCAGTTCCGCTTTATATCGGTGATTTTATATTCCTGAAGGTCATTCCGCACACCTCAAAGAAACCTACAGGCACTTGGAAATGGTGATTAGTAAATTAAAATGAGAATAAATAAGATCAGAAGGAACAGGAAGGATTTACCAGATTTTCTTTCTATTTATGTCTCTCTTTCAACGGAGCTTAAAGACGATACTGAAAATAACGCTCTGCAAGAAGCATTCGTTCTTACGCATCAAGTTTTTTAACACCGTTGTACAGAAAGTTGAGATTAATGAATGAGTAAATTTGTAAAATCACTCCCCAAAGATGGAGATTGCTTCAAATGTATAGTTTTAAAGTTTCCGGGCCTTCCAGAAGCAAAGGCTAATGGAAGGAAAATGATGACGGAATATCGTGACGGATCCTCGCAAAAAGACTATATCGCTTTAAACTAGGTCATAGAGAAATTTTTAAGCAATCATAAAGATCCTAATTATAAGCAAATTGTCAGTGGGTATATAGCAAGGTGATCGATCTCACCAGATCATTAGACTAAAGGAGAAAAGATACCAAAGAAAATGGAGCCCTTAATGGAGATATAAGCTGTCAAAGAGGGAATGAAAAAAAGGGATGTGCTAGTTTATATAATTACAACCCTTCTGGTCATCAGAAACAAAATGAAAAAGAAATTTTTAATTCGTCCATTTTTTGCAAAATGATATCAGACTATTGTTGGACGCTTCAGAAAGACTTCCAAAAGCGAACATGTTTAAAAAAGGGCTTCAATGGGAAAAAGAAAAGTTTTAGTGCGTGCTAGTGAACGTATATTAGATTAAAAAAATATATATATCGTTAATAATTAGTAAATAAAATTATATTTTTGAAGTCTATACTTTTTTATTTTAATGAAATAACTAGTTTCACATAGTTACACAAATTGTTAAGAAACGTATCTTCATATGAGAAAAAGCAAGTTACTTTTGGATTCAGAATACTCAAAGCCATAAAAATTACGCCAGAAAATCTTTTTTTTTCAGGCCTATGTTATTCGAAGAAACAATGAAATTACTTACACTATCTTTTGTATTTTCTGAATAAAAAAACCAAAACATTTTTTAATAATATTCTTCAAAATGTACAAAGAATAATAAAAATTTAACTAGATATAAGCTGTCAAAGAGGGGAATGAAAAAAAGGGATGTGCTAGTTTACATGATTACAACCCTTCTGGTCATCAGAAACAAAATGAAAAAGAAATTTTTAATTCGTCCATTTTTTGCAAAATGGCAACTGCGATGAAGGATTTTTGCCATAATATTTAATTTTTAAAATAGTAAAATATTAACATTGTCACAGCATCACTTGCGCATTTTCTGTTTCGTTGTTTTAAATTTTAAGTATTCTTGAATACAAGTATTACGAGTACATAGTACGGGAGCTAGCAACGTTGAGATAACATAAAAATTTCAGGGGTTGCGTTTACTAATTAATTAAGAATGGATACATTTTTTACTGAATTATATGCTTGACAAAAATATTTAATTCAATGCCATCGTTATGATTGTTTATAATATGCCAGAGGGTATTTTTTATTTATAAAAAAAATTCTAATTAGTTCAGTATGGCTGTAATTTTCACGTAATTACGTAATTACACAAACAATAATTCGATTATTAAATAATAAACGCAATCGTTACCTGCAGGGCACATACCAAAAGAACGAAAGAGATGATATGTCAAAAGATCAGCTTACCTGAAAGTCTCTCTCAAAAAATAGATCTTAGAATAATAGTAATACGAATTTCCTTTTCTAAATTCACTAACCATAACATTTTAACCTCGGAATGTGAATTTAAGGTATTGTATATTTTCACAACTAAACAAAACAAGAGTCATGTCACATGTCATTGTGACAGTTCGACTGGGTCATGTGGATTCCATTTACCTTAATAAAAAAAGTTTTTCTCCGTAAACCCCTTTTCAGTCTTTGACAAGTAAGGGTATATCGACTCTGTGTCTATTTTAACTTCATTCCGCATACTCCCTAAATACCTAAATATATAAAGAAAACCTTTATATTAGCACAAAAAGTAACTCGAAAAAATTAAAACTCGAAACGTGTAACAGAACTGGGATATATAAGATAATAGTCGTTAGTATTTGCTAAAAACTGTTAAAATAAAATAAATGAAAACAAAGTTCATCTGTTTCAAAAAAACATCTGCTTTTTTTTGTTAATACATTTAGAAAATTAAATATAATAGCCCTAACTGTTAGCTGTAAGCAATATAAACTAAAGACAATAATATATCACGAAGTTTAAGTTAACTTTTTTTGAAAAATTAAGCTGAGGTTAAATTTCCTGAAATCTGGACTAGGGTAAAAGGGAAACATTAAAAACCCTTATAAGTCATTTATTTCGGTCTTTATCAGGTTTTTCATGTGATTCCAAACGAAAGTAAAGCTCCTTAAACTGTTTATATTAAGGGATTTTATCTTTTCTTCAACCTTTATATTCAAACTGTGAGCCGTATACATTTTTGCCACTTCGAAGTTTAGTGGGATAACATTTTGCTGAAACTGCATTTTATGGTATAAATCGGTGAAAGAATTTTCGATAACTTGCCAAAATTGAAAGATATTAATGGTTTTTCTTTATAATACAAAAATAATAATAAATTTAAACATTCAGTTATTTTAACGGTGGCATTGCTAAAATAAAACGTTCTTAATGCAATTTGTGGGAGTCAGAATTAGTAACAATAAGTAAAACTTACTGGAGAAACACATTTTTATCAATGAACTAGGCACAATACTTCAAATTAGCGCCTTTAATGCTATTTATGGCGTTCTTTTATCGCCATAAATTATATTAATGGCCCTTGTAAAACAATCAAGCCCCTAAGAGAAAAAGAGAAAGAAGAAATAAAGAAAAATGAGAAAATTGTTATTACGTGGAGTGCTTAACGAAACTGAAGGCTCAGTATTAGATTAAGAAGTTTTCCAAGTTTTGTTGGAAATATGCAAATCAGCTCGATTCATTTTATTATTAGTTGAAATTATGTCGACCGGATTTTGTTTTCGCTGAAAAAAATAGGATGTTATATCAAATTGTCCTTATTATTCAAAGCAATAGTTTATTTATTGATTAGATGAATTATAGCATATTAACAATAATTCATTAATGTAAAAAATATGTCTTATAACTGAACTATTTGTGTGATATATTTTGATGCCTATTTGATAATATTATTGAAACTGCAACTTGAAATTATTGTTGGTTTATTCGAGAGTGTACAATTACCGATTATTTATGCAAAATATTTTCAATTAATGGCTATGGTGGTTGTTTGGGTTATAAGCTATGTTTTTGAATCAATTTTGCAGTTTATTGTCAGTTATTTGTAGTTCTATTTTAACAACAACTGCATGGATATTTTCTTTGAATGGTGGTTTCCGCAAACATTAGTCGAAATGCCGTGTTTAATTAGCATTAGCGCAATTAGCATGTTATTAAAAGAAACAGAGCAATATAATCACCACTATATAGGCCACAGTGCATCTACATTCTTTAGGATTTGAATTTACCTTATTTGCAGCTGATATTTGACATTAACACATTAACATCAACGTGAAGTACCGATGTAACAACACCTTACCTAAATGATTCAATATGTTTTAATATTACTTTTGGGATTTCCATCACCTTAAACTTAAAATTTTTAGCTTCCATTGCATTAATTATTTTAAATTACATAAGAAGCTAATATTAATTGATATTCTTTCAAAAAAGGTGTGTTTAGGCTTCACACCTAAAATTAGTTATTTGGGTAATACTTTAACATTAAGAAAAATATTAGAAAGAAAATTCAAAGGAAAAGTTTGGTGAGAAAACAGCTAACTTGGAGTAACAAACTTGAAATAATAACACAAAAACTAGTAAAATCAGAAATAAATAATTAATTATAAGATTCCTGAAGTAGTGGAATCAAAACAGATTTAAAAGATTTTATAAATATTGTAAATATATAGTGTGATAAATACAAAAATATTTGAATACCTTATATGCTAGAGCCATTTAATTGTAGCCTACATAACATACAAGAACATGAAATAGAATTTCTTTGGTTTGCAACCAGGTGTGGAAAGTCTTAGTCTGTATTAAAATATTTTTTTTAGTTTTACCAACTAGGGGTTTATCTGGACTGGACCTACAGTTTTAACGTGGGCTCCGAACCACGGTCCTCAGCATTAAGCCTACCTACTGGCGAGTGACCAACTTTAGAAATCATCCCAGAAGACATCCGGTCTTACCTAGCCTGGTTACTGGCGTGACTGGGATTATTCCTTGTCGGATTTTACACTCTTGCCTAGGACAATCATAAATTTTAAACAATCACTAACATAAATTTACGACCATGCGTCAGCAGGATTCGACCCCGCGGCTATCGCAACAGTAGGAGGACCGTCCTACCGCTTTTACCACTACGCCACCAAGTCGGCTATTCCTAAATTTATAATAAACCATTTTCAGTTGTTATGATGTCAAAAAAAAATATAAATATAAATCGCAAACCTATTAAAATTCATAGATTTTATTACAGCAATATATCCTCAGCTACAGCAACTCAACCAAGTTACATAAAAGTCAGTAATAACACAAAAACTGTTTGCGAATTAAAAAAGTTTTCGGGTTTTTTATTATTTTATTTTGGGTCAAAACTAATCACGGATCGGCCAGTTTCCTTGTTTTCTGTGGATCTCGAAATGGCTTTTTTATTTTCGGTGCTTATATTTAATTAAATCACTAATAACGTTCAATTGGTTTATCTCTGATGATTTATAAAAGATGTGACGGTTGAGTGTTTATCAAAAATTGATTTTATCACGAAGCAATTTCTTTTTCCTTCGTTTGTAGATTTTTCAGTAACGGATTTATTTTCAATTTCGTAAACTTACATTATATATTTATTACAAATATACCTCTTCTGATGTTTAGAAAGATATTTAGGGAAAGAACTGATCACTAAGGTCCTTCTGAACAGCGAACACATTTCGTTGAATAGGTTATTGAACATTATTAAGGGATTATATGATGACCCTTGCTCATTATGCCTATATTGGATATTAATTTGGGTATGTGGTTCCAACAAGACGATTCCCAATGCTACATGATCAGTGAAATAGTTTAATTACTGTTTGATACATTTCCTGGTTGTATTTACTTCGATATTTCAATTGGCTGCTGAGTTATCTGATTTAACACCACTAGATCTCTTTTGATGGGGTTAATTGAAGGCGAAAATCTATGCCGACAAGGCCACACTGAACTGCATTAATGAACTTCAGACACATTTATATAAAACACTCATGTAAAATTTGGAAAAGTATGTGAGTTCTATATGATATATAACTCATATTCGGCTTAAATTTTAGAACACCCTATACATTTTTATGTTATTAATACATGCATAAATATATATGTTTTATACATATTTATTTTATTTATTTTAATTATTTGCTACTTAAATATTAAGCGGAGTAAAAATATATGTGTAGGATATGGGGTATATGTAGCTTACAAATCCGGAAATTTAGAAATCACTTTAGCGGAAATGCCTTAATCCTTGTTCATATTGACCCTCTTTCAGTGATACGGGTCGATATTACCCATAATTCTGGCAGATTGCGTGGAACATCTTACGAATAACTCTTAGTTACCTGGAACAAACAGTTAAAGTTAGAATACTGGTGATGTTTTAAAAGTAATATTGAAGTAACGAAAATTTGTGAACCTTTTCCAGCTGTCAATAATTAATGATGCGATGCTTCAAATTTGCTTGCTTTTATATTATTCCGACTGTTTTAACGTATACTTTATCATCATTATAAATCTGTAGTGCTATCTAGTGACTTATCCACACGATACATAGCGAGTGTGTATATTTTAAGGATATTTTGAGGATAGCTGAAAGAGTACTTCTTTCATTTAGTTTTTTGTTACTTTTAATAACTATTTATTAGCTGAAAACTTCCTACTACTGCGAGAGTTACGGGTTCGAATCCTGCTGGGGCATGGTCGTAAATTTATATTTGTGATTGTTTAACATTCGTAATTGTCCTTAGGCAAGAGTGCAAAATCCGACAAGGAAAATGATCCCAGTCATGCCAATAACCAGGGTGGGTAAGACCGGATGCGTTTTGGAATGATCTCTAAGTTGGTCACTCGCCAGTCGGTAGGCTTAATGCCGAGGATGTGGTTCGGAGCCTAAGTTAAACTGTAGATCCAGTCCAGATAATATCATCGTTGGTAAAATGGAGACTTGAAAATTTGGAAAAATAGTATTAGTGATTATTTTTTATTCTTGAGCAATGCTAATGAATGTCTGGATGGAAATGTTTGGATCTCAAAAATATATTTTATACCAGAGGTATAGCTGTTCAGGACACATATCATCGTGCAATAAATTAATAAGTACCTATTTCAAATAGTTTCTTTCTTGAATAATCTCCTTTTAGAAGCAACACGTATCAGTTGTGAATCTAAACAAATTTTCATAAGCTCTAATTGTTGGTTTTGAGACTGTATATTATATTATATCTGTTGAAAGTCTTCAAAATTGCTGAATTCAGTGTTGAGATGAAAAAAATTCACTATATCAGGAAAATGTCAAATATCAATATGCAATTAAATACATAATATGAAATGAAATGATATTTTTACAATTAATTTAGTTTATTTACGATGTATGACTTGTCCATATACTTTGCAGAACTTGTACAGTACTATTGTGAAAGCATTTCATATTAATACATTTTACCAAGACCTCTTTATCTTGAAAATTATAAATTACCTTAGTTAGTAGCAATTCTCCAAATGGTTTGGCTACATTTCGAGACAAAATATTACAAACCACAATTATTTGATTAAACAGAATTAAATGATTTTACTCTAGAGCTAGAATTATTGAAGGAGAAATCATCTATCACGACTATAATCTAGCCGGTGGTGTCAAAAGAACAAACTATTCTATTAAAAATTATCTTGAGATGTTTATGGCTGAAAAATGTCTTTAATTTTATTTGAACATGTAATATGTTAATGTAATGAATAAAGATCTTGTATATGCACTGTAGAGTTTACAGCTAATTTTTTTTTCGCTTTTACCGACTATAATTTAAAAAATGGTTTCCTTCTCTTCTACTTAACAATTACTTCTTCTTGTTACTCATTTTATAAACAACTTATTAGTTATAGAAAATAAAAAGGCGGTTGGACCAGTTGGAGCTTCAACAATATTACGACATATGTATAATTTCAGAGCTTTAGTTATTACCATCTATGGAATAGTTATTTTGCCTTTCAGAGCGGACATAAAATGGTGGCGTAGTATTTTTCCGCTTCTAAAAATTTCACTTTATTTGTATTTTTGATGGGTAGGGAAAATTTTCACATGAATTTTGTAAGTGAATGTTTCCCGAGGGACGACACTGAAATAAAATTGAAACGATTCCACGAATGAAATATTAGCATTTCTATACGCTATCCCCTATCTGTCTGCACATGATGCAGCTTTCTAATCTCTTGTTTTGGCGGAAGCGGTTGCTAGGCCCGTTACGTATTCCGAGGTGCCAGAACTTAATTTTGGCTCTAGCTCGGCGACTTATTCCCGAAAATGTCTAAACGAATGACATAAAACGATAAAGAACGAGATAAATTCGGCCGGGAATTGAAAGGATATGAATAGGAGGATTGTTCTATCTGTGTTCTATTATTCGTATATCAGGAATAACAAAACTGAAACTTTAAATCTGATATTTCACTCGCTATTATATCAAGTTGAAACTGCAAACAATAGAGAAAAATAAATAGAATATTGTTTAAAGTGATTCTTTTCAATTAGTTGTGTAATTTATTATGCTGATTCTAAAAATAATAATAAATACATATTAACCACCAGAAACATCACACTTAAATGCTTGCGCATAACACCAGACGCCAAGCTCAAGTGGAAAAAGCATATTAGAAAGAATCGAGCAGAACTTTATATCAGGCTTAAAGAATCCAAAAAAATCAAAATATAACCTCCAAAATAAACTATGATTATACAAGCCAATGTTGAAATCAGTGTGGACCTACGGAGGTCAATTATGAGGTTGCTCAAAGAATTCTAATATTAAAATGATCCAAGCTTACCAGAACAAAGTTTAAACAGTATTGTTAATGGGCCAAGATGCATTATAAATGAAGAAATCCACAAAGGTCTAAGACTACCAACGATCAGTGAAGAAATCAAACTGTTAACGATATATGATATTAAATAACAATTTTCTTAGGTTTAACCTTACTTGAAAGGTGTAATTTATCACAAAAAGATTGAGTTTAACAAAACAATTTGTAAAAGCTATGCCTAAATACGGTCATTATTTTAAACATTTGTGTAAATAATTTCCTCATTTTTCAGGACTGTCCAATACCAAAACAATGATAAGTAACAAGAAAAATGAGGCTTGTATACTATTTGAAGAAGTTGTGATTTCCTGCACAACTATCTTGAATTTTTTACTTGAAAACTTGGTGATGTGGGCGAAGAACAAGTAAAATGGTTTACAGAATAAAATACAACTAAAACAAAATGCATCACATACAACAGTTCACCTACTGTTGGGATAGTGGCGGGTTCGAATCCTGCTGGGGTATTGTCGTAAATTTATGTTCGTGATTTTTTCCAGGCAGGAGTGCGAAATCCGACAAGGAAAATGATCCCAGTCACGCCAGTAACCAGGCTAGGTAAGATCGGATGTCTGTGATGATTTCTAAATTTGTCTCTCGCTAGTCGGTAGGCTTCATGCCGAGGACCATGGTTTGGAGCCTACGTTAAACAGTAGATCCAGTCTAAATAAACCCTCTTTGGTAAAAAGTATAAATAAAAAGTTTAAAGTTTAAAGTATAAATAAAATAATTGACGTATTTTTTATGAGAAAATTGCAGGTGATAAAAACTTTGGTACAAAATACGGTTTCTCTGCCTGATAAGACATAAGATCTAAGTAAATCAATTTAAAATGTTTATACAAAAACTCTTTTTGTCCGCCTGTATTGAGTTTTTTCTTGATAACATGAAATTATATTGTAATGAGCCAATTTGTAAATGTATTTCCGTCATTTGTTTACAAAAATCAATTTAAATAACGTTCCAATCAAATGTTCAATCGTCCAGGATAATAAAAGAATTATGCGTGGGTTTAGTTGATATTTTAAACAAATCTAGACCATGTTTTATCGATGCGTTGCGAAATAATGGACTCGTATTTAAAACGGGATTGAAATTTCGAAAAAAAACTGATTTATTTTTATAGTAAGTCTAGATCCTTGAACATTTATGATATGATAATTAAAATTAAGGATTAATGAGAAGAGCACATTTTGCAATAATAAATAACAATTTGCTTTGTAGTGTACATTTAATATATATTATTTAATAGAGTAGAGTTAATTAAGATTATTGCAATTAGGTTAAATTGTATTAATGGAACTACAAGCATGGGAATTTTACTTCTATATTATTTAAAATATTGCTAGTATTTCCCAACATTCATGGAAAAATAAAACAAGGAAACCAATACTACTGGTGTAAGCAGGAGCTCCAAAAGCAGAAAGACACATATTCATAATCAAACAACTTGTATAATTATTATGCGTGAAACTCGCAGGGATAACGATGTTAAAAGCTGCAAATAGTCAGAAAAACACATCCTAAATACCGCAACTGCAATGATGCGCGTAAAACCAACTCTATAGGTTCCAGAAGTAAATCAGTCAAGATAACAAAAACTTTTTCTTGACTCCACATATCGAGAACAATTCCAAAGTGGCTACAAATGCAATCTAGTTCAGATCAACTCCAAGATCTACTAATAGTACAGTAGAAAATCCAAGCCTTCTAGAGATTGGTGGTCGAAAGATAGCATACTATGGAAAAAACGGATTTTCTGGCTTATTTTTCTCTTTTAAGAATAAATCAAGTCATATGCCTCAAGGTTATATTATTAACATAGGTTCAATCTTATAAAGTTACAAATTTTTACAAGATCCGAGACAAAACTTCAGCACACTATAAATTTATCATTATAAGTATTAATAAAAACGAATCTTTAACTTTTAAGATTCTGCTATTAAATACGGTTGTTTATGGTATTCTTGTACAAAAATATATCTATCGTATATTTATAGATTCTGGGTAAAATCGTACCAAAATCGTGCTAGAACAATGCGACAAAACTATAACACAGCTATATAAAAAAAGAATATTTTTAACTATTTTTTCTCCTCACATCCTTCTCTAATGACAACCCCAATCAGTCTTTTCGATATCATTTCTTTAATCTTATCCTTGGATAGGATTTTTCAGTGCTTTAACAGTGTTCAATCAATAGGGAGCAGCATGAACTGCATCATTATCTTGCTGAAAAATATAATTCTGTCTGTAATTTGTGTTGGATATTTGTCTAACATAATTCATTTAATACAATATAATTTAACCAGTGACACTTCTTCCACCCGACTGTGTAGTATTTTAAATCATTTGATATTTTCGTAAATTATGATAGCAATACTTGTAAGTGAGATGTAATACCTCTAGAATTACATCAAAACTTTACAACTATTTCAGCATAACTTATTGAAGAGCCTTTTAGTTATATTATTATCATATTTTTATATATGTTATAGCGTTAATAATAAAGTTCTCCATGATATTTTAATTTAATATCAAATTATTAATAGGCATATACTAAATTAGCATCATTTCATTTCATACATTTTCCACTAATGTTAAATCCTAAGCATAACAGCCACACTATTATATTAAATTTCCATTTGACTTTGAAAACATAGCAATTTGGTACTAGATTAATAGTGTCGTATTTTGTAAATACGACCAGGCTCGATGGTAATTAATAAAAGCAACGAAATTATTTGATTGCCAAACGAAATTCGACACATACGCAGTAGATATTCAATATATCCGTCTACAAACTTCAAATACAATGAAAGCTTTACATTGATACATCGTTATTAGGTTATATCAGCTTCGAAAGCGTACTGATTGTATGTTGGTGAGGGTTTAGCTGAGTTAATAATAATTCCAGCTGTTTATATGTGCATTTTTATGAACAGGCAGATAACTTTTGGTCGTTAAAAATGCAGTGTTGCGTTTAATTATTTTTTAAAATCTTAAATCATGATATTGTAGCTAGCATTATTACTAATAAACTTTTTAAATATTAGTTAAACTATTAAATTTTATACAGCATTATTATTCTATCTTATTATGTTAATACCAACCAACGATATCATTTGAACCTATTTTCTCTTACAGTAGAAACGTTTGACTAAACAAATATTTGTCTGCATTTTTATGCATATTAGAACTGAAGCACTTGATAGAATTATCATTCTGAAATGTTTTATTTCGAATAACCAAAATCAAAAAGCTTATTAATAAGAAATAGAGTTTTTGTATTTGGTAATGTTTATAATATTTGTAACGTTGGATTATTAATAGTACCAATGTTCTCCAAAGTACATCTTAACCTAAATTGTTATAATTTGTAACATAGGTAGAGCCATAGTAAGATAGAAGACCACCAAAGGTGAATTGATGGAAGAATATAAGTTTCTCACAGAATCCATAGAATTCTGCACCATAGACTCCATAGTTAGCATATTGTGGAAATTGGAGTAGAGCCGAGGGATAGAATATATTATTATACGTGGAAAATTTCTTAGACACTTTTCTAGATTCTGTTAGTAATAAGTGTCACAGTTTATTGATTATAGCTCCCTTTGAGACCCCATAGCCTTTGTATTCGCCAATAATTTCACAGAAATCCCCAATAATTAAGTTCCGCACCTAATAAGAACTATCAGTAATTAAAAACAAAATTACTAACAAGTTATTTTCGAAAGTATTCTACAACAAAGTAATTTTTGAGAATTTTAAAACAAATTAGTGTTAGGTTTTATTAAATAAGTCCCATATTATTCGCTAATTACCAAGCTGTCGTTAGGAAACAATGAAATATGTAGTTAATTCTAATTGGATTTGCAAATTTCAGAAACTGTGACTAACCAACAAATTTCATCGATACGCGTATCTGTTTCACCGTTCATATTTAGTGAATATTTTCCGGTCCAATTTTCATTTCCCTACAAATTAACATTTTAGCTTCAAACTACCAACATTAGTTAATAATTGTCTATACTACAGGAAATTTATTTTTAGCTAAGCAGAGAACGCAGTTAGGAACATTATTTAACATTTTACAACGTAAGAATTTTTTATGTAATATCATCTCCTCTCTTCAGCATAGATTTCAATTTTTTTAAAACAAAGTTAATCCCAGTGTAACAATGTAAAATTCCATTCTCCAATCTGATCCCACCTAAAGGTAAAATAACTTTTCTAAAATTAATGCTGGTAATACCGAAAATGGAAAAAATAAAGAGAGAAAGAAATGATAATGTGTAGATATTTCCTCAAGAAACACGGTAGTTTGCTTTATTATTATATTTAATAGAAGTTATTTGATATTTTATATGAAATTATTTATAGTAATACCCATATATAACATATATAAAGTTAGTATAAATATAACATACATTTTAAATAATTTTCAGTAGATTCATTTTACAAAATGTTACTAAAGGACATCATACACCGTTCCATTCAATGAAGCAGATTCAGCAGCAGCTATAAAATTGGGAAAATGTAGTTGTTATCAAATACCACTGCATTGACAATTAGTGTTATATGCAATTTCTCCAAATAAATTCAACATTAATTAACATATCCTCTATATTTTAGCTTTAAACCAATAACTTGATATAAAATTAATGGTATATTGTCTGATATTTGTGCATTTAGAACTTGTTTATGACTCAAGGATAAAATGGAATATTTATGCAGCAATATGTTAACTTTATAGTTAATAATGTTTCTAATTTGTAACATATGTAACATGGTTTTACTTTAGGGACTTCATCAGCATCAAATTTACTTTGAAGGAAACTAACTGGAGTCATCTGCTGATACCAAAAGGGTAGCTAAGCTACATATATTCATCATATATTACGTCTAAAGCTGAAAATAATATTTAAGTGTATGTAACACAGAACTAATTTGTTCCCTTGAGTAACATCCATTCTAAATTATATTACATAATCCGATAGATTATGGTTTTCCATTACTCTTTAAATGTTAATCTCCCTTTAAATGATTAAAAGGGTTACAAGTATAAACATCAGTTTTAATGTTTTATATAAGTGAATATCGTTTGTGTAAATGAAACAGATATTTTCAAAGATAAAAATATAAAAACAAATTTATGGTTGTAGATATTACTCTATTTTTTTAATACCCTTATTCCAACAATCCCCTATTTTATAATGCATCCACTGTGTAGTTGGAAATCAAAGAGAGCCAAATCTGGAAATTAAGATGTTGAGACAATTATTAAGTTACAAAAATTATTTTTTTCAAAAATACTTGCATATAATTAATTTATAAAATAACTTTAGTTTGAAGCAAAATCACTTCTTTTTCGTTATGGTCTTACGAGAGGTGAAATATTAAGATTGGTTCTCTGAACATATAGAACGTTCTAAAATTAATTACAATAATATAAAACTAAATTTTGTCAAAGAATACATTAATTTTGATTAGTGATTTCAAGATAATTATTTTTTTATATGACGTTATAATAGAATCAAAATATATAAAGGTCTATTCAAGGTTCGACCTTTCACTAAACACAATTGCTTTAAGATCATATTTTAATTTGATTAATTTACAACGTAACACTATATTAATTGAATTAGGACATTAAAAATTTATATATAGGCCATGTTATGTTAAGAACTGTGAACTAAATAACGTATACTACAAAAAATTATAATTCTATGACGCACAATACAAAAGACAATAATATATTATTAAAAAGAAAAAAAAAATCAAATTGTATTATATCTTGGGCTTTAACCTAAATTATCATATAAGTCCTAAAGCATCCGTACATATGTTATATTGAAACCATAATGGTTTTACATTTTTTTGTGTGCAAAAATACATGCAGTAAAAATAATTGAGGACATTTTAAAGGGAATAAAATGTGTTGTAACCAGATGTAGAAATTTAAATTTCAAATAAAACACAAATTATATAAGCTATACACTGTTCTTTCAGTTTAAAATGGAATATTGTTTTCATCAAATACGTTCTAAAATCGTATTTTAGACAAATGCTGAATGTAATATTATTTTCTATAATAGTTACTAATAGTTATTAATTTTACTACAGCAACCTTTCTAACTAAAATTAGTTATTAAAATTGATAAAAACGTATGTAGCACTGGAGCATGTAAGATAACGTCATTGAAAGAGATACTTAGACCAATAAAAATTAAATAAGAATGAATTATGAAACAAAAATGAGATGAAACATACAGTAAAAGCTTGGACTAAAAGACTGTAGCTGGGACATGTTCTGTCAAAGGGTAAAAATTTCAAATATACTTTGTTCAAAACAACATTGAACTCGAATTTATTGAAAACACTAGTTGGCTGACCGGTTTATAGAAATAGAAATAGGACAATATGTAACAAATAAGGTCTAGAAGAGAATGTGTCAACAAGTATAACGAATACTGTGATGAAGATAATAGTACCCAGATAGAGTCCTTAGCATCCACCTGAACAATTAATACTTAGTAATAGTGCTGTTATATTGCTGAATTATTTGAGAAGTCCTTTTCAGCTTTTACAGTTCAAAACTACCAACAATAGTGTATAATTGTCTATATTACAGGCAATTTATTTTTAGTTTAGCAGAAAACATAGTCAGGAACTTTAACATTTTACAACGTAAGAATTTTTTATGTAATACCATCTCGTCTCCTCTTCAGCATATATTTCCATTTTTTTTTAACAAAATTAATCCCAAGGTAACAGTGTAAAATTCTATCCTCCAATCTTATCCCATCTAAAGGTAAAATCAATTTTCTAAAATTAATACTGATAATGCCGAAAATAGAAAAAAAAAGATAGAGGGAGAAAGAAATGATAATGTGTAAATATTTTATAATAACAAACAGGGTAGTTTTCTTTATTATTATAATTAATAAAAGTTATTTGATATGTTATACGAAATTATTTATATAAATAGGCATATACAATATATATAAAGTTAGTATTGGTATCAACACAAATAATAAAATTGGGAATTCACTTCAACCGGTTTTCAGTAGATTTAATTTGTTAAAAGAAAATGTTACTAAAGGATATCATACACTGTTGCGTGCAATGAATGTTTACTTCAGCATAGCTTGAAAATATAATAAGAAAATAGAAAATAGAACTAAAAATTGGCTTATAATTGCTAGCTAGTTGCTAGCACAATTGATACTTGCTAAGGGACTTTATATTGTTGAACCATTTTAGGTGTTGTTTATAATTCTTTATACTTCGATCTTTTTAAAATTATTTTGTTATTTGCACTTGTTATGAGTATTAAGTATATAAATATCAGTTTCTCATCGTTTATTAAAGCTGTTCAGTACAGTTTTAACATATCATCCGGTATTTACTAAACTGATTGTTTAATAGGACTAAAAATAACTTTGATGGATACCCTCATTTTTCTTCATGTATTGGTATTAATTAAACAAGAAAAAAAGCTCACTGTAGAGAACGTTACTTCGCATAATTAATGAACTATATTTCAATATAACGACGATAAATTTAATCAATTAAGAGTACCGAAATGATAAATAACCGGCATGCAGGTAAGTCTAATTAAAAACGGGCTTCGAATTGAAAGTAAATTAAATTTAATAACTATTATGGCACAGTGAGCAATCCAATTCACTCGCGGATCTAATGAAATATTAACAGGAGGTGAAAATTGGAAACAATCTGTTTTTCAATGAGTAATTATTATTCTCCCTTTCGCTTTAAGAAAGGGATCGTACGTCAGACCAACAATGCCAGAAATTTTAATTGTCTTGAGACTGAGTTATATCGTATTTTGGCAATATATTCGGATATTGGATGTTAACAGACATAATGTATTTCGAATTTCATTGATTTTATACCACGAATTAATATTTAGAGTTCAGATTAGTAATATCGCCATCATTTCATTTGATGTTATTTTCGGTTATTCGTTGCAATGAATCCCTAATTCTACCTAGTGTACCGGAAAATCATTACCGGGTTAACAGATAGGCAATATTATGATTTAACATATATGCTCTTGTACTACAAAAATAATAAATAAAACATTAATATTAATTAATGTAATTAATACATCTTTTGTATTTTAAAATACAAAATTAAGCTTCAAATCTATATATGTTTTATTTTGCGAAAGTAACATCCTCATAGACCTGTTTGAAAAGATCCGTACCTGAAAACGTGCATTTTCGGCATGCATTACTTCTCTTAATTAATCTAAAGGAAAAAGCCGCCGAAAGTCATAGTTTGCTGGTATAAACTTATGTAAAGTTTTCTCTGACCTTAGAAACATGTGAGGTGTGGTTTCCAAAATTCAATAGTGGTGATTTCGATTCGCAACGCAAAGAACGTTCTGATAGACCGAATAATTTTGAAGATCCGAAACTGCAAGAATTATTGGATGAAGATCTAGCCCAATCTCAAAAACGATTCGCATAATCGTCAAATGTGGCCCACGAAATGATTAGCGACCTATTACAAGCAATGGAGAAAATCCAAAAGATGGGAAGACCAAAAGAAAAGATGAAAGGCAAATGGAAAATCGAAAAATCCTCTGCGAAATGCTGCTTCAGATGTATGATCGGAACTCATTTCTGCATTGAATAGTGCAGGTGATGAAAAGTGTATTTATTTTAGAGAACCTAAGCGCAAAAATGGTGGTTATTACCTGGCGAAGCCGGCCGATCGATTCCAAGACCAAATCCTTTTGGTCGCAAGACAAAGCTCTGTGTTTGGTGGGATCAGTGGTGTATTTTGAACTATTGAAACCTGGTGGAACAATTAATAGTGATCGCTACCGATAACAAATCTATAATTCAACAATGACCGAAAAGCGTTCACAATAGACCCAACAACTCAGTGGCTGTAAAGTGGTTTTACAGCACGATAATGCGCCGTCTCATAGAAGCGCTTAAAGCACTTGAGTGGGACTTATTAGCACACCCGCCGTACCCTCCAGACCTTATCCCGTCCGACTGTCAACTTTTTACATAAATGGGACACGCGCTTATAGAGCACCACTTTGCAGTTTTGGTCAAATAAAACTTAATTTTATAATAGAATAGAGATTAGAGATGTGAACACTTTGAAGAACAACAATTATCTATTATTATAAAGTATAATGTGAACTAATCTTTGTATCGCTTAATGATTTCTGGCAAAAGCAAAAAAGTTAATTGTATTGGACGTTTAAAAAAATTAGTGCATTGTTTTTTAAAAAAATTTTGTTAAGGATATTTAGATTTTTGTTAATTTATATCAATTAAATAATTAGACAAACTTCTTGTTTTCTTGTTGAATGTCTAAAATATCTGTGAAATAATTCTAAGGGATTATTAAATAATCCATTTCACATCTTTCTAAAAGCACAGCTAGAGTAAAGCTTGAAAACTATTTTGTTGCCTTATAACTAAGACGAAATATGTCTTAGTTAAAAAAAGTTTATGAAAATCTCATAAAAAATATGTTAATACGAAGTAAATCATATTAAGTTACACCATTTATATTACACTCTTCAAAATGAATTCAAAGTGTTAAAATATTTCTGGAGAAACAACTTATTTTGAACAAAGAAACACGAAACAAAACAGGCTAATTAACAAAGATAAAAATAAACATTTGGCGATGTTAATTAAGAAAGACAGTTAATTATTTCTAAATATTCTTCTGGTTCTGATTCCAGTTCCGAATAAATATTATTCTGATTTAGAAACGGGGAAAAACAATGAAATATAAGGAGGTAGATGGAGTCCTGGGCATAATAATCGTAACAAAACATAAAAAGGAGGGCTATCCGTCATCATATTTCTTTAACATCGTCTTTTATTCAGTCAGTTTGGAATAAAGCCGGTGATTCGAAAACATCCAATAAACTAGTCAGACATTAAATATGAATTCGAATTTGTGTTTGGTTTTTTTTTCTCATAAAAACGTATGGTAAAAACGTCAAATTTATGTTTGAATTTTATACCAAGTTGAATTTTAACATTATCTCCTTTGATACGTTTTTATTACTTTTAAATGAAGAAACTAGTTTCATTATTGCATATATATTTTATGATAATTATTAATATTATATGGCACGTGTTTTATATCATTTAAACAACTAATAGCGCTGCAACCAGACTAGACTAAGTATTTAAATAAAATATAGCTCAATATCTTAATTTATCTACTAGGTTTTACCATAGCGTAAAATTATTATACAATTAACTAGCATATCAAAAATAAGGTGATAATATATGGTAATATCGCTTCATTACATTTTCATGACCAAATTACGGTCTATATATATTTAAATTTTATGCATTGATTTTGATGCAAATTCACAAAATTGTGTAATCTTTTATGTAATATTATAACAATATTTAATATATATAACTGAATTTATAAATAAAATGTATAAATTAAAAAAAAATAGATGATACATGTCGTTATTAAAAAAACAACATCAAAGTAACTAGAAAATGTATTCCAAATAAAATTATAACGAGTGGACATTGTTTCAATATGTAAGTTTGTTGGCTAGAAGAATTTACGCTACATTGAAACGAAGCAAATACTAATTTATAGTCAAATATTCCCCAGGCATGAACTCTTTCTCTCCAGTGCAAAACATGGTATTGGCCACATTCCAAATCCACTTTATCTCTGTCGATTGTCTTAACAGATTTTCCTTCTTTTTTTTTAGATTCACTTCGGATGGATTCAGCTAACACATATCATGTCGAAAATACTTTTAGTAACATTTTACTAAACATATTCCTCATGTTTCTTAACACTTTTATTGTTGATAATAATTAACCTCAAAACTAACAGGGAAACTAACAATTTTGTATTAACTAGGGAAATATATAATGTTGTGTTTATCCTAGGGCGTGTTAAATAAATCCTCGATATAAAAACTAGGACACATTGTGCTGTTGAAGTTCTATTTTTTGTATCCTACTTTATTTCAAGTCGATAACACACATGACATAAACCATTTTTATTGTGAGTGCGAGAAAGGTAATTGATAACAATGACGGTCTTACCGACAGGCTTAGCTTTATATGATCACACGTGACCGGACTGGAAGAAATGTAATTTTTATGGATTTTTATTAAAATTGGAGATCTAGAAATTTAATGTACTGGTTATAAATTGAAGATACTTTTAACTGTTTTTCCATGTTTGCTTAAATTATCTTGCAGGCCAAGGCAAGAGTAAAAAATAATTAATGTAAGTCTGATAATAATTTTGTATCATAATTAATGCATTTTCCATCCAAAAACTGCAAACCACTGTCTTAAAACCTAAAATGTTATTATTTCTCGGCATTTATTCAATCGACTAGCTAATTATCATTAGAAATACTACAAGTAACGGTCAAGAAGATCCAAAAATGGACTAAAGTAATTCTGTCTATGTCAGTTTTGCATTGCGATAAAAAACTAATGACCAAATTATATCACTTGAGGGATTCACAATTCCTCAAGCATAATTAGGGAAATATCTTGGTATCAATCTTGGTTGTGTCAAATTGGAAACATTACGTTAGTCGAAACCTGAACAAATTAAACTCAAAATTAAGAAACTGTGTTGGTTAGTCTACTTTCTGACCCTAAACTTGAGCCTGACTTGATTTATGTGTTGATAATAAAGCCTAGTTGTACTTATAAGGTTGACAAAATTGACTAGTAATTTAACGCGACCAAAACGAAGTACTTAGATTAATTATCAGGGCTTAACTGGTAATTAATTAATGGTAATTAATGATTGGTCTATCTTCTGGCACTCAACTTAATGTTGACTTGATTTATGTGTCAATAATGTAGCCTAGTTGGACTCATAAGGTTAACAAAATTGACTAGTAATTTAACTCTACCAAAACGAAATACTTATATAAATTACCAAGCCTTAACTCGTAATTAATTATTGGTAATTAATGATTAGTATATCTTCTGACACACAACTTAATGTTGACTTGATTTATGTCTTGATAATTTAGCCTAGTTGGACTTATAAGGTTAATAAAATTAACCAGTAATTTAACTCTACCAAAACGAAATACTTATATTAATTACCAAGCCTTAACTGGTAATTAATTATTGGTAATTAATGATTAGTATATCTTCTGACACACAACTTAATGTTGACTTGATTTATGTCTTGATAATTTAGCCTAGTTGGACGGAAAAAAATACCGAGATTCAATGCTGCCAAAACTAGGTTCTCACATTAATTTCCAGTGTTTAATTGCTAATTAGTTACTGGTAATTAATGAAATAGGGAACTGATGTCCAGTAATCTCAATTTACCAACAATGTTATCGAAAATTTCGAATTAAATCAGAAAGAACTTTACTGAATTACACTTCGACAGGAACAATACAGCTACTAGACAGGAAATCAGAAGATTTAGTAAATCAAACCACGAAAACGTGAATGAAATTGAATTAACTTCAGTTCAAGTCCTAAAAAGTATTGATCATGTACATTTGAGCTGAGCATTCATTTAGTTGGATGCTCTGATATATAGTCACAATACTTGTTTCCACTAGATATCTTACCAACTGGTTAGTCGTCTAGCATATGTTTTCTGTTCATATAAATATATTTTACCAGACCCATTTTGAAAAAAAACTCGTACATTACCAATATTTCAACAGATAAATAACAGAATAAGTTACTGCCCATGTATTACATATATCACATCTGAATAACATGCCAAGCATGTTTTTTTAGTTTCTATGAGATCTCAGTATAATAATCAGGACAATTGAAAAGTCCCCGGCCTACCATAGTAAAACAGAATTTTTTGGCAAAATTAGTTTTTTTTATTCAACATAATTCCCTTCAAGGGTGATACACTGATTATAGCGACCCTCCATATGTTCGATACCATTTTTGTAGTACCAATTGTCCTTTGCTTCAAAATAGGTCTAAGTTTCGGCGATCACCACTTCATTCGACGAAAATTTCTTCCCAGCGAGCATTTTTTGAGATCTGAGAACAGGAAATAGTTGCTGGGGGCCAGATCTTGACAATGCAATGGATGAAGAAGCAATTCGAAGCCCAGTTCATGGATTTCTGCCATTGTTTTCCCTGACTTGTGACACGGTGCATTGTCTTGGTGAAGCAGCACTTTCTTTTTCTTCAAATTTTTTCGTTTTTTGGCGATTTCGTCCTTCAAACTATCCAGTAACGCTATGTAATAATCGCTGTTGATGGTCCTTCCATTTTCAAGGTTGTCAATGAAAACTATTCCATGTGCAACCCAAAATACAGATGTCGTAAACTTACCAGCCGACTGTTGCGTTTTCGCACGCTTTGTAACGTGTTCATCGTGTGCAGTTTACTCGGATGACTGTCCGATTAGACTTTGGAGTGAAATGAGAGAGAGAATGACTTCGGAGCCATATTTCATCCATTGTGACATGTCAGCACACAAACTAGGGTTTATTAGGCTTGATCATCTTCAAACACTACTCCGAATCAACAACTCGTCGTTATTTTTGGTCAAAAGTGAGCTCGCGCGTCACCCACTTTGCACTCTTGAGCTTTCTTATACCCAAATATATATAATGATATGATGTACACATTCAGTTGATATATTTATGAGTATCTGCTATTTTATTCAATTTCAATTTACGGTCATTCAAAATCATTTTGTGGATCTTTTAAATATTTTCGTCGGTAATAACCTCTTTTGGGCGTCCACTGCATTCACTGTCTTTGGTGCTCATTTAACAACTTCCAAACTTAGCATACCAATCCTTGATAGTTGATTTTCCTAGGGCAGTGTTCGGAAACTCGGTATCAACCCAATTTTTTCTTCAAATGTATTTTCAAAAAGTAATATTTCATCAACACACGAAATTCCTATTTATCCATTTTTTTTTCACAATAACAAAAGTTACTTCACTCAAAATACTATAATTCACAAACTAATGATCCGAAAGCTGTCAAATTTATACACTCATGTTCTGAGAGTTATTGCTAACTTAAAAACATATGGATTTAATTATAGTAGAGCCATCTATGTGTCAGACCGGGGACTTTTCAATTGTCCTGTTAGTATACGAATATGAAAGAATGAATATTTAGAATAATAAGAATTATAAAAATATATTAACCTCCAATAAGAATATATTTTTGACTATTTGATAAAACACAAAACACTGTATAAACAAAATGCATTTCATTTAATTTAAAATTGTGTATGAAGAGACCTTTTGAATTCATTCTATTTGTGTTAATATGAAAAAAAAACGACAATGTTACTGAGAGGGTTAACTTTATCGGACAGTGACCACACGTGACTAAACTTTCCATCATTTGTATTTGTTAGGCACATGACTCTTATTTCGTTAGAATTTCAGTCCAGAATATAAAGTAACTTGGGATTCTTTTCGGTAACAGCGAAAATGCTTTATCTCAATTTCCAAACTGTCAGATAACCAACAAAATATAAGGAAATTATTTTTTATTTAACGTAAATATCGACTAATCCGTCATAAAAAATTCATACTGATTGTACGCTAATGTTTTTATTTTTATATATTAGTTGTGACTCTGGATTAATTTTATGAGTTTTTTTTCTGCGAATTCAAGTGTTTATTGTGAAATATTGCACACAATATTGTTTTTCAAAGTATTGTCTACAGTTAGTCACTATTTTTCCCTTTTTTTGCGCTAGATCCATAAGAAAGATATCCTAAAGTCCACAAGAAATCCGAAGAAAGCGAAATTATTTTACATTAAGATACATAAATTTTACCGGAGAAATTGTATTTTAACTTAATTTACCTACTATAAATATTTTATTTTTTTATTTTCTTTATAAATAATTTTACTACTATAAATCATATTCCACAAAAAAAACCTCAGTATTAACGGTAATTAATTAATGGTAATTACTGATTAGTATATCTTACACAACTTAGTGTTGACTTGATTTATGTGTTAATAATGTAGCCTAGTTGGACTTATAAGGTTAACAAAATTGACTAGTAATTTAACGCGACCAAAACGAAGTACTTATATTAATTACCAGGCCTTAACTGGTTATTAATTAATGGTAATTAATTATTGGTATATCTTCTGACACACAACTTAATGTTGACTTGATTTATGTGTTAATAATGTAGCCTAGTTGGACTTATAAGGTTAACAAAATTGACTAGTAATTTAACTCTACCAAAACGAAATACTTATATTAATTACCAGGCCTTAACTGGTAATTGATTATTGGTAATTAATGATTAGTATATCTTCTGACACACAACTTAATGTTGACTTGATAAGATACATAAATTTTATCGGAGAAATTGTATTTTAACTTAATTTACCTACTATAAATACTTTTTTTTTATTTTCTTTATAAATAATTTTACTACTATAAATCATATTCCACAAAAAAATTAACCCTCAGTATTCCATTATCAAAAAAAAGTAAGCAGCTATAACGATAGCTTAATACTCACGCGACAATTCAGTCTCAAAATCAATATTCAAGAAGTAATCTTAATTCAATCTTGAACGGTTGAGTGTCAGATACTCATTTAATATAGAAAACTCATTAACAATACAATTCGGTACAACGAGGATTAAGTGAAATGCAAGAATCTATTAAAATATTAATGATAAAACACCCCATCAGTTTGATATCAATTTAAAAAAAGACGAGGAAGTGAAAGTTTAATTTAAATTTTTTTTAATATTTGAATATAGATTCCAATATTAAAATTGGTAAAATATCGATTTATTTATAATATGATTATGAGTTCATGCTAAATAAATACAATTATAGAGGGTTTCTGGCATCTCATTAGTATTAAGAGTATTACAAAATGTAAATCGTACAGATGTAAGTCTCCTTTTTACCAACAAGAGTTTATCTGGACTAGACCTACTGTTTAACGTAGGTTCCGAAAACGTCCTCGGTATTAAGCCTACACATTGACGAGTGACCAACTTAGAAATCATCCCAGAAGATATACGGTCTTACCCACACTGGATACTGGCGTAACTGAGATCATTTTCCTTGTCGGATAATACACACTTGCATAGGACAATCACAAATATTAAAAAATCACATAACATAAATTTACGACCATGTCCCAGCAGGATTCGAACCCGCGACTATAGCAACAGCAGGTGGATCGTCCTGTCGCCTTTACCACTATGCCGACCAATTTTGTTTTTTTTTGTCACTTTGACGGGTTTCGTCATTTCTCGACTATATAATAGTACGGTGTTGACATAGAGGGAACGTGGACAGACATAAAATGTATATATAAAATAATAAATTAATAAATAAATAAAATCAATAACACAAACAGGGGGCTAAAAGTATAAATACAATTTAAAAATGAACACAAATACAGGACTACAAACACAACCAAATGAAGTAGAGGTGCTATACCGACAGCACACATCAGGACCCATACCGAAGTGGTAATGGTTATTTGATCAGTAACACCAAACTTAGCATAGGCTAGATTCTATGGAGAAAATCCATTTACTTAGTTCAAATTTGGGTGAGCCGTGGACAGTCGTTCAGTATGTGGTAGACTGAAATAGGGGCACGGTGACAAAACTCACAGTGAGCAGGCGGGCTTGCAGTCATCAAGTGACTGTGCGAGAAATGACAGTAGCTCAATCTCAGTCGAAGTCTCAGAGAAAAAATCAGGTTTAATCTCATAGAGTCTGTTGTGGTTGGCCTCCTGGGACCAACGATGTTGTACTCCGTTAATTGAGAAACAAGATACGAATGGGATAAGGTCAGTGTGTACAGTAACATCCGTGATGGGGAGGGGAGAAGAGGCTGCTTATTTAGCCGCACAATTCGCGCGCATTTCCCAGTACACCAACAAGAGAAAGGATTTATAGTAAACTTGTCCTGATCCCATTCCGATAGAGGGTACGGATGACTGACAGTCAGTCACTGACCAGGTGATGGTTCAACTTCTGTTCCAGGAAACATTCGAAAGCATTTCGAGAGTCGGTCAGGATTAGCCATTCTTTGAATCATTGTGCTGTAGCTTTGTTATTAAAACTAAAGATAACTAAGCCAGGGAGATCAGTTTTGACATGACTACGTTTACATCTACCATATTAGTTACAAGTGATTTATTTTTGTGGATTGTGGTTACTATATTACATTCATTAACCCATAGTTTTTTTTTATTTAGAATAAACACAAAAAATACTTCTACCTTTTCATTGTATGAAGAATATAAAAAATACTTTCAACAAAAATCACATCTCAATATCTTTTTTAACTATAGGTGTTATCTATAGAAATAACCGAAGATTTTTTAGCCTTTATATCCTGGTAATGTTAATACAGATATAAAGACCAACTGAATAGCTTTTATAAAACGTAATGGATCTTTTATTCGACGATTATTGATGGAAATTCATTTTACAGGGTTCCATTGGTATATAAAGGATGATTACACAAAACTTTTAACTAAGAAAGTTCAGCTACCTATCTACCATTTCAAGGAAACTTCTAATATTCGTTCAATGCAATTTCCTAATCTTAGATAATACGTTTTCGCGTATATTTGAGAAAATAAAACGGATACCTTCAATAACATTTCTTTTCAGTTATACAGTTATTTTTAATAATACCATTCAACAAATTTCCGGATATTATCTCAAGAAATTACACTATGTCATTATTCCTTGATATAATACGAATACGTACATATTGTTTTTATGATGTTTTTGTTCCCAGATAAAAATCCAAATTTTAACCAGGAAATGTATTTTGATGTAAAAATACTTTTTAGTATAATTGGCTTTCACGCTGGATGTCAAATGTATCTCTAATTATAAGGATCTTCTACAGCACTATACCAGAAGTGTAGGTTTTCATATTTCTTGATAATCTTTTAGGATGTAGCAACATCTTGATGTGAGTATTCTCAGTGTTCATCACTAAATTAATCAATGAAAAATTTATATACTGGCTAGTGAAATCTGTTAAAAAAACCAGAAAGCAATTACCGATAAACTTACGGCACTACATGTAACATCAGAATAAAATGATATTTATTACTAACATTTTTACGAAATTATTATTAGATAATATTTTAGTGTTAAGTGGTGTAATAGTAATTTGATATAAAATACTATAAGTTAAAACTATTTTAATGAAATAAATCCCTTAATCTTTAATTGATTGATGAATGTTTCTTATATTTAAGATATATCTTAAATATTCTATCGCTTTTGACTCGATATATAATGGTCGTTACGTTTTCCGAGACTACAATAATCCTCTGCGATAGTTAGCCTAATCGATGATATCGATTTAATTTTAAATATCATTTAATGCTTTAAAAATTATTGCACTATTAAACAATTTTCTTATCAGTCGTTATATCATTGTTATATATTATCATCGAAAGTACAAAGCCGTTAATCTGACTTAAGTCTTGACTGTACGACAATTTAGATTATATTAGGAATTGTTTATTAAGTTTTGAATGTTGGCCAGAAAGCAACATCACAAAACAATATAAAATTGTTATTAGTACAGTAATTTAAGTGATAAAAACAGTATATACACAAATAGTAAAATGGCGGTAAGTTCTAAAGATATTACTATCTCAATTCAATTAATATTAGTATCATTTTCTACAAATGTTTCTACAATTTCCTCGGTAGTTAGTATGTTCAAGAAATGAAACCATAGTGCTGAAATACTTTCAATCAATTTGCGTTATAGGGATTTTCACTTCTTTTGGTTCTCCCTCATCGCTTGTAAACATATGGAAATAATTGATGTATCAACTACTAAGCTATTGCTGCTTGAGTTGACTTTTCGTCCAATTCATTTTGCAGTTCATTCGTCTTCTAGCCTTTTTAGTCTTCCAGTCCATTGACATCAAAATCGCCACTTATTCATTATTCAAAGCAAAACCAACAATTGGGATATAACGGAGTAGTTTTACCATAAATTTCTAAAAGTGCTTGATAAACTTGACAGCAGTCAATATAATTCGGTCTATGTACAGTGAATAAGTGGCTAATACTAAATAGAAAACTGTTACGTTATATAAGGACAGGGGCCTACTAAATTATATTTTTTATATCTAGAGCATCGTCAAGATGCTTTAGATATAGGATAAAATAGAGGCCAATACATCACCCAAAAGTTTAACTCTTTATTGTCCATTTATAAACGTACTACTTACTAATATATTTAAGAAGTCTGATCTCTGCATATGTTTAATTTTTATCATTAAATTCAACATTCTAGTTCAAATAATATAAAATTGTAGCATGCATTCTTTGAAGGTTAATACTACTCAGACATCATGACTATTCTGGTGTGTTATTTGTTTGTCAGACCAGAGAATTATTTAATGATGTTTTACGATTGTTAATATTAGAGAAATTTCATCCGGTGTTATAATGAACTATTTTTTATAACAATTTTTACTATAACAATAAATAGCGGAGGTATCCACAGAGTGGTATCCAGAAAAATTTATTGTGCCATACAAAATATTTATTGTTTTTCATCAAAATTTGAAATACATCTGGGCACTGTCTCCAACTTTGATATAGTTCAGTGCCCATCACTTAATAAAGTAGTGTAAAAAGGTGATTAAACTAAACTTATATTAAACATTTATAAAAAACTATCTCTCAAACACAAGCCTAAATTAATGCATACGTTTTCGCTGGCCAACATATAATGGCTTTGAGACTGTGTGTGTATTTTATGATGATAACACTATTGGAGGCAATACAACCTATTATTTAAAATGTTATGCTTAGTTCTTAGTTCTAAAACGACTACCATTCTCCATAAAAAATTACATTCACAAATTCATTAAAGCAATTAGTTTAAAATCCAATATAAACAATGTTAGATTAATTGATATTGTCTACTTTAAACTTGTCTTTACTAAACGTGCAAATACTCAATTGGAAAGATCCATCTCAAAAACTTAATTCATCAAATATTATAGATTCGGCATAACCACAATCCCCATAAAGACACCCGAGAATGGACTAATCTAATGAGCATTCAAAGTTTGTGAAACTTTATCTTAAATTAAGCATTGATTTTCCCAAAAACAGAGACAAGACTTATTAAAGATTCTAATAGTTATATTTCGCAAAATTTGAATGTCCTATTAGGAGGTAGAATTTGTACATATTGAAAGACCCTTTATTCCCAAAGCTTTAATTTTCAGAAGAAGCAGAATAGGCCAGCAGGAAATGCCGACAACGATGAAAATTCAAGATCAAATTGGGACAATCCAATTGAATTTGTACTTTCCTGTCTAAATTATGCAATTGGCTTGGGAAATGTTTGGAGATTTCCATATCTTTGTTATAGTAATGGAGGCGGTGAGGATAAATTCATTTATTTCTGGAAATAAAAACTGATATTTATTGTGATAATGTAGAGTCTTTTTTTCTGTTATGTCTACTCTGAAATATTGTATGGAAATAATTTTATCCCACATACTTTTAGAAGTTTAGTTAGTAGAAATACAGTAGCGAATGAAAACATGCAATAATTACTTTGTTAATCAAAGTGATTAATCCTAGTAATCTCTATATAATTTTAAAAAATACAGATTATGTTAACAAATATTGATTATATTGCATGATATCTAAAGTCAACATAATTCCTGACAATTTTTACACATATATTAATGTTTCCTAATTGTATAAAATTTTAGGTGCCTTTTTGTTAGCATATTTTATCATGCTCATTCTGATGGGAACTCCAATATTCCTACTGGAATTACTGATAGGTCAATATTCAGGACTGGGCCCTGATATGGCCTTTCGTCACATAGCACCAATATTTACAGGCTTAGGTTACTGTTGCTTGCTAGTTATCTTTTTCATTACGGTCTACTACATGATGATTGTTTCTTGGACAATATTTTACTTCTTCGACTCCTTTACCAAAGATCTGGGATATGGACGATGTAATCATGCTTTTAATAGCGTAGGTAAGTAAAAATAATTAATAAAATTTATATTTGCGCCCTGTATTATATAACATGCTTTTCATCTAAAATCGAAATTATGTCAGTGACAAGGTCAACTTCTTTTGATTTGAAATTTTTCAAAAACAAAAATTTTATTTGCCAATATTCATCTTTTTCGTGCCCTTGGTTTTTCACCATATTATTGTATTTGTTGTCATCGCCTGAAACTTGGCATAGACCCAAACTATTGATTTATGCAAAGGATCAAAATAAATATCGCATACCATTGGTTAATCATTCAAATCAACTATAAATCACATTTTATTTGATGCCTTATGTTATTACTAGTCCAGAATAGAAAGAAAAATCCGTTTAATTATTCGAAAGACGAAAATAGATCGCAAATCGTGGAAATAGAACTTATTCGTTATATATATAAGGATTGGGAATTAATTTTGAGGGATTGTAAATTTAAGACAATAGGGAAGATGAATATGTCTGAAAAACTACTTTCTGATAGTTCTACGAAATTACTTTGCCCGAAATTAAAGTTCCTTTTGCAAAAAAATCTATTAAAAAAAAATTGACGTTTGAAATCGTAAAATTTTAATTGCGTGACGTAGTAATTTTAGCCATACTGGAAGGTATGTATGGGTACAGGTCTTATTTATACATTATATTAATAAATTAATGTTATAATTAGATATTCTATCATGTATCGATGGTGTTAGGGCTCCTAAAACAATTATATATCACTAAAAAACCCAACAAGTTGTTTATTTTGATTCCAAAGCAAAAAAAATATTGAAGAGCGGGAGCCAATCAACTATTCACAGCAAAAATGTCATTCCAATGAAAGTATTTATTATCTTAAGTACCTTTAATTATGTCTAAAGTGTAATTAACGTAATATGGGGCTAAATAACAAGGTTGATAACATTTGAAGTTAGGCCTCATTTATTTTGTTTATTATGCATAAAGTGCCTATAATGTTGTTCTTTTCTCAGTTGCAAAATTCAATTACAATTAATTCATTTATTTACACAAATTTTACACTGTAATTTGATATAATATATCTATCAAATATATAAAATGAATATGTTTGTAGCCCTATTGAAGATACAATTTACAATCATAAAATTTTTCAGTAGATTTACCATCGATACAATTTTGGTTTAGCTTCAAAAAATAAATTCAAATCACATCAAAATCAAAATCTATATCAAAAATTGTAGATTTCTTTGATGTAGAATCTCCGCAGCGTTTGTAAAACTATTGTTGAACATTAACAGCATTAAGAATTGCTTAATCAACACACACCCAATTATTTTTTATTCATTAACTTAAAAAGAACAAACGCTTCACTCTAACTATTTACTCCAACGCTGCTTTAACTCTTGGTGTTCTTTTCTCAAGAATAACTTCTTTTTGGTGAATTTACATGGTTTTGACAGAAAGCTGGCCATTCAACTGATGATCTTTTTGATTCAGATCTATTTTCAGCACTTCCAAACTATGAATATTTGAATGGTTGAAGCATTTTTCTTTTCGGATAAAAAAACGCTAAAACATATGTATATTCTTAAGAATTACAAATTAATTTTGGAAAGCGCAAAGCATTCAGCTATTAGATTCTTCATACTAGTCAAAAATATGTGATTTCTTTTATGTAGAATCTCCACAGCACTTGACAAATCATTAATTGGCTTCAACAGCATTATTTACCATCAAGAATTGTTTAATCAACAGACAGAATGATTGTTTATCCATTATCCTAAAAAGAACAAAAGTTAATTCATTAAGTATTGTAAACTCATATTTGGATTGATCTGAAATCACAAAACTTCGACATAAATAGTAATAGTTTTAGTTTAAATTACGATGATTATTTTATATTGAACATATTTCCGCAATAACAATGAATCAAAAATGTTTTGAGAAATTTAACTGAAAAGAAACCAGGAAAAAATTATTTTAAGCAATTCGTTTTCTTTTAAAAAAAATAGTCACTTCTATTCCATAAATAACCGAAGCATATCTCCTAATATTCGGTTTGTTTTTTTTTATTTTCTCATGTCAAGGATTATAAATGGCTGTTGCTGAAAGATTTTTTCCTTCGTTCAGTTTCACAGCCTATCCTGTGAGACTGTGTGAATCTTACGGACTTAGATAATTGGATTTTAGTTGGTTGTGAAAAAATCATTCACGTAGAAATATCGTTACGTATTTGTATCAATATATATCGAGCAAAGATAAAACATTACAGGGATTTTATAACATTGGTACTTACATACAGTTATATACTGTATGTTATAGAAAATAATGATGAATTTGATAAAAATTTCAGTAATATTTCGAATGTACTAACATTCAAGCAACAAAATTTCAATTTGTACAGCATACTATTAATATTTATAAGATTGTTACTTAAGAGTGTTATAAAGAATTATTATTATTTAAGATAAAGAAATTAATTGTGCAACTTTTCCTGAATAAGTGAGCTGTCCTACACTATCAAACAAGCAATACATATAACCTGTACAATAAAATAGAGATCATATATTGCCAATGAAGTTTGTAAGGGGTAAAATTCGTTTTAAACTTTGAGCGGATTTTCATTCTCATTCTATGCTAGTTAGCTAGAGATAGAGTGCTGTCTGATGCGTTAAAACATGTAATCGAACCAACTTGTAAAATTAGATACAGGTTGATATTAGTGGGCCATGTTGCCAAAGTCCGAAAAATTATTTAAAACATTAGTAATAATAATTAGAAATTATAAACCGGCACATATTGTAAACCAAAAAGCAAAACTGATCACCCACAAGGAATTCGCGATTGACATTGCAATTTTTCGTCATTTGAGTGAATTGTATGTAAGGTTTACACCAACAGATTTGCAGCAACTAAACAGAATTTAGACAACAAAGGCTTATCAAATAGATAAAATCGAATACTTAATTTAATGTTAATTATAAAAACTACTTGAACTCGTTATACTTTATATTACAGAAGATAAAAATTTACAATAATTATAAGGAATATTTCCAATAAATTGAAAAAAACATTGATAAAGTAAAGTTAATTGAAAATGGACAAAAATTATCAGTTTCGAAACCATTTTGACAAAACAAAAACATTTTATTTGTACTAGAAAGTACGTTTACATTTACGGTCATTAAGCCCCCTACAGTCGGTTTCATGAGCAATATTTCATTAACGTCTAAATGAAGCTGAAAAACGTTAGAATTAATATTACGTGTGAGGTGAATTGTAAGTAGTACATAAAGGAAACCCTACACGGAATACCGAACTTACGCTAAAACCTAATGGGGCAGTTCTATGTCGAAAAGCGCTGAAGCCGCAATATAATGTAGGATGTCCATTTTTAGAGGATGGCTATTGATATAGCTGATCCATTTTAGGATATTGAAACGTATAAATCGTTCTAGTAATGGATTATTCGAGTGCGAAACCTACGCTTGTCAATTAAGTACATCCAAGTTATTATACTTTTTCTTTATTTATGGTTTTCTTCGATAAGAGTTTCTCTTATATCAAATATTAATATTATTTTTAGTTTATAAATTCCACTGGAAGTTGCAACTGAAATTGATAACCTCAATCCTAGAAATGCGCTATACCAGATGACATTTCACCTGGATCATTGAAAGAACTACCACGAAAAACAATCATCATGTCAACAACCGGAATGCTTTAAAATTACACAAATAATGATGCTCAAAAAACCTGTCAAACCTGCAGAACAAGTCGAATCTTACAGGCCTATTTCGCTACTACCTGCAATATCAAAGCTATTTGAGAAACTGATATTTAAATGTGTTACACATTTAGTAACAATACCAGTTTGGTCTTCGAAATCACCATCCAACAATCGATCAAGTGCACAGAGTAACTGCGGCTATTGAAAGAGCGTTTGAGGAAAAGAAATACTGACCCGCAATATTCCTGGATGCCTCACAAGCTTTTGATCGGGTTTGGCATTTGGGATTAATCTGTAAGATGAGTAAATTGTTGCCGCGTAATTATTGTCAATTGCTGGAGTCATATATATTCGGAAGAAGATTTAGAGTATCGCACGAAATGGCGTTCTCGACATTTAAAAATATCTCGGCTGGAGTGCCACAAGGTAGCGTTTTAGGACCTCTCCTGCTATACACTGCTGACATTCCAACAACAAAAGAAACACTTCTTGGAACCTTCGCTGACGACACAGTTATTATGGCAAAAGATATATCTCTGCCTAGGGCAATAGAAAAAGTGCAAGTGGCAGTCAACAAAATCTACAAATGGAGACAATATTGGAAAATTCAACTTAATAGCTCCAAATCTGTCCACGTTAATTTTGCATTGAGGCGAAATAATAAAAACTTAATTATATCACTCAATGGAATCCCGATTCCTCAAGCAGAATCAGCTAAATACCTTGGAATCCATCTTGACGGTAGATTACATTCTAAGCATCAAGTTAGACAAAAGGCAAAACACATTAGAACCAAAATAAAACAATTATACTAGTTAGTCGGAAGATACTCCCAACTTTATCTAAAATCAAAGAGGTTGATCTGTAATATAATTATAAAGTCAGTTTGGACCTATGGGGTGCAAATACGGGGTTGCACTAAAAACTCAAATCAACTAGTCATACAACGCTGTCAAAACAAGGCTCTTCGATTGATTACCAATGCCTATCGCTATGTAACCAACGATGACCTGGAAATCAAATGGATTTTCGAAGTAATCCAAGATTTCGCCATGAAACACGAAAGAAGATTACTAAATCATACTAACGCGGAAGCAATACAGCTGCTGGACAGCGCGCAGGATGTCAGGAGATTGAAGCGAACAAAACCATACGAACTTATATAAAGTGTATACATTTAGTGTAAACTATAGCTATAAGTTAATAATTAATAAATAATTATAATTTTATAATTGAGGAATACATACTGATGTATTTTCTCGTACTCGTCTTGTTTGTTAATTAATCTAAGTACATAGGAAAAGTAGTAATAAATTAATTGTAAATTAAGATTGTACTAAGCTAGATACGCTAGATAGATAGAGATGTTATAAAAATAAAAAAAAAATTATAAATACGAAATGACTGAAGATGAACAAATATAAATACAATAAAGATGTTATATTATATTATTTTAGTTAATTTCTATGATTATGTAGCAGTTTTGGGAACATGTGTTTCAGATATATAATATGTATTCAAGTATTCATGAATTTCTGCAAAATTCACACCAAATTACAAGTTTTACCCTATATATTCGCACTTAATGGCTTCTTGATATATTAGCAGGTCTTTAAATGGGAGACTGTTACTTTATGATATATCTGTTCATATAAAAATGAGTTTCGTCACTTAACATGATTTTTTCTCTCCAAATCTACTATTACTAAGAGTAATGAATCAATATGCAAATCTACATGTGTAGGTTCTTAGGCGAGATGAGGAATAAAGACACCACTTTTATAATGTTATTGAACTCTTTGTAAATTTTCATGGTAATTTATCCAATAATACCAAATGTACCGGAAAGTCATTGTCGGGTTTTTTTAGCAGATATCGCTAGGTTTAAGTATGGAATATTATGATTTGACGCATATGTAATTTTATTCTTCTGGCATCAAGCTTCAAAGCTATATATACTATATTTTGCGAAAGTAACATCGTCATAGAGTTATACCTCTTTAAAAATGTCAAGTTTATTGTCTTTCAGCAAACAGGTATTTGCAGCACGCATTACTTTTTTTATTTAATCAAAAAAAAAGCATCGCTTGCTCGTACAAACTTGCAGTGAGGCACGGTTTAGAAAATTTAAAAGTGGTGATTTCGATATGCAAGACAAGGAAAATTCTGGTAGATCAAAAAAATTTGAAGATGCGAAACTGCAAAAAGCATTAAATGTGGTCTAAGAAACGATTAGCGACCGATTACCAGCAATAGAGAATATTAAGAAGATGGGAAGACGGGTGCCATACCAATTAAATAACAGTAAAATGGAAATTCGAAAAATCGTCTGTGAAATGCTGCTTCAAAGGTATAATGCGAAGTCTTATTATAATATAAGATTATTATAAGATAAGTCTTATGCGAAGAAGTATTTTCAAAACCGTAAGCGCAAAAAATCATGGTTATCACCTGGAGAAGCTTTCCAATCAAATCCAAGGCCAAATCGTTTTGGTCGCAAGACAATGCTCTGTGTTTGGTAAGACCAGAGTGGCGTGGTGTATTACAAACTGGTTAAACCTGGAGAAATAGTTAATAGTGACCACTACCGACAACAAATTGTCATTTTGAACCATGCATTGATCGAAGAACGTCCAGAAGGAGCCCGAATATACGGAAAAGTGAACGATAACGTGCTGTACTATAAAGCAAAATCGATCAAACTAGCGTTGAAAGCACATATTGGATATTGGATGGGACATATTATCATACCCGACGTACTCTTCATACCTTGTCCCGTTCGACTATTAATTTTTAGCAACAATGGGACACGCGCTTACTGAACAGCACTTCGTCAATTTCGAAGAAGATAGAAAATGGTTCGATGAACGGTTTTGTTCAAAAGACAAACAGTTCTTTTAGGATGGCATCCATAAATTGCCTGAATGATGGACAAAATGTATAAAATCAAATTGCCAATACTTTGAATAAATACATTTTTCTATTATCTTCAGAATTATGTAGTTTTTTTTTCGGAAAAAAAACGGTAATGACTTTTCGGTACATCTGGTAAATATCATAAATGTCTAAATTTGACTATAACTTTATCAACTTTCCATTACCTTTCCAAATTCGAGTGTTTAATATAAAAAATGCATATACATACCTTTAAATAAACTTTTCTTTTATATTACAGGGTGTTATAGCGCACTAGAAGAAGCCAATTGTCTCCAAAATCAAACATGGTATAACAATAGTTGCATGTTAACAAATCAGTTATGCAATTCGCTAAATGCAAAAGAAGTAAATCGAACGTATTGTGCTATCATTAATGAAAATGGCGATGAAGTACACATATCTATACACAGTCTAGTCAACAGAACTCTAGCAACATCAGAATATTTCAGGTAAATAGTCAATGTCATCAAGTCGTCATATCAATAACATTTAACTGAAGAAAAAGATCGAATATTAAAAAAAAATGTAGATTGAATACTGATCATCACAAAACAGCGAAAAAAAACCCGAAACATCTGGTCAATATTTAAACGGGATTAAGGTGAAATAGGCGGGAAACCTCGAAAAAAGAATAAAATCAATATAAAAATGTAATAAAATAAAAGGAAGCAGCAAAACTGTATTTGTAAATGCACCCTTGAGAGGCTCACAGTTAGATATATTTTATACGAACAGCCAAATCCCACCTAAACTCCAGAAAATGCCAATACTCAATAGGGAATAACCGCGGTTGTATCATTTCAGTTTTTCGTCTTTAATTATATTAAGTCAATTTACTTAAGTTTATAGTTTATCTTACGACAATAAAATACATGGACGAACAAAAAAACTATTTATGAAAACCAATATTATCAGTTTTAAGGTTAAGAAACCGTATTTGACATCAGGTTTTTATATTAATTTTCCTTTTCCTTTGCAAAATATGTAAATAAATTCGGTTCGCCTTATTCACCAGACTATTGCCTCTTTGAATTATCAGTTGTTCACTCTGATATCATCTGGTCCGGCATTAATATTTTTACTAAGCATATGTTTATAACCATGTAAGTATCAAGTATTATAACAAGTATACAAGTATAATTATCAAGTAAAAGTAATTTCGTTGATATCATATTTGGAAATAACTAATTATATTACTCATAAGAAAGGCTCATATGTCTTTTTTTAAATTAATTACGTCTTACATTAGATATGCTTAGTATAATCTTAATATACAAATTAATTTATTACTACTGTTCTGTTGTAATTTTATTAATACATAAACAAGGGGAAATATGAGATATGGTTGCTAAATCACAGCAATAGAGCTACGGGACAACAGGCAGGAAATCAGAGGATTGAAGCGAATCAAACCACACTATTCTTAACATTAGCTAAAGTAGTTTAGTTTTATTTTAATTTCGCCCTGTTTATGCATTAATAATGCAAGTAGAACAGAATAGTAGTAATTAATTAATTTGTAAATTAAGAATGTACTAAGCATATCCAATGTAAGATGTAATTAATTAAAAAAAATCATGATTGATTATACATCACATCTTATAGATTATTTTAAATGTTCAATATTGTTTAATATAGCAGAAGGAGAATATATAATGTCATTTATAAAATAAAGAGCAGTAACTCTATCTAGCCATCATCAGATGCACTAAAAAAATACAATGAAATTTCCGTTTTCCTTTCTTTATAGGGAACATGTTTTGGGTATCGGAGAGGCTACGTGGGAAAATTTTGGTGGAATGAGATGGGAAATATTCGGTTGTTTGATATTCTCATGGGTGGTTTGCTATTTTGCTATACTCAAAGGCATAAAAACATCCGGAAAAGTAGTGTATTTCACCGTATTGTTTCCTTATTTTATCCTAACCGCCCTCGTGATCCAAGGAGCTATATTACCAGGAGCTATCGACGGTATCCTGCTTTATCTCCGACCTGATTGGAGTAAATTACTAGAGGTTAATCTCTGGGCATCAGCTGCATCACAAACATTTTATTCATTTGGCATTGGTAAGTTATTATTTAATTAAAACGTATATTTTACTCTGGTTTCTTTTAAAAGAAAATTCCGCAATTAAAAAAAAAATTTCGATATACTCGAAGTTCTATAAATCACCCGATATTAAGTTATTTCTTTCATATTCACGATTTCAAAGGTTCTGGCGCGAACAAATAAAGAACTCAATATACTTAACAAAGGAAAGCTGTTAGAAAAGTTTTTTTACAAGTAAACGTCGTATTTGTGATGAAGTTTCCAATATTTGTGACATATTCATATTTCCCTTTTGCTAAACTCTTAACAAAAAAGACCGATTCTATTCATTGATATTAGACTTACAACAGCATATGTCTTTTATTTTCAAGAATTAATTTATGATGAAGTTACATAGGCGGATATTGCAAATATATTTATTGCAGTTCTATATTGAATAAATTTGACAATATCCTGAACAATTACACTGTTTCACAAGTTTCTTTATTCCATAGCATTAAATAAAGCAGCTTTTTCTATCAAATTGTACCTGCTGAACACTAAAACTTCTTAAATTATCCTAAATAAATAAAGACACTATGAACATATTCATTAATTTAATAAAAAAATAGTAATATATATTTACAAAGAGACAATGAATCAAAATAGCTCAGGTTTAAGTGGTCAATAAAAAAATGAGTGATATATTCTGAAAGAAAATAACGAAATATAAACTTTTCCTCTGGTGAATAGTAGAATCTATTGTTACTACAAACCAGCAGATATCTGTTAACATTTTAGCATTCTACGTTCCTTGATATCGTCCTTCTAACTGTTTTATAACCTGGTGAAAGCGTTCACCTTGTTCGTCACTCACCATTCCAAGATTAGGGGGAAAAATCGAAAATGGAATGTAAGAAATGTATTTTTAAAAACTTTCTGCACCCCATGGTTTTATTTTTTTTTAGAAAAGTCATTCGCTAAAAACTCGGCGTTTTCAACTTTTTTAAGAAATACATACTGATGTACTGTATTACGTCCTCGCCTTGTTTGTGTATTAATACAAGTACAACAGAACGGTATTAAAAATAATTTATAAATTAAGATTGTACCAAGCATATCTAATGTAAGATGTAATTAACTAAAAAAAATTCAACTATAAGATTGCCTAAAAATCCATGAATTAGTTTCTTGAGAGATAACCAAGTCGCTAACCCGGTTATATTTTTATCGAATTTATTTTTTCTATAAGTTGTCATATTTGTGGGACAACAAAAATGTCTGCTTTTAATTTAATATCACTTAGTTTAGAGAAAACAGTTTTCAAATACAAAAATTTTGCCCCATACACACAAAAACACCCAATATATTCGGGTGTTCCGCAGGGCAGTGTTCTTGGCCCATTGTTATATCTATTGTATACAGCTGACCTACCAACCTCACGAAACACTACTGTTGCAACATATGCTGACGATACAGCGGTTTTATTATCACACGAGGATCCAATGTCAGCCACAAGAAACCTCCAACTTCAACTTTCATCTTAACAAAGTTGAATTGTGGTTGAAATTCACTTAGTTTAGAGAAAACAGGGCAGTGTTCTTGGCCCATTGTTATATCTATTGTATACAGCTGACCTACCAACCTCACGAAACACTACTGTTGCAACATATGCTGACGATACAGCGGTTTTATTATCAGACGAGGATCCAATATCAGCCACAAGAAACCTCCAACTTCAACTTTCATCTTAACAAAGTTGAATTGTGGTTAAAAATCACTTAGTTTAGAGAAAACAGTTTTTAAATACAAAAATTTTGCCCCATATGCACAAAAACACCCAATATATTCGGGTGTTCCGCAGGGCAGTGTTCTTGGCCCATTGTTATATCTATTGTATACAGCTGACCTACCACCCTCACGAAACACTACTGTTGCAACATATGCTGACGATACAGCGGTTTTATTATCACACGAGGATCCAATGTCAGCCACAAGAAACCTCCAACTTCAACTTTCATCTTAACAAAGTTGAATTGTGGTTGAAATTCACTTAGTTTAGAGAAAACAGTTTTCAAATACAAAAATTTTGCCCCATACGCACAAAAACACCCAATATATTCGGGTGTTCCGCAGGGCAATGTTCTTGGCCCATTGTTATATCTATTGTATACAGCTGACCTACCAACCTCACGAAACACTACTGTTGCAACATATGCTGACGATACAGCGGTTTTATTATCACACGAGGATCCAATATCAGCCACAAGAAACCTCCAACTTCAACTTTCATCTTAACAAAGTTGAATTGTGGTTGAAAATCACTTAGTTTAGAGAAAACAGTTTTCAAATACAAAAATTTTGCCCCATATGCACATAAACACCCAATATATTCGGGTGTTCCGCAGGGCAGTGTTCTTAGCCCATTATTATATCTATTGTATACAGCTGACCTACCAACCTCACGAAACACTACTGTTGCAACATATGCTGACGATACAGCGGTTTTATTATCACACGAGGATCCAATATCAGCCACAAGAAACCTCCAACTTCAACTTTCATCTTAACAAAGTTGAATTCTGGTTGAAAACGTGGCGTATCAGAGCAAATGAGGCAAAATTTACCCATGTGACATTCACCCATTGTAGAAGAACATGTCCCTATATCCCCTTATCATGAACTTCCGCAAGCAGACAACAGCAACAGACAAGAGCAACGTTAAATATCTGGGAATGCATTTCGACCGACGTTTACACAGGAAATCATACAGTAACAAAACGCAAACAGCTTGGTGTTAAATTAAACCAAATGTACTGGCTGAGAGGGCGTAAATCTAAATTATCCTTAGATAACAAGGTCTTGTTGTATAAGTCAATAAGTAGGCCCATTTAGACTTATGGTATTGAACTGTGGGGTACTACTAACAAATCTAATATAGATATCCTCCGGAAGATCCAGAATAAAGTGTTACGAGTCATCGTCGATGCTCCATATTACGTGTCCAACAAACTGAGTCAGCGCGAAATCCCAATAGAACCCATAACGAGTGTGATTCGGAGTGTTAGTGAGAATTACTCTGAAAGACTATTAGTGCATCCCAATGCACTTAACCTTATTTTTGTTAAGACTTAAGTTAAATTTGAGTTTTAGTGATTTTGTCATATATTGTTTGCTATTCTATGATTTTATGTTTGCTATTTATTAATTGAAGTATTACTTCTTAGATTATAACGTATTTTGAACCACTTTCATCTCGCTTTGATTTGTTTTATTTAATTTTTACTACGATACAACCAAATATATTCTTTTATTTCAGCTTGTGGATCTTTAATAACCCTAGCATCATATAATAACTTCAAGAATAACTGCATACGTGACGCTGTTATTGTGAGTGCAACCAATGCTTTTACTTCCGTATATGCTGGTTTCGCCATATTTTCAATGTTGGGATATTTAGCCAATCAAATGGACCTTCCAGTTTCTGAAGTAGCTGATGATGGCCCAGGTTTAGCATTCATCGCATATCCAGAAGCAATACTCAGGCTCCCAGCTCCGACAGTCTGGTCTTTGTTATTCTTTTTTATGCTATTCATTTTAGGACTAGGTACACAATTTGCTGGAATTGAAGCGATAAGCTGCAGTATTTTAGACAAGTAAGAAGCAGTACATATTTTTATTCGATACATTTAAAGCGTAATCCATGAAACGACTGTGAATTAATTTTAAAGCTCTTGTTTATGTTAAGACTTTGCGAGTCTATTTTATAAATCTCTATTTATAAATCTCAAGTTCTTTTCGACATTTTCATTCAAAGTATGTTTTGAAATATATACGTCCCAACCAAAACTGATTTGGTAGAGGCGAAATATGAAAAAACGAAGTGAAATGAAGATTTTGATGATGTGTAATTTAAACTAGGTGAATGACAAACGATTCCTTATATAGCTTATCCATATTTCCAGATGACAAACGTTTAACTAGTGCTTTGTTCTCGAGAGATTCCATAAAGTCCATGTATTTGTCTTGGAATTGGAAGTATGTGGAGGCAAGACAGTGTTCTATGAGAGAAAAGAGATTTCTTGGTGTGAACTGAATATCAGTGGAAGACGAAATTTCAACTTATTGTTACTCTGATTTGTTTATCTTATTTGTATTCCCCATCAGTTCCAAATGATAACAATTTATCATTGGTATTCAGTTAGATTTGGACTTTTAGTTCCTCTCTATCCCGCTGATTCCATTAACTAGGTTATCATTTATTAATTATATCAAAATCACTATAATCACTATTTATATTTATTGAACTTTAAACTTTGTGTTCATGATTCTCCATGATTAAATAATAATACAAAAGCTTAATGAAAGAGCTTTGACATTAATAGTTGCAAAAGTTATCAAGTATTAAGTTTACCTTCTATGTACCCTCAAAATTAATTGACAGTCCTAGTAGTTAACATTTAAATATAAAATAAATTGTATATTTTTAGATGGGCACATCTGAGACCATATAAATCATACTTAAATCTTGTATTATGTATCATATGTTTCGTATTAGCAATTCCCATGTGTTTCTCTGGTGGTGTTTACCTATTTACCCTAATGGAATGGAACACTGCGTCATGGGCTATCATGTTAATAGGTGATAATTTTATGACATTTGCATATCAATCAATAAAAGTGTGGAATATGAAATTAATTTTAGGTTTTGCTGAGGTTGTCTCAATTTCTTGGTGCTATGGATGTACAATATTTTTAAGCCATATGGGCGACATGAAAATGACAATGAGATCATTCTGGAAAGGATATTGGTGGGTTTGTTGGGTTATAATAACACCATTTACGTTACTGGTAAGTGTTAATAGAAAACGGATCGATTTATAACTGATTACCATTATTTAAAGGCCATTTTTGTTTTTCAAATGGTTTTCTATCAACCAGCTTCATACGAAGGTTACGAATTTCCAGTATGGGCTGATGTTGTTGGATTATTAATTGGTATCAGTACCTTGGTACCATTTATAGTCGGTCTTATATATGTTTTTTGGAAAAAAGAATACGTAAGTTCATCAAAAATGTTTACTTATTGCTATTATAATATATATGTACGCATATTTCTAGCGTGGAAAAGAATTGTTAAAAGCAACCAGTGAATGGAAACCACAAATTGATGTAACAGAAAGTAATTTAATTCTATCTCTATACCCAAAGTCAGACACTATCTAATCCTTATACGTTTTTAAATATTCATAAACTGTTATTTTCATTCCCATAATAAAAATCTTGTTAATTTATTAAGACTGATTGTGTTTATCAAAATTAAATTCAAGAAAGGTAGCGAAATGGCGCAAAAAATTAGTCTAAACGTCCTATATTCAACAGGAATTATAAAGACTGGTTTCTGAGGTTTTTGCCCTCTATTCATTAAGTTAATTAATCACTAGGTGTGGGTGTGTAAAGTTCAAAATTAACAAATAGACCCTTAGTAATAAAGGAAATTGGACAACTAATTTATATGCCTCACTGTTCATTGTTGCCAATTTCATTTTGTTTATATTTATTTTCGTTACATTTATTTCAACTTTCGGTTTCAAGGAATTAGTATATATATATATATATATATATATATATATATATAAACTGTTTTGTTTTTATATATATTTATATTACAAAATTTGGTATGTACATAAATTGAATATGTGGAAAGCCATCACAATTGAGTATCAAGAAACATGTTCATATTATCAAATTTTCGACCAGATATATGACTTAAAATTATTTTTTGATCATAAAATCTGCACACTAAGAGGCAATTAACAATTTACAAGGTCCTAACATTATTAAAACCTATTAAATGGCACACAGTGGAAATCTTATATTACAATGTTAGTTGTAGTTAGCAAACTTGCCTTATAATGTTAGTTTATTAATTACAATATTAATTATTCTAAACTTAGTTTGCTAATAACACTTTTTATTTCATAACAATGGAAAAGATTGGCATTGACCATTGATAGAATATCTTCTTATCTATCTTTAAATAGGATAATGCAATTAAAACTTAAGTCAAAAAAGTATATAGACCTTGCGCTCATAACCATCGACATTAATATCATAACAATCTAAATTTTTATTAAAGGAGTTACCACAGAAACAACTAATCAAAAGGAATAAGGCACGTATAATAAATAACAATCTAAAAAATTCAGTAAATAAATTCATATATTCATAAATATAAATATATATTCATAAATAATATTCAGTCCCCCGTATTAAAATATGTTAGAATACCAACTCCTTCTGAATACACCATATTCTCCAGATCTGAAGTTCGGCGATACTTGAATATGAAAAAAAAATTGGAATAATAGAAGTGTTAATTTTTTAAAGGAATACAAGTTTGGGAACCCAGAAATTGTGTGCTAAATGAATTAAACTGAAAAGTGATTAATAAATCAAAAAAAAAAGTTTCTTATTAGAGTACTTATCTTATAACTCAAAGAATTTACTATCAGAACTGATTACCAAACATTGACAATATTCGAGAAGATTTTATTTTATTCAATTCGCTTTCAGCTTAATTTTTCTGCTCGCTGATTTAATGAATAGAAACCGTAGAAGATCTATTTGCAAAGGCTTAATGAAGGGTTAAAATTAGAATTTATCGGAAAAGTCTCAAACTGTTGGGGCAGATTGCTATTTTCAAGAAAGCTCTAGTTCAGTTAATCCTGTTACTGGAAGGGGAGTACTATTTCCTATTATTGAAAATAAAAACTAATTGAATTAAAACTGTTTTCTTACAACGGTGCTCCCTCTCGAAGGGAACAAAGAAATAATAGAAATCAAATATTTATAGTAACAAATTAAATCTTAGCAAATGAAACGGTACAATAAAAAGAACAAGAACTCCTCCGTCTATGTAATTACACACATTTACCGTAATTTAACTTTTATATTTTAATTAAATTGATTATTTAAGCTACAAATAGGTTACATTTTCAGCTTATGGATTATATTCAGCATCTTTCTGAACTCTGGGTCTAGTTTTACCTCAAAAATACTTTTATACAAGACTATAGAAAAGGATAAAAATGGATAATAATATACATAATCTATATATATATATATATATATATATATATATATATATATATATATATATATATATATAATCTCTCTATTTTAATGTAGGAATTAATGTTGGAAAATACACCTGGTCCTAAAGGGTTTTCGTTGAATGAAGAATAAAGGATACCGTAAAATATTGTAAGCATCTGCATATTGCCAAGCTTTAGCTTTAGCGAGTTACATATTTTCGCAAAAGTTTTCCTTTGAATTCGGATCACAACTGTTTCTCTGCAACTGTTACAGTTAGAACAGTTATGTTTTATTAAGAGTTATATTTAAAAATATGTATATTAAAGTGTCATAATCAAATTGTTTAGGACAACAATATTTGAAACAAGGAAGGAACAAAAAGAGTATGACAGACAAGAGCTGAAAAATGTAAGAGAAGAAAATAAAATATTTTATATTGAGAATAATAAAATTAGAATTGAAATCAAACCGATGAAAAATATCATTTGTAATTGATAATATGGATGGAGAAAAAAGAAGATGGAATGTGGTTGTACAGGGATTCACCATAAGAAAAGTAGAATTGAGAATGAGAAATACGTATTGCCATGGAACATCAATTGGGCATAGAGGGGCCAATAGGGGCCTAAAAAATATAAAAGAATTGTGAGAAAGAACATATGGAATAGAATTGTAAAATACAAACAACAAAGAATTAATCAGAAAAGATAAAGATAAGGATAAGTGACACAATATACATTAATGGGAGTATATCGAAGGACAATAGAAAAATTCAGAGAAAAATAAGACACAAAACGCGAGAAGAGCGGGAAAATGGTAAAACAACAAAAATAAGGTACAAATTATTAATAAATAGACATGGAAAACGAAAATGGCAGAAAACACCATAAATGGAGAATACAAGAAGAAGAGAGGAAGGGATGAAAAAAACAACAAACAGCAACTTCATTAATAAAAAGTGTATTATTACACAGATTAGTGTATTACCACACAGAGATAATAGTAAGATACAAACAGCAGAAACTAAATACCTCAGAATTGCCAGGAGTGTAATACACGTGAACAGGATGAGAAGTACCACCATAAGAAAGAACCTCACTATTTAATCAGTGAAAGAGTACTTAAAAAGCAAGCAACTCATATCGTGGGGACACTTACAGCACCATAAGAAAGGCAAAGAAAATACCATATGTGCAAGACAGGAGAGAAAAATTGGAGTGCGATCTTCGACCTTCAGGTTCACGACTGTACCAGAAAAATACATCAAAAAGATAACCTCGGGAGAAACAAGAAGCCTCGAAAACTGAACAGAGACAAAAAGAGTGAGTAAATGAAGACAAGTGGAGAAGAAAAAAACAGAGAATAGACAATAAACATACTACATCTACACCATCTGTACCATTTAACAAAATGTGTTTTTACTATATATATATATATATATATATATATATATATATATATATATATATATATATATATATATGTCTTCCTCTAAATATTTACTCATAAATATTATCTTCCCACCATAATATTGAAACGTCACTTTATTATAGGAAATTGAACGAATAACAGCTGAAAAATTAAATTCTTGTTAGATGTAGTGGACGATAAATATGAAGTAACCCTCGTCAAACACTCAACGAACCCCAAAACATCTAAAGCCGAGAATAAATTTCTTCCAATAAATATAAAGTAACAATAAATCAAAGTTAAACAAATCGATAATTTAATATATAAAAAAATTACAAAATAAAGCAATGTATCCAGCGAAAATGATTAACAGTCATTGACAAAAATCGAGTGCCGGTATATAAAGGCTTTACATTGAAAATTAGTCATTGTCGACCGATTCGGTTAACATCTGTTAGTGACAAAAGCAGTCCAAATAAATTCGTTGTGTTATATGAAAAAATAAAAATTGGATTACAAATTGCCTTTGAAGGTACGTGAAGCTTAAAGGACTTAATTAAAACAATCGGTTCCACTGTATTAAAAAAAACGCAAAAAATATAATCGGTGTATTGTATTGGAAAGGACAGAAAAAAACATTATGAAACTGGAGGCTATTTTTTTAAAACCCTTATTAAATCTTTTCATATGTTATGCTGTGGAATTACGTATAAAATACTTTATTAAAAAAAATAATGATGTTAGTCATATATTTCAGTTCAGTATTAATTATAATATTTTATATTGGTAATATTTAACTTTAAAAGATCATTGCTAGTTATATTTTTTCGTTTTTCTTTTAATTTGCGGCTATTTTCATAAAAATAAAGAGGCTCCTCAGTCAGACCTGGGTAACATGTTTGCTTGTTTAAACATGATTTTTATTTCACTCCTCCAAGTTGTATGCCAATATTTGCTTACTTTGAATATTTGGATAGTGCATTAAACTCTAGTAGATTTACCACTCGTTAAAATTCTACACCAAGATTAATATAGATATAAACATAAACAACCCAAAACGTCAGTACTTTCAGAAGTACATTTATTTGACTATAAATATTTGACATGAATTTTATTACAAGAATTCAAAATATTTCAAAATTTGTTCACATAAATACTACAAATAGAGGGAATAATAAACCAAACAAAAATCAGTAGCAAAATATAAATAAAACGCTAAACAATAATTCAAATTAATTATTATACGACTATAATGATCAGAAGAATTGGAATATTTTTTATATATAGATTTTATTCACATCCAGATTGATTTACTGACTAGAGTTACTATTCTATGTGGGTTCTGAATCAAGATCCTCTACCGATTGGCTAGTGATCAACTTAGAAACCGATTTAGAAGACTAGAATGCTGCTGATTTTGCTATTAAATGCACCCGACTATAATACACTGCACGAGATCAAATTGTTTGATTATTTGGAGTCCAAGTGTTGTAATATTTAGATATTGGCACGACAATGGAGTCTCTCCTCATGTATCCTTGTGATTGGCTTGATTTTCTGAGTAACAGTCGGTATATAGAGGTATTGGTGTGAGTAGTTAGTCCTGGAATATCTGGGTGCACATGCAATACTCCTTAGGACTTTGTTTGTTGAAAAATCACAATAATTGTATTCTGTATGCCCATATAGGTTTTAATACTTGGTTAGATAATAGCAATTTATTGTGATTTTCTTCCAATTAACTAATAATATTTTCTTATATTTTAGCTCCAGTTATTTCCTTTTCTTTTTACATGTTCCTTCCAGCGAAGTTTTGCATCAAGATTCATTCCAAGCTAATTGTTGTTGCTGCGTGGAATGATAGCATTATTTATAATTATTGGAGCTTGTGTAATCTGATTATACATGAACTGCACATATCTGTTGTGCTCGCTATTGTCTCTATTGACATCAAGAATCGCAGTATCATCAACAAAGGTGGAATTTCAAATATTGTCCATATGTGGTATCACATGTGCAGAGAAGGTAAAGAATTGGCCCCAATATATTTTATTGTGATACACCTGCTTGAGCTTCTTTTAACATATTATATTGTAGGCTTCTTCTTGTTTGGGTCTAAATATTCTGACTGTAATATTAAGAGCAAGAAGCAAGATTTTAATAATTCATTGTGTTGTTTTAGTAACATTTTCTTTAGCTTATCAACAAAGACGTCATGGTATATCTTATAGAAGGCTTGTGCTACATCTAAGAATATAGATGAATACACCTTTTTACCTTCATAGGTTTTTTTAATTACATCTGTTATTCTATGAACCTGGTCAATTGTTGAATTCTTGTTAATAAACCCAACTGGTGTGTAGGTATTAGGCTTTTTCCCTCTCTATAATCGGTTTTATTATTTTCAACAGTTTCTTAAATGCTTTAGATATTACTGGAAAAAATAAGATAGGTCTATAGGCTTTTATTTCATTTGATTATTTTTCACATTTTGAAATCATAATAGTTTCAGGACATGTTTCAGCCGAAATGCTGCACTGATCATGTTGGTGAGTTTTATAATTCCCTTTATTGGTATTTTTTCAGCAACCATCTTGTCACTAAGTCATAGCCTGGTAATTTCTTTTTTTTGTGTCTCAAATAGAATCGTCGAATTTTCACTTTCCATACTCAGTATCACTTTCATTTGGTTTCAAGGTTTGTTCTAGATGGTCAGCAAATGCTTCCACTTTTTGTTGATTGTTGCGCGCCCAATCTTAGCGTAGGTCTCTTATAGGTGGACTGTATAGACATGATCGTTATAGTTGTTTGACGGCTATCCAAAATGAATGATCAGTTTCCTCGTCATCTATTAGATTCTTATTCAATCATTCAGGTTATATTGTTTAAAATGTTCTTGTTGCCATTTTTTTCGTAGCTTTTGAGCTACTTGTCTGTTACTAATAATATTAAAAAAATCTTAAGAAATGAAAACTATGTTAACACCAATGTGTTGCAATTATTGTGGCATAAATATGTAGGTTTCAGTCTCAAGAAAAACAAACCGTTTGATTTTGTAAAATTTTATATGAAATTGGAAAATTATAGCAATAATTAATTAGCATATACATATATAATGTATTATTTCTACAATGACCAATGAGTCATCCTATATTATTATCCTAATTAATGAATATTATCGAACCTAATGAATAACATTCTCCAGTTTTATGAACAACTGTACGCTATAATGTCTTGTTTAATTTGGAAAAAATTAATTCTGTGTATTTTTTCCCTAATATTTGGTAGGAATTTAAAATAATAAGTGCAAAGAAACCAGCGAGTAATAATAATAATGGAAAAACATTTCATTGAAAACCTCTGTAATGAGCTTCAAACAGATTCCACGTGGAAATATTCGCGTTTCGGCCATTTTTACAATTTACCAAAACCCACATTTACCCCTAAAGGTATGCTTTTTTAACTTAAATCTGTTTGGTAGCATATGAGAACTCATTATTTTTTATACCGAGTTGAAATATTCCGTTCTTTTTCTGTCCCTTTCGGAATTAAAAAATATTTTTTTAGCCTTTTTAACCTACAGCAACGAAAGTTCAAATTGAATTTTTCTAAAGCGTTTTTCCTTCCATACTAATACCGCGTTTATAAAGAAGAATATCGTAAGTTTTGTTCATCTTTCGGAAGTTTTGGGCGTATATTTTCTAACGATATTAAGCGCACAGGAATATGACGTGAATACGCGCTGAACTTTTGAATTTGAAAATATATGTTAATGTCAACATTTTTGTTTTTGTTTTATAAATATTGATAATAAACAACGTGGAACATTCGCAATTTTCTTTCAACAAAGCAATTTAACTATTCTCGTTAGCGAGTTGTATTATAAATATTTATGAGCCGCGGGAAAACTGTTTTCGAAACTTTGACAAATATATTAAAACCTTTTAAGCTAAAGAATTTATCAAAAAATATATATTTTGTATAAGAAACAACACAAAAGCAACTAATTTATTCAAGAATGTTTTATTTTGTCGAATTAAGTATAACTGTCAACTTTTCACGATGCTTAAACAGCTTCTTATATACTGGTTGAGGTACCAGCTTCGATGCCTTCAACAAAATTGCTTTCCATGACTGATGTCCAAAATATAGCTTCAGTTGACCAAAAATGTCTCAGAACTATGAAAAAAAATCACATGTTTCATTACAAGGAATTTTTTATTAAAATTTTATTATTAAAAATTAGTAAAATGTGTGTAGCGACCTTGGGGCATGTCGAATTTTACATAGTGGAATAATTTTACATAGTGGTCTACAAAATACCCAGAAATATAATCCCAGATGTTGAACACGGGCGGGGTGCCAGCAGCGCCAACTAGAACCCGATAAAGAATAGCTGGCAACCTCGAGACGTTCATCTGGGATGTTATTGAAAGGTATTTCCATTCATTCAGTACTCAACCATCGTTTGGTTTAGACGTGCCACCATCGACTACCCAAGCCTCGTTACCAGGTAACATCGCTGCCGTCTATTTTATCATTTGTATTTTTCACATTTTTTATATAGTCAATAAATAACTTTCATATAACGTGAACACCGCTGTTTCATTTCATTTTACCTCCATTCACCGAGCCATCTAAATTATCCTAAATGTGTTTTATTTAAAATATTGTTCATCGATATCCACTACTTCTTAGCTCCTTTCAGACAATGTACGAATTCCATATCGAAAGAACGAATTATTGTTTACTTTCTTGATAAGAAGTGAAGCGCTGCTCAGACAGGTCACGAGTCAGAAGGAACAAGGTCTGTAGAATATGACAGGTGGGGTAGCACTTCCCGTTTTAATGTTTCCGGTTGACCGGTTTTGGAACATTTGATCGAGCTTTGTCATGCTGAAGAATAACACTGTTATGTCTTTACTCCTATTACGGCCTCTTATCGCACAGTGCTTAGCCAAAACGCGTCAATTGTAGTCGAGAGTGATCCTCATTGATGGTTTCAACAAGTAATGCCTTCATATCATCGTTTTCAAATTTGTTTGGCTGTCCATAACGCTGTTTGTCTTCGGTGTCAAAATCGCCACTTTTAAAATGTCAAAACCCATATTCACATAAAGAAATCGATAGAGCATGGTTGCCATAAACTTCAGATAGTATTAGATGACCTTCAGTCACCTATATCTTCAAATGGGAGCAAAAACGTAAAACTTTCTATAAATGCGATATGATACGGTACAAATTGAGACATTTACAATGCATTTTACGAAATGACACACACCGAAAACTGAAACCTGTAAATGAAACTTCAATACGAAGTTTGTTACTAATGTAAGCGATGCAATATAATACACAGTAACACAATCAATTGTAAATATTTTAAAATTCATTTATAGGCGTGATACCTAAATTCGAAATTAAACTTAAATTATAAAAACATTCGTTTAAGAAAATAAAATGCAATTCGTTAGTAATTTTCATCCCAATTTAAGAATTCCATTAATATTTCTGGAATTTAAAAACTTGGTAGCAATATTGAAGAAGAGTTTTTAGCAATTCAGTACCCTGTAAAACATATTATTTTAAGTAGCATTTTAGGCAACAAATTTTTAAATATTTTTGCGATCTTTATATTCTAGTATTCTATTTATTTTGAACATATGTTTGTGGACTACTCTGCGTTTTAAACACTAATTTAAATGAATACTGATAGATACAATACCGTTATATAGAAGATTTAAACAAGATATATTGAAATAAAAATATTCTATCGAATTACGAAATCAATTTCAGAACTTCGGAGCTATATTCATAAACAAGAAAATACTTTTTAAGTTTTACTTAGACTTCCAAACTTCCATAGGACAGGTTCCACCTGCGAAAATTCGAACGCAACCTTCGAAAAATATGAAAAATACAGACGAATAGCATAAAATAGCCAGAGAAAAAAAAAGGGGGGAAATATTTTTTGCTTAGTTGGATCCTTTTATGGCTATAGTAAAACGAAATTTTATTCCTTGACACATACATCGAACTGTAAATCGTTGAACTGGCTCTTTATTTTATGGGTTTCGAATAATTTACATTTCATTTCAAGTAAGCGTTCATTTTCTAGTGGGTATGATTCGGCTTTTAAATAATTAATTCATTATTTTAAATTCTTTATATACTCCTAAAAGTTATGAAAATATATATTGGTATATAAACTTGCTACCAATAAACTTGTTAAAATGGCCTTAATCTAGATCACTGAACATTATATTTTATCATCTTAGTTGTTTAAACATTTTGAAGATTTTGTTCTTAGTAAGAATAAGATCAAAATCCTCAAAATAGCTGAGAATGGCCGTAGATTGTTATTAATGTGACATAAATCAAAGATATTTTTTGAAATGATAATTTAATAGAAGTTAAAATAGAAAACTATCAAAAATAGTGGACCTGAAAGTTTATAGACCAGTATCTTGGTATTAGCATAAAAATATTCATCAGCAACTTTGAAAATAGTGTACATATCAATAACGAATAATACACAGTACTGCTAAATCAGTTAAATGCAGACATTAAGAAAAAATAAGCCTTTAGGCATAAAAATATTACATATAAGTGAAAACTTTCAATTGAATTCCTTTCAATTTCTATGAAATACAAACTACATCTGAAATACCTGAAACACACCAGAGATAACAATAACTGTGAATCGATATTGAGAGCATTTTGTTAAATTCAAAATAATCATTTTGTCTGCTACTGCTCGTAATTTACCCTAGTATGATGAACATTTCCTCTAGTGTTCAGCTTAAACACACAAATTGCAATTAATATAAATTTAGTGTAATGGCTTCAAGGATGTGAACTTCATATTTTTTATTTTGAGAAATTTTCAGTAGGTTAAGACCTGAATTATTAAATATATAAATTCCCAGTATCTCCATTACTAGTAATTAAAAAACATTAAAGAAATAAATGGTGAAGCCTCACATATTACTAATAAAAAGTAAAGCATAATACAACAAAGTCATATATTATATATTCTTCAAAAAATTTCAATAAAATATTTATTTGCAATTTATATAGTCCTTCCAATAAAACAGCCAATACACGTCAGAAGTGACGTCAAATGTGCTGTGAAGTTTATAAAAACGTAAAATTTATTTAACGTGCTCCGTGCACGTTTTCCTTCTCATTTTATCAATTAGCATTACCCTAGTTAAAAAGAGACATAATACTCGAAACACATAACTCAGTTAGTCTATAAAATTCGATTTGAGTTAATGATAATAATTAGAGGTTAAAAAACGTGCAAGCGTTGTTTTGGCGCTTGTTTTCATAAATATCTAACTGCTGTTTAATATCTGTGATTGCTCTGATTGAAGAAACGAAGAGTCAAACTGACTACGTCTCTAATCAGTTACTTCGAACAGGAACGAAACAATGGAGACCCCCTCTTGCCAGCTGCCATTTTTAACAGTGAGTTTGTTTCATATAAATAATATTTAACACAATTATTTCAGAGTAAATCGTTAGTTTGTGAATAATCCAAAGAAAACGATGTTATGATTTAACACATATGTCATTTTATTCTACTGACAATAAGCTTCAAAGCTATAGATGGTATACCTTGCGAAGGTAACATAGTCATAATTTTGTGCCTGAAAAGGTGCATTTGCGGCTCTTATTTAGTGGGAAAAAAACCCGCTTAAAGTCACTATTTGATGGTACAACGGTGAACACGCCCTAACCTTAAAAACACGTGACATGTGGTTTCGAAAATTCAAAAGTGATTTTGATGTGCAAGACATGTAACGTTCTAGTGGGCTTAAAAGGGTTGAAAATGCGATACTGCAAGAGCTATTAGATGAAGAACCTTCCAAAATTTAAAAGCAATTGGCAGAAGCGTTAAATGTAACACAAGAAACAATTAGCGACCGATTACGAGTAATGGGTAAAATCCCAAAAGATGGGAAGATGGGTGTTACATCAATCGAATCGTTGGTGAAATGTTGTTTGGAAGGTATGATCGGAAATCATTTCCCCATCAACCAGTGACGGTTAATGAAAAGTGGGTTTATTTCGCCTCATGATCATCAACTCTACCAATAAAATATTTAACATAAACATGTTAAATATACGTACATTAGCGGTATTTATTATTTTCAGTAAGCTATCTCTGAACTACAATCTGTATAATGATTTCAATTAGCGTAATAATATTTCTTATTTTGTTTGGATTCCTGTGTTGGAAACATTATCGTGTAGATAATAACGTGGAACATCAAAACGGTTGCATTATATATGAGAAGCGGACGTTTCCTCAATAAAAAATCAATAAGACCGGCTTAAATTATCGCAAGACCGAACGAGTTTTGTTGTATTCTTTCTTATCTGTTTTTCTTTCTTTATAATTGTGGCACGCATAACATCTCCGATCCTTTGTGCGAATTTATTTTAGAGTTTTATCTCTTTTTACATCTCTTTCTGTTCGAAGGAAAGGTCAAAAAGGTTTCCTTTCCCAACCGCACGAAAAGGCGTCACCGCATACGCTTTATAGTCCATAGACGTGGCAGATTATTTTTAACCGACTTCAAAAAAAGGTGGAGGTTCTAAGTTCCACTGTATATTTTTTTACGTATATTCATCGTTTTCTCCGTCAATTGTGCACCGATTTTCAAAATTCTTTTTTTTTATTCGAAAGAGTGCATTTCGGAGGTGGTCCCATTTGAGCCAAGTCAGGATCTGGTGGTGGAATCCGGATAAATCGAGGGAAACCTTCAAATATTAAAGGTACTTACTATGTTTTCACAACTTTTTTTGTCTAAATAATCAGATATTTGTGTATAATTTTATTGCTGAACTGATGTTACGGAAGACACAACTCCTCAACGGTTAGGAGTCATAAAAATATTGCAGGCTACTGCCTCTATGGTGTAGTGGCAAGAGCATTCAGCTCACGCGCGGAGGTCGCAGATTCCGGCGCGGACAACGACTTTTTGTTGTTGTTCTAGTTTGGTTAGAATATTTGTCAAATAACCTCCAATCGTTTTTAATTTTCCAATATTATTTGTATTACACATCGAAATCACTAATTTTGAACCTTCGAAACCACGCCTCACATGATCTTAAAGTTAGAGCAGGCTCAACGTAAGTTTCTACCAGCACACGATGACTTTCAGTGGTTTTTTTCTTTTGATCAAGTAAGAAAAGTAATGACAACGAAACTTAACATTTTCAAAGAGGTATAAATCTATGACGATGAAATATAACATGTTATAGCTTTGAAGCTTGACGTAAGTAGAATAAAATGACACATCTTAATGACTTAATCATATCTATATATATTAGAAAAGCCGGTAATGATTTCTCGGTACACCTAGTAAAGATTTCCAGTATTTAAATATAAAATAAAATGAATAATTTAACTTGTTACTCCTAATTGGTCTGTTAACGAATATTCACGGGAGCATTGACGAAGTGAATATTCGTTATGAATAACCATTCTAAATTCAACATTTTATCGACGTCTTGGAACATGTGCATGAAAAAAAAGAGATGATTATACAGAGCCTAAAGAAATACCTTTTTTTGTTTCACGCTTATACGTTAAGCAAATTAAGAACTAACTTATATAACTACAAATAGCAACCTTATATTTTATAATACTGTAAAAAATAAAACGATAATAAACTAATGTGTATATGGCGCTACATCGTGTTATAAAAACTATGTGTTATTTCAAAATTATACTACATATTGTTCCATATAGAGCTAGCGTGCAAAATTCATTAATTAGATCTCTGTATTCCTTCTAAGCCATATTGAGCTAGATACAATTCAATATACATTCTCTATAGGTATTATTACATTATATATGTAACATTATTACTATGAGTTCTCGATGTGAATAGATATTTAATAAAATAAATTAATTCGGTATATGAAATTTCGTACAATATTAGATACAAAGTTTTAAAAAAACCTCATTGTACTCTTACCCATTGTATTGCTTTAAATAATTTGTAAGACCCTATAGGTTAGACCGAAAAGATCTTACATTTGATAGACTTATTTCAAAAGTTAATCGCAGGAAACAGAGGAAACAATATTAAATGTTTAAGAAGCTAGGATAAAAATACCGACAACTGGAAACTCAAACAGTTCAATAAATTCGAACCATGGTTGCTTTTAGATATTTGTTCATATTTTAGTTCATATACAGTTGTCTCCCTTTTATTTCTTGCTAAATATTAGTTTTATATTAATTATATGTGATATGTAACTTGCAATTACATCCAAATTATACAAATATTATACCCATGCACATCCCTAATTATTTTAGGTACTAAGTAGTTTTTATTACTGAACAACATCTAATTATTTTAAGACGCATATTTATATTATTTGTGAAATAGATTGCTGACTTCATTATATTCTGGGTTAAATTTTTTTCAATATTCATCTTTTTTTTTCATACTCAAGTTGATTGATTTTTATTTAAAATAATAAGTTCTAAAAATAATATTTTATCAACGCCTTGATTAAAAATCCAATAAAAATTCTTGGGATGTAAATTCGAAAGGTATTCACCTTTATAGAATATATCTAAAAACAGTGGAAACCAATATTAAATTCTTGCGAATAAACAGAAAAGCTCATAAAGAAAATATGACATATGAGGTATAATTATTTCTTTATTTCCTTCCCTTTGCTTATACAACCCATAGAGGGAAAAAATTCGTCTTCAGCTTCATTAAAATTATACGAGCTTGTGTTTTTTTTTTGTCTCATACTGATAGGAGTATAACCAACCTTAAACTATTTAAATACGGCCGAAAGGTATCGTATAGAACGTGCTCTGCTTTTTATTTTATTTGAATATTGCGTATGTAACGACTGCTACCAGAAAACGCTGAATAAATTACCAGTGCACGATATAATATCACATTCAAAGCTGTCTATCTCTCTCTTATTCTTCTATTACGTCTGTATTAAATTAAAATAATCCAAAAGTAAATTAATATGATAGGTATATTCTATCAGTGAGATATTACTTAATCATTCAATTGATTAATCTTCAGTAATATACGTTACCAGTGTTGACAAACATGGATGATTTATTTTATTATTCCAACTATTATTTCATAACACATAATGGTTTGAGCGAGACACTAATTAAAAAAGTATTTAATGTATTGACTAAATATTGTTTTTGTGAATAAATATACCATGGGAGACAAACAGTGACATATATGTATGTATATATATATATATATATACATATATATATATATATATATATATATATATATATATATATATATATATGTATATATATATATACATATTGGTGCTTGTTGACTGATCAATGTTAATGTTAAATCGCCATCAATCAATACTAAAACAATCAATTTGCCAAACCAAATTTAAATACTACGAGTTCTGAAGAGAATTAGTACATGAACATAAAATTTGTGTGAACTAAAATCAATGATGCTAAATCGAAATGATCAGTATTTTGGCATGAATCTTGCTTCCAAGTTGAAGTGGAATATACATGAAAAAAGGTAATTAAATCTACTGATAAACTTGTTTATACTTAGTAGAGTATCAAAAAAAAAACGAAGAAACGAATAAACTCTATCTATTTCAAACAAGTAAATCCTGTTTTATCAGATTCAAAAGTGTACTTGAACGTGGAAGATAAGGAATCCCTCTTAGTAGTTATTTTAGGAACTGTTAGATGAATTACCGAGATTCACTCAACAATAATTTATGTCTTAATTAAGTGTTAGACAAAAATATATTTACGAAAGCCTAGTAATAGCGAAAGATATTAAAAAAAAAAAGAAAATGCTACACAAACCTATATATTTTGAAAGTTCTTTGAGGTTGTTGTGATACCCTGTATTCACCAGATATTGCTCTATCTATTAAGATTTTAAATATTAGCACCTAAACTAATCTAATAATATTTTAATAAAGTTGTTTTAATATTATGAAGAACATGAAGAACAATATTATACTTTACCTAAATATATATATATATATATATATATATATATATTCTATTAATTGTATTTTTATAGTGTTGGCACTTGTCAATTCAAGTCAATCTGTCAATTTTTACTTTAGCAACTATTAGCCCGTATGTGAGTAATCAAGCGTTTTCATACAGAATGACGCTTGTTACCCGCTATAACTAGTTTTTTTTGCAATAGGGCTTCATTCAATTTGTTCAACAGACGTTAGACATCCAGTAACAGTTTTATTTGGTTTTAGCAGTTTTTAATACACTGAACCTTGCTGACTGCATCATGTAGACAACAAAATAGAACAGTCTGAAAATAGTTGATATTAAGTTATAAGCTGTCTAAAGTTTATATGAAAGTTGTTTTTTAGTCCAATAACTCTGGCTGTTTACTATGTTCAAACGTTTTTGTTCTCCCAGTCCATTTTTATCATAAAAATCACCACTTTTAAATCATTGAATCCAAAACCGACAACCGAGTATATGACGGAGTAGTTTTTTAGGTCGAAAAATGTTAAAACAATCGAATTTCGTACTTAGGTTAGTTTGCTTAACAGTTGTTTAGATTTATACTTTACATCTTAAAAATAGATATCGCTGATTAAAATACATGCAAACAGCCAATATATTAGTTTTAGGAATTAATAATATTGAACGGTATTTATTTTTTTTAGCTAACACAATTAATTTCCTGCCAATAAATGCGTACGCTATGTGTCGCACAAAATTATTAAATTATGTCAATTTTGCACATAATTGAGTATACATTATTGGCACAGAATACAATAATGCACAAATAAACGCTAAAAGCGTATAATTCAAACAGTAGGATTCCGACTTTATATAATGTCATCGTTAATTAAATTGACAAAGGTTGCGTCATATATTGCTGCATGATATCAAACCATTTTATATGGCAACTTAATTTAAATAAACCACAGTAAACCCTAATATTTGACTAATTATGAAAATTATGACACTATGCGATACATATTGTTGTACAATCACATAATATTTGGTTAATCATTTATAAATTATGTGTAATATGACAAAGCAAAGATTGATAACATGTTTTTGTGTTATAACGATATACAAGTATATTTTATGTAAATAATAAAAATTATGTGTTAACATAAAAAAATCATATAAAATTGTTATCTATCTATTAAACCAAATATATAGTATAAATTACAATGACAAATCTCACATGAAGAACGCTTGCTGTGATTTATGATGTAAGTTTTCAAGGTACCTTTATTCTCTAGTTCCCCAGTTTCTTTAATCACACTAATCCTGTTCGTTACATTATATTAATTAATAATAAACTCTATATATGACAAGAAGAAAAACTCGTTTCTTATCAACAATCAAATCGGACATCAATGATACAGATAATCATAAATTTTATGAACATCTGATAAAACCACTGCCAAGGTCGCCGAAAATCAATATGCAAAGATCCTTTGGGAGTTTTGTAACTGGAGGGACAAGCACGTCGACTACAATACCCTGGACATCTTTGTAACCACAGGGGAGAGGATCCGCATCATCACTATAACGATTTCTGGAGATGGTATAATTAAAGCAAAGGAAATTGTAAAAAGAAAACATTTTAAAAATTTTACAATGAAAGGCACACTTTCTTTTTAATATATGTGTATATATGTATACAGGGTCGAGCAGAAGGCAAGAATTTTTCGATGCAACAAAAAACAGTTTTGATAGCATTTATGTCCATTCCGGTTTGCTTCTTGGAAGCGTGACTTGAAGTGATGATCGGGAAGTCCACTGGTACCAAAATCAGGACTGTAAAGCTTATAAGGCAAAGTCTGTACGTCGTGTTTTGTAAAGAATTCGCTGACGATAACAGATGTATGCCTTTGAGAAGTTGCAATCAGATCCAAGGTCTCAACACTTTAATTTATTTTAATGCAAATTACGAGGCGAAACGCTACATCTTTCTTTATATGACATATATATGATATATGACAATGAAACAGAAAAATGTGAAACTAAAAAAAATCTGGGCTCACAGATTATAATGATATCATTGTTAGCTTTACCGAAAGCTTGTCATAAGTTTTCTTGGACAGCACCATAATAAATTTAGAGGAGCTAAGAGTGCAAAATTGGGGCATATTTTCATATATCTATATAAATAATATATCTTCTTTATGAACAAGACTAAAGTTAAATTCTAAAATTGCATATTTCAAGAAACTAAAAGAGTATTTTAAAAATATTCATTCATATTTGATGTAAACCCCTTAAACCTCTCAAAAGGTCTATTAAATACATTACAAAGAAAGTGTGTACTTTGTGCTGCAGTTTATTACCACAGTTTTTTTCACCAGAGGCTAAAAGGTTGATGCAGCAAAGATATACTCTTAAAATATGGTCTATTGACTCTTGGAGATGATGTAATGACATGTTTTGCATTTTTAACTATTTCGCTTACTTTGAAGCTGCGTTCAAAGGACTCTTTGCTGAGGTCATTAAAAGAGCACTTTTACTTTAATTACGCTTTCGAAAAAGATGGAACACACTAATTCAGTTTTAACTGAATCGAAATAATGAAATAATAAAGCATTCAAGTTAGGAAAATGCTTTTATTTATTTTATAGTATTAAGTTTAATTGTTATATCCTTGTATTCAATATCTAAGTTATAAAAATATCTATTACTTTACTAAATGGGTCTCTAAAACTTTCTACACAGCTAAACAGAAACCACAATAAGTTTATCTAATTAACTTATGTTCGCTGTTAAAAAATGCATTACCTAAATTGATACAATTTCACCATTTAACAAAATTTAAAATGAGAGTGCCCTTTTTAAAATTTTTAATTTTCCGGAGAACATTTCAGCCATTGTATGAAGTATTATCAAATTAACTGTATTTCAAATATATTTTAAGTAATAATCTGCATTATTATTGTAAGTAGGTATTATATCATGACATGAAACAGAAAATAGTTAATATTAAAAATATTATTCAGCGCTAGCTATAAACCTTTTTTCATGTTTTGAGGAAAAAGAAGCATGCAAATGAGGAATTGACACATTTTGAGACGATTTTGCGACAGTTAAGACTTTTATCATTTTTAGTTGAAAGCAGCAGCTCATTTACTCAGTTCATAATAGATAACATTCTTGTCACTAAACCAAACTCATATATTTGATTCTCAAATGATATTGATGGTCCAACACCTATAAGCCATGACTTTCTACGCTTGGAATGGAAAAATATGTATAAAAATTTTTTATGAATACATAAATAAAGTAATAAAGATATGTAAAGTGAAACTATTATACACATTTTGCCTAGATGGAATATATGGGGCAAGTAGATGAAATTATAAATTAATAGCAGTAATTTTGTACGTATTTTAAACCGCTGATAAATATTAAAATGTTTAATAGTTAAAGCAATTTATCATTTGAATCTTTTGTGAATTACTTACTTTATAAACCTAAATTTTGAGAAGTTAATAGTTCAATTAATAAATACATTACTTTAATATAAAATATATAGAAATTACTGCCTCATTGTGTTCATTATTGTTTTTAATAATATACAAATTACTTCATTTAATTTTCCATGTTTATGATGTTGTTGCAGTTCTGAAAATAATACTCATGATACTTTTGTTGTAAAGTTCAGTAATGTAGTAAATTAAAATTATTAATACTTCATTAATTACTGAAATTTAATGGAAATTAGATTTAATCAATTTAAAAAGGTTAGTGAGTGTTATTTTTTGAAATATTTTACATGTATTTTAATATACAGACATGTGTTACTGCAATTAATGTTATATCAAATATATTACTGATTTTATACCAAAGATATTGTCAAAAGAAATTTTAGTTATATTAACATATCATTTTTAAGTTTTCCTTTTTAATCTATTATAAGAAAAACATGATTAACTTTATAAATCGAGGTGGAATTTTTATCACAGTGTGATCACTAGTAATATTATGTAATGATATTAGTTTATGAATTAGTGCTATTCTTCCTGTAACCAAATAAATTGTTAAAAGAAACAAATAAATGCTATATTATCTAGAATATCATCTCTAAGGTGCTATGAATCAATTCCAATGCGTATATTTCTAATTATAATATATACATTAAAACTTTCACCAAGATATATTATGAAAATTGAACTAATCACATTTACAAGGCGTTTGAATTTGCTTTATTTCTATTTAATGAATTACTTCAAATATGTCAGACATCTTTGATTAAATTATTTAATTCATTCTAATGCAATGTTTGATACAAAAATTAATATAAAGAACTAACTGCGGATATTACCAGTCTTAGCTCGTTCAAAATCTATTACGAATTATTTTTTGAAGCAAAATACGTTTTGTAATACAACACAGAAATGTCTAAAAAATGCATTAGGTAAATTAAAATCGTATTGTTATCTAATTACAGCACAACCGTATTTGAAACTTGCGAAATAAGGTTTAACCGTAATCTGGAAGTAAATTAAAAAAAGTTAATAATTAAATTTTGTAGAGTTTTATTTATAACTAACTATATCAGCACAAGTAACCGGGAAACATTTGAACGAAATGAATTGGATTAAATTCGAACTAGTCGAAAATATAAACTGAAAAATAAACATGTGTGCTATTTTCGTATCGAAAATTCCGAATTTAAAATTGACATTAAGATGTCTTTAAATTAAGTGCTTTTAAACGCACGTGAAGAGTGAATGTGTAAAGTTGTTGTGCAAATATACATCCGCTGATATATTTTGAACCAAAATGCAAGTCGGTTTGCAACGAATATTTATTAGTTTAGAAAGTTTTAATAAACCGTTTATTTGTCTCACGAAATAGTCTGTCGAAAACTTTTTATGTGTGAACATTCCGATGTCATTGTTAACAGTTTCTCATTCTACTTCCCCTTTATCTAGGAAGTTATTTTAGCAACTATGGAATAAGTTAGAAAATTTAAACAGCAACAGTTAGGCTTTTGTTCGCATACCGTTACACAAACAAAGAAGTTTCACCACAAAATACGACAAATAGCTTAAATTGTTTGCTATGGGGAATCTCCGATCTACAAAACAAACACCCTTTTCATTTTACTATCGGAATTATGTATATATCAAACTATAAACTCAATCATGAATATGACACAAACATATAATGTTATTTGCTACTCATTTATTGTTTTAAAAAGGAATTCGTTGAGAAATAGGTACAACATATATTAATCAAAATATGTTCATCATTTTTTAGCTTTTTTTTCAAAATGTCTGTTCATATAGTGATATCGCGTCGAAAAAAACAGTAATAAGAAAGTGCTACGTCTAGTGAACAAGCTGGATGCGCCATAATTCAATTTGTTGATAGACATCTGCAATGACAGATTCAGTCGACTTTAGCAGCTTGTGTTACTGTAGTTGTGGATATATCTCCAGGAATAACCCATAATGTTTTGCACTTAGACTAAACAGTGAAACCGTGATATTTAAAGGGTTGTATTATCAGCCAGTTCGCATGGCAGCAATTTTTCCTCCCTTTTGATCCTTCTCAGTGCACGTAGACGCCTGAAAATAGTTATTTTATTAACTGCTAAACTTTCTGACAGTTCTTTGGGAATTTGGGAAGTTTTTCGGTCCTCCAGACATTTCCTTGCCATTGATATCAAAACATCGGTTACATCGTTGAAACCAAAACCAAAAATTTCCATACAACGAAGCAGAATCACCATTTTACCAAGTTTTAAAAGTATCTGGGTAGCAGATTTGTTTATATCAAACAAAAAAAGCAGTACATTTTAAAGAATTTCATGATTAACTTAATAACACTAAATAGAAAACTGTTATTTTATATAAGAAAATGTCTAAAACAATTGAGTTTAAGAATTAGATTAGGTATACATTCATACTTCACATTTTTAAAAATAAATATTACTGGTCAAAATATATGCAAGCAACATGTATATCACAATCACAAATATGATTCCGCCATTTTAAAACAGATATATCTAATATCATTACAAGCCATTCTTCACAAGTAAGGGACTGTTGAAAAGTCAACATCAAGAATGACAAAAATATAGATAAAAACCTACAGCGCAGAACCAAGAATATGAAAAAACAAGTCAAAGAAAAACTAAGAATAGAAAAGAGGGAATTACCATACTAGGGTCAACAAAAATAGAGCATAGAGCATAAAACAACATAGAACAAATTGGGCAGAGTATATTTTGAAACTAGAAATATATATATTATATTTACAAATCTTTTTTTAAATATAGAAATTTTAATTAAAAGGTTTTCAAATTACCTAATAAAAACAGAATTTTATTATTCGACACAATTAGCTTCTAGATCATGTAAATGTAATAAATAACGTAAAATTACGAACGACAATAAAAGAAATCGTAAGTATAGATTGGTTTTGCGATATAAAACATTAATAAAGAAGGGAATATATATAAGTACAAAGTTGAAATGTATACTACACGAGTATTAGAGAACATATGTTTTTAATCTTGTATATAGATATTATACATTAACTAGAAATGTAGAAGTCTAGGGTCTAAAGAAATTGTATTTCGATCCAATATTGCCTTTGGCAACAAAATTGCTTACTACTACTAAATCAAGGGTTTGAGAAATTGAAGGAAATACTGTTTGGATATAGGGCACTATATCAGCCCACTTTTATTTCTAATGTAGGTCAAGGGAGGCCCTGTAATTAGCATTATTAAAGATTGTAACTAATAATAAGTAAGTACGGTAGTATTGGGTGGATTAATTATCTCTATTTATTCGTTAAAATGTGAAATATTTCTATTATTCATACGATTCAATATTGGTTAGTTAATTTAGCCCCAAAACTAATGGAAAAGTATAAGTTTATGGTTTAATTAAACATAAGTTTGTACTAATAATAATTTTCGGTATTACCACGACAATTTTTAATGAACATATATACATTTTAGTTTGTCTACTAATTTTATTAACCAAACTACAAACTCCAAGGTTGATTATAAAAAGTACCTGTAACATGCGCATCGTTCGAGTGTCAGTTCTCAGTTAATTTTTCCGTATAATGAGTCAATGATTTGCTGTTAATGAACAGGTTTCAACAGTTGATGGCGATTAGAAAGAATTTATTTTTTCTAAATCCAGATTTTATAAAACATTTATTTAACATTAGTCTGATATGTGCCGGAATAAAATCAAGGAATTATTGGAGTGATATAATTATATTCCCAACGTTTTCTTAATGTTTTAGATAATTTTATTTGTTATTGGTACAATAAACGACTTTAATTATATACTAAATTTATTTGAAGTTATTCACTATTCACTATTTTATTACTTTTTTGTATATAACAAAATTAGAGTGAACTCTGCTGGGGAAGAATTATGCAAAACCATATATTTAGTATAAGACAAATAATGGTAATACCAAAGAAGAAAAACAGATACATATATCATTTATTTGATTTGGAAAATGCGTTTGACAGAATAAGAAGATATACATTATGGGTTTTATTAGAATAAAAAGTTTAAGTAATTAGATTGAAAGATAATTCAAGAAATATACATGATAAAATCCAATGACGTCATTGCAGAAAACATGATAATACTAAAACAAGGCATAAGTTTGCCTAATTCTATTTATAACATCAATGAATGAAATTATAGAGAAATTTTAAATAGACGAAACAGAAATAAAAAAAAAATATGAAAAAAAGCCGTATATAGAATACGTAACATTTAAACAAACGGAATAGGACACTTAGAGAATATAGTATGATAACGAATGAGAGTAAAATGAAAATCATGGCGATAAGATATCCAAATTGAAGATGTAAAAACAGGACCATTAAATATATTTAGGTGTCTGGATATAGGAAGGGAAAATAATGGATGCCAGGAGATTGAAATGAATGCCAGAATTGGAAAAACCATGAATTTGTTATTCACTATAAATAGAAGATTCATTAATAAAAAGAAAATATTAAGTAAAATTTAATGAAAAGTTTACAGAGCAATTTACAGACTAAGACATTCATTCAGTTGCAAGACATGCCTGTTATTAAAGAAAGAAAAAAATACAAGCACTAGAAATGAAATATCCCAGAAAATACAAGGTGCAGCAAAGATGGACTAGATGAGAACTAAAGAAATGAGAAATGGCTTCAATTAAATCAGTCACACAAAGGATATAAACTCAGTTGTTGGAGACACTAACAGTTCATGGAGGACACAAGGCCAGTAATGTGAATAATCTGATAAAAATTGTAGACATAAAGATGATAATATTGATTAACAGGTCTACCACAATACACACGAAAATTGTATTATTAAATTATTATAAAAAAATAAAACACAGTATTTATAAAATTGAGGATTGTATTATTCTTGCCTAATGCCTAATTACATTTTCATTAATTAGTAACAATTTAGAAGAATATATAGTCTAAAAATAAACTCATAACGTAAATTGACTTCACGTTATTTCATTCCATTCCATTCCAAAAGTATCTCGTTATTTTCCTTTGTTAATTCCATTTTAACAAATGGAGAGTGTGTTGGCCATTGTATCGTTCCTGTTAAAAATGTTGTACTTGACTTATATTTTGGAATTTGGACGAAAGCTCCGGTTCAGTTTAAGCGGAAACAATATCTTGCGCTACGTTTCTCATTTACGAGAAATAGATAAACAGACAGAAGCGGTATAAAATGGTTATTTTTGTTTGGATGGTAGAACTGTTTTGGTATATTGCAATTCAAATATCTTAAAATTAAATTAAAAATCAAATTTCTGACTTTATATATCACTTATTAAATCGCTAGACCGACACTTAGATGGTAGTGTTTATAATTATTATTTATATTATAATTGAGGATATACAGCAGTTTATATTATAATTAAGGATACACAGCTCTTTGACAGAGATAAGTTATCTTTTCCTACTCTGTTAAGAAACATCTATATACTGTAAAGATAAACCATTAAGAGATCAAACGCAACAAGGCGCTAATCAAATTTTGATGGAAAGCGGTAAAAGTTAGAATAATATATAATTAGATTTTGTTAATTTTTCAAGAATTAATTGCAGATATGTTGTTCTTCGTACTAGAAACAGGAATAGTTTTATAGCTCGAGCAAAGTTAGTGTTTTTGCTCCAAGTCCAAAGACGACTACCATAGAGAAAAGAACTATCTATAAGTTTTTTGTTGTAGTTTTCAAATCAGCTGTTAAGAGACTAGGGGAAATCAGTTATGTTATGGACAATGAATCATACTATAGTGGAAAGGTCCCAAGTGGCAAAGCAAAGCAAAGGCTGTAATTATAGAATGGCTTCCATAACGTAAATTAAGTTTTAAACGTACTACGTTAAATAATGAAGTATTTGAAATTGTTACTCGGTTAATATAAATGAAATGCTAACTTGCATAGATCTGCAGAATACATTAGAAGGCTTAACAATATGACCACACAGCCTCTATTACTACAAATTTAATCATATCGAATTGTCATGGGGTGTCGCAATTAATTTCTACAAAAACTATTTGGATATGTAGAAAAAACGCACTGTCTACTACACCCTTTGGTTTGGTTGAACTCTAAAAGACACACAGAATAAAATGAATGGAATTGTGAATAAGTGTTAGATTGGAAATTAACAGCTTAATAATGGACTTGGGCAGTGACTTAGAAGGTGACATTGACTTAATGAAATTTTCTAGATGTAGGACAGTTACCACCACAGAGTGATGAGAGTATGAAAAACTGAAGGTGAGTATATAGTCAATATATAGGATAACTGTAAAAAATTATATTGTAGAGTGTGAGATATTTATGCGCGTAGATATGTGTGTAATTTTTCAGAATATACATGCTCCAAATGCTTATTGGTTACAACGCATCATGAAAGAATAAAAACTCTCTGTTCTGCAGATATGGAAAATACCTTAGAAATAATGTAGTGATTAAATTTAATTTTATCAAGAAAGATGTACACATAGTAATTATTTGAAATAAAGTCAAAATGACCTGACAATGAAACACAGAAACAAAGGCAAACGTTAAAAGTTAAAAATACTCTCTAATAAAAGTATAATACATAACCCTAAATCATAGGTGGTTTGAAAAGAGTTTAATGTATATATAATAAAACAACTTTAATCTAGAAACTATTGTGGCTGTATAATTAACTATATTTAAGTCCTTGGATAGTATATGCGTTAGAAGAAAAATAATAACATAAAAATAACTAATATTTGATAAGATATTGGTTCATTATTTCATTTACCTTAAAATTTTGTTATTTATCAAATAAACTAAAACTCAAAGTTGACGCGGCCACATTGCGACCTCATAAATCTGGATAAAGTGAGTTCACCGTTTTATTGGACAGACTATAAGTACCATATTAAAAATTGTTTAACTGGAGATCATCCTAATAGAAATTAAAAGTACCTGGTATCACTCCAACTCAATATTTCAAATCCAATCGTATATATATAGCTATTATGGCCACAATAAAACGGGAGAAGTAAATTCCGTTAACAAAAATAAACAGAAAGGGTACAATTCGGTGAATCGATTAGATCGATAGTTTTATTCCAAGGTTATGGGTATGGTAAAAAACTTATGAGCATTTGTTGAAATAGCTTTTAAGCTCGCTCGGGGGTAGCACCAAGCAAATATTTTTAATTATTGCTTGACGGCCTGAATAAGTGGGATCGCTTTTAATCTTTCTAGGTCACACGTTTGTAACCACCGTTCGTAACATGGTTTTATTGTTTTCATATGTCGACAAATACAATATGTGTACATTACCCATTATATTTTTTGTTTGGTTTCATGCTTATAAAATAGATTCCAATTTTTACAGTCCCTATTTATTCCATACAAGATAAACGAATCGTCCTTATATTCTTGAACTATCCTTCATATACTACCATAATCAAAAAATATTAATCACATCGTATCGTCCCCTACAAACTAATCTCTCTTTCTCTCTCCAACATATAAAATAACCGTTCAATTTGACTTTGTTTAAAATTTTATGCTTGTTTTTGCCGACCAACCTACAGTTCGTCTATACAACAACTGAAATCTAGGTGTATATCTAGGACGACCCATTGGCCCTATCTTAGTCTCTAGGGTAATAATATTTATGTGTTAACACTGCTATTTTTCTTTTAAATGCACCTCACTACATTACACTACACTGAACAAGATCAAATGGTTTGATTCTTTTGAATCTGTGTTCTGTTTTGGTGTGAACTGTGTTCTGGTTCATAAGGGTTGTGCAACTTCGATATTGACATGATAATGGAGCCCATCCTCATTTATATTTGCAAATCTCTTGATTTCCTGTGTGATAGTCGGTATCTGAATTTCTCGAAAAAGTATTCAGTCCTGTAGTATCTCGGTAAACCTACAATACCTGTCAGGACTCAATTCATTCTGCTATATTTTAACTCCAGTTCTTTCTTTTTTTACATCTTCCTTCCAGAGATGCTTGTTGTTGAATTATAATATTGTTTGTTGTTATTAGTGCTTGTACAATATATATATATATATATATATATATATATATATATATATATATATATATATATATATATATATATATATTCATTACATTCGTGTCATTACATATATATATATATATATATATATATATATATATATATATATATATATATATTATGGAAATTATATGTGGGTCCAATTATTTATATTGTCAATTTCCTGCATTTGGTAATTTTATGTGTCTTTTTCGCTATGTTCTCCGACAGCGAGAATTGCAGTATATAAGCAAATATAGTTATTATGATTTTTTCCATTTGTGGTATATCACTTGTATAGAGTAAGTAAAGAATGGGCCCAAACACACATCATTGTAGTACACCTACTTTAACTGCTTCTATTGCAGAGTAGATTCCCTCTTACTTAACTCTAAACATTCTGGCTGTATTGTAAGATTGCAATAGCTCAATGTATTGTTTCGGTAACATTTTCTGTAGCTTATTATTCGATTTCGCAGAAAATAATGTCATATTTTTTATTTTAATAAACATCAGACATTCAGCAAACCTATATCCGAAGAATAATATGATGATATGATATGAGGTGATAGAAATTGGATAGAAAATGTTATACAAGAAGTAGAGAATGAAGGCAATTTAATCTCAATTGGAAAAGATCTCGAGAAATGTATTTAGAAAAACCCGCTTCTTTTTGATACTGCAACATAAAACTAGAGCTATCCATTTCGTAGTATTTTTTACGAAAGCAGAACATGCGGTCTAGTTCAAAAATACATTCGAACCAGTAAAACTGCTCATTGAGTAACTAATTTGGGAATTGCGAAAAATTCGATGCCTCTTATAGTTCACAACTTAGAGGACCCCAAGGCCCCATTGTCAAAACAGCTAGTCAATTCGATGAAAAAGCGTTGTTATATTTGAAAAACCGATGTTATTATCAAAATCAGTTAAAATTTCTAAAGGAAAACGAACTTTCTAATTGCACAGGAAAAGCATCATACAGATAAAATCATATATCATAATCGTATACGTGCCATTACTATATCATAATCATATTCATACAAAATAATTATATCACACACCTGAAAAAATAGATCCTCAATTATCAGACCCTGAAAACTAAAACTGTTTGCTTTCTCATCTCGGATTTTAATTTGCTGTTGATGCAAAAGGCTAAGACTTTTTTTACTTCCTTTTTTTTACTTCCTTTTTTTTACTTTCTTTGCTACTTCCTTTTTTACTTCTGTCTGTCATAGATCTACACTATCTACATATATATAGAGCCATTCATAGAGTATCTCATAAAAAAGACAGAAATAACTATGAATATGACTGCACAAAGAATCAGTTTTTAGTTATCCTTTATAATTTTTTGATCTGAATATCAAAATTACTAATTTTAAACATTCTAAACGCCACATTATCAAATAAACGTCTCTAACATCAATTGAAGTTGAATTAAATATCAAGACACAAAGTATCGGATATATTTTCAAAATAAAGAATCAATACTGTTTTAAGGTCTCAACTTTGACATCTAAAAATCGATTGTGTGGTTAGCTAACTTGTTTTATAGACATAGAGTAATTGGTATATAAGACTCCTTTAAAATTTGATACGCAAAATGTAAATGTGTGATTTTTAGCCATTAACATCTATTAAAAAAAATAAATGTAAGTGAATATATCAATATATTAATAAAATGTGAGGTTTACTCATGTTGTAAAATAATTTTTAGGCTAGGCGAACTAATTTATATATATATATATATATATATATATATATATATATATATATATATATATATATATATATATATATATATATATATATATATATATATATCAGTATTATTTATAAGTTATAGGCTTAATTTTCTTTATATGGTTATACTAAATTATTTACAACTAGTTAAATAATATAATGATTTATATAATTATTTATTTTGGAAACAAAATGCCACCACCAAATTTTACAATATTAAAATACACAGATATTAACACGATTATGAATTATTTGTATATGCTGCGTTAGTACATTCTATATATATATATATATTTGTGGAATAAATTTCCTGACTAAAATTTACATCAAACCAAATACAACGAAATGGTAGTATTATTAAAGATAATATCTATATACTAATGAAACAAATAAAACTTCTTGTATCACAATTTATTAAGCTCAGTATTGATCCTGATGATACCTGTCTACTAACTTATTTAATCTCTATTCTTTTCTATGAATGTTTGTTACATTTTTAATAAAAACGAGTATTTATATATTCTTCGGAGGATAAAAATAACTATTTTGCATAATAACATTGTTGTGGGATAATTTGCAATCGTTTTTTAGAGTTTAAACTTAGGTGGTACAATTTTAATGATTATGGTTGATACCTAGGCGCAATGCAATATATCCAGGTTACTCAACATGCAAAATAACGAAATATCTCTAGCTTAGTACAGAATGATACATAAAATTAATTCAAAATAACGTTTACTAACATGTAGAAAACTTATTCTGCTATTTCTATCCTTACCTGTATATAAAAGTACTCATCCTTCATCGAAGTTGAAAAAATTAATATACTGAAGTGAGCTGATTAGAAAATGTGGTTATCAAAAGTTTTGTCCAGATATACTTTTTAACTAAAGAGATTTCATCCAAATTATCTCATTATTCCATTATTTAATAAGCTTTATATTTAATTAAAAATAAATTGTTACTAACTTATTTCATTGAATTGTTCGTATAGTTTTATTTATCAAATCAGAATATTTTTACATCAAAAGTGATAAAATATGTAAAAATACACCACTGAGACAAATGAAAATAAAATTTAATTAAAAGAAAAATTCAATACTATTATCCCTAATGATCTTCTTGTAGTTTCAATAGTGAATTCGAAACGATTTATGTTTCCAATAACTGACTGCCTCATTGAATTCAACATTTTCCAAAGTAATTGAACCAATATATAATATTAGTACTACTTCGACAAAAGATGAATACTCGTATAGAATAAATATAGATCATATAATAAAGCAGAAAGACCATTTAACATATTTCTTCCAGCCTCATATTAAATGAAATTAAATTAAATATAATAGTGGTATTAACAGCTTGATTGATAACACTGTTGATATAGCATTTATTTAAAGAATAACATTTTAATATTCTTTAATTAGTGTTGAACGAATAAACGTAAACATACAATAAATCCTGAAACCAATATAAAACCGACATATGTTTACTAACATCGTGGATATATATATTTAAAACGTTCGAACCTGAAATTTCCGATAGAAATTGTCGAAAAGAGATGCTTTTACACTGATATCCCACCTCAACTTTTTTTAACACAGAATTTAAATGAATATTATTACAAAATAAATATAAATTTATTTTTAAAAATAACTAAAAAAATCAGTAAACGGATAATTTCGTAAATTTAATAAAACACATCTAATTTTCTCATTATTATGATTATACTTGGTTTTAAATTAATTTTAAATGATTTAATTGATATCAAAGTACTATCATTGAGCTTTAGTATCTATTATATTTTAACTTTCAGCAGTGTAGTTTATTGTAGTTCATATATTATAAAATTACGAGCGGAAAAACCATCTTGTTAATAAAAAAATGAGGAATTAGAATTGTAGATTGTAGTTAATATATTTGAGCTGGGCATCGAGAAAAAATGGTTACCTTACAAACACAAGCACAAATTTCAAGTTGTAATAAGATAATAAGATATCCTACATTTTCCACCATATTCCTCAGACATTGCATCATTTTCACTTTTTTATACTTAAAAAACACACAAGAAAGTTTTCATTGCGTCAGATATGTTGCTTTTGAGGAACGGAATGAGGAACTTGAAGTATTGAAAAATACACTTTCAAGAAATAATTAACACCTTAAAATATAATAATGCTTACATTTTTGTCCTAATTATTAATTTATATTAAAGCAGTCCTTCTAAATTAATTTAAAATTGACATATAAAATAGAGAAACCAAAAAAAAAACTCACTTCGAATGAAGGAATAAAAAAATTTACATTTGAATTTTATACATACATCCCTTTTTGCTTTATTTACGACTATTTTGCATTTTAACCGAAATACGCTCGCTTAAAATGTATGCCTGGTTTTAAAACTTGCTTCCCTTTGCACTTTCCACTTGTAAAAACCAAGCAAGAAAAGGAGTTTACATTATTTTTATTTCAGATCAGTCTTACACTTTTATATAACTTTAACGCACTTATTTTACAATTTATGAAAATGCTGTTCAAAGAAATGCATATTGCTGATGAATATATTTGTTTAAATTACAGAAAAATTAATTAACTTTTTTAATTTTTTCGTGTTTCCATATATATATAACACTCTGTAAATCACATAAAATGAATTTAAATTGACAGGATCGATTTGAAAAATGAAACCACTTAAATAAGAAATCCTACATTATCCACCATATTCCTCAGACATTGCATCCTTTGATTATCGCTTTTTTATACTTAAAAAACACAAAAGAAAGTTTTTATTGCGTCAGATATGTTGCTTTTGAGGAACGGAATGAGGAACTCGAAGTATTGAAAAGTACAGTTTCTAGTGATAATTAACACCTTAAAATATAATAATCCTTTTTTTTTCCTAATTATTAATTTATATTCACGCAGTCCTTCTAAATTAATTTAAAATTGACATATAAAATAGAGAAACCAAAAAAAAACCCACTTCGAATGAAGGACTAAAAAAATTTACAGTTGAATTTTATACATACATCCCTTTTTGCTTTATTTACGACTATTTTGCATTTTAACCGAAATACGCTCGCTTAAAATGTATGCCTGGTTTTAAAACTTGCTTTCCTTTGCACTTTCCACTAGTAAAAACCAAGCAAGAAAAGGAGCTTACATTATTTTTATTTCAGATCAGTTTTACGCTTTTATATAACTTTAACGCACTTATTTTACAATTTATGAAAATGCTGTACAAAGAAATGCATATTGCTGATGAATATATTTGTTTAAATTACAGAAAAATTAATTCAAATTTTTAACTTTTTCGTGTTTCCATATATATATATATAACACTCTGGAAATCACATAAAATGAATTTAAATTGACAAGATCGATTTAAAAAATAAAACCACTTAAATAAGATATCCTACATTATCCACCATATTCCTCAGACATTGCATCCTTTGATTATCACTTTTTTATACTTAAAAAACACAAAAGAAAGTTTTTATTGCATCAGATATGTTGCTTTTGAGGAACGGAATGAGGAACTTGAAGTATTGAAAAATACAGTTTCTAGAAATAATTAACACCCTAAAATATAATAATGCTTACATTTTTTCCTAATTATTAATTTATATTCACGCAGTCCTCATAAATTAATTTAAAATTGACATATAAAATAGAGAAACCAAAAAAACCCCACTTCGAATGAAGGAATAAAAAAATTTACAGTTGAATTTTATACATACATCCCTTTTTGCTTTATTTACGACTATTTTGCATTTTAACCGAAATACGCTCGCTTAAAATGTATGCCTGGTTTTAAAACTTGCTTTCCTTTGCACTTTCCACTAGTAAAAACCAAGCAAGAAAAGGAGCTTACATTATTTTTATTTCAGATCAGTTTTACGCTTTTATATAACTTTAACGCACTTATTTTACAATTTATGAAAATGCTGTACAAAGAAATGCATATTGCTGATGAATATATTTGTTTAAATTACAGAAAAATTAATTCAAATTTTTAACTTTTTCGTGTTTCCATATATATATATATAACACTCTGGAAATCACATAAAATGAATTTAAATTGACAAGATCGATTTAAAAAATAAAACCACTTAAATAAGATATCCTACATTATCCACCATATTCCTCAGACATTGCATCCTTTGATTATCACTTTTTTATACTTAAAAAACACAAAAGAAAGTTTTTATTGCATCAGATATGTTGCTTTTGAGGAACGGAATGAGGAACTTGAAGTATTGAAAAATACAGTTTCTAGAAATAATTAACACCCTAAAATATAATAATGCTTACATTTTTTCCTAATTATTAATTTATATTCACGCAGTCCTCATAAATTAATTTAAAATTGACATATAAAATAGAGAAACCAAAAAAACCCCACTTCGAATGAAGGAATAAAAAAATTTACAGTTGAATTTTATACATACATCCCTTTTTGCTTTATTTACGACTATTTTGCATTTTAACCGAAATACGCTCGCTTAAAATGTATGCCTGGTTTTAAAACTTGCTTTCCTTTGCACTTTCCACTAGTAAAAACCAAGCAGGAAAAAGAGCTTACATTATTTTTATTTCAGATCAGTCTTACACTTTTATATAACTTTAACACTTATTTTACAATTTACAAAAATGCTGTATAAGAAATTTAAATTGTTGATAAATATATTTGTTTAAATTACATAAAAATTATTGCATATTTTTAATTATTTCGTGTTTCCATATATATAACACTCTGTAAATCACATAAAATGAATTTAAATTGACAGGATCGATTTGAAAAATGAAACCACTTAAATAAGAAATCCTACATTATCCACCATATTCCTCAGACATTGCATCCTTTGATTATCGCTTTTTTATACTTAAAAAACACAAAAGAAAGTTTTTATTGCGTCAGATATGTTGCTTTTGAGGAACGGAATGAGGAACTTGAAGTATTGAAAAATACAGTTTCTAGAAATAATTAACATCCTAAAATATAATAATGCTTACATTTTTTCCTAATTATTAATTTATATTCACGCAGTCCTCATAAATTAATTTAAAATTGACATATAAAATAGAGAAACCAAAAAAACCCCACTTCGAATGAAGGAATAAAAAAATTTACAGTTGAATTTTATACATACACCCTTTTAGCTTTATTTACGACTATTTTGCATTTTAACCGAAATACGCTCGCTTAAAATGTATGCCTGGTTTTAAAACTTGCTTTCCTTTGCACTTTCCACTAGTAAAAACCAAGCAGGAAAAAGAGCTTACATTATTTTTATTTCAGATCAGTCTTACACTTTTATATAACTTTAACACTTATTTTACAATTTACAAAAATGCTGTATAAGAAATTTAAATTGTTGATAAATATATTTGTTTAAATTACATAAAAATTATTGCATATTTTTAATTATTTCGTGTTTCCATATATATAACACTCTGGAAATCACATAAAATGAATTTAAATTGACAGGATCGATTTGAAAAATGAAACCACTTAAATAAGAAATCCTACATTATCCACCATATTCCTCAGACATTGCATCCTTTGATTATCGCTTTTTTATACTTAAAAAACACAAAAGAAAGTTTTTATTGCGTCAGATATGTTGCTTTTGAGGAACGGAATGAGGAACTTGAAGTATTGAAAAATACAGTTTCTAGAAATAATTAACATCCTAAAATATAATAATGCTTACATTTTTTCCTAATTATTAATTTATATTCACGCAGTCCTCATAAATTAATTTAAAATTGACATATAAAATAGAGAAACCAAAAAAACCCCACTTCGAATGAAGGAATAAAAAAATTTACAGTTGAATTTTATACATACACCCTTTTAGCTTTATTTACGACTATTTTGCATTTTAACCGAAATACGCTCGCTTAAAATGTATGCCTGGTTTTAAAACTTGCTTCCCTTTGCACTTTCCACTAGTAAAAACCAAGCAAGAAAAGGAGCTTACATTATTTTTATTTCAGATCAGTTTTACGCTTTTATATAACTTTAACGCACTTATTTTACAATTTATGAAAATGCTGTACAAAGAAATGCATATTGCTGATGAATATATTTGTTTAAATTACAGAAAAATTAATTCAAATTTTTAACTTTTTCGTGTTTCCATATATATATATATAACACTCTGGAAATCACATAAAATGAATTTAAATTGACAAGATCGATTTAAAAAATAAAACCACTTAAATAAGATATCCTACATTATCCACCATATTCCTCAGACATTGCATCCTTTGATTATCACTTTTTTATACTTAAAAAACACAAAAGAAAGTTTTTATTGCGTCAGATATGTTGCTTTTGAGGAACGGAATGAGGAACTTGAAGTATTGAAAAATACAGTTTCTAGAAATAATTAACACCCTAAAATATAATAATGCTTACATTTTTTCCTAATTATTAATTTATATTCACGCAGTCCACATAAATTAATTTAAAATTGACATATAAAATAGAGAAACCAAAAAAACCCCACTTCGAATGAAGGAATAAAAAAATTTACAGTTGAATTTTATACATACATCCCTTTTTGCTTTATTTACGACTATTTTGCATTTTAACCGAAATACGCTCGCTTAAAATGTATGCCTGGTTTTAAAACTTGCTTTCCTTTGCACTTTCCACTAGTAAAAACCAGGCAGAAAAAGGAGCTTACATTATTTTTATTTCAGATCAGTCTTACACTTTTATATAACTTTAACGCACTTATTTTACAATTTACAAAAATGCTGTATAAGAAATTTAAATTGTTGATAAATATATTTGTTTAAATTACATAAAAATTATTTCATATTTTTAATTATTTCGTGTTTCCATATATATAACACTCTGGAAATCACATAAAATGAATTTAAATTAACAGAATTGATTTTAAAATACATTTAAAAAAATTTAATGTAGAATAAATAAAAGATAAATCGTATTTATAGTTAATCAAATAAAACTGCTAATGGATTGACATTAAACGTCCAGAGATATCTAAGTAATTTATGTGTCCCAATAAACTTTAAAACAGCAGAAGAAAGTTATTTTTATCGATCAAGAGATACGCTTCTTTTGTCTTTTAGCTATATGTATATAAGTACTACGTTTTATCGTTCTATATATACGAGCTCGGTATATTTAATACAAATTCATTAAATTCATAAAAGCGGCGATACGGACTGAAGAAATGGTCGTTTATTTTTCAGTATTTCAACATTCGATCAGATCAGTAACAGTTCAAGTGACAGGGAGACAGTAAGTCTTGGATAGGGTCCAAAATACATAGTATAATAAATTCAAGTGTTCTTGTCGCACAAACTCGCCCTTCCCATTAATATTATATCTTCCACTTGATCTCGAAGGTAAAAACATGCCAATTGGAATAAATTATTGTTCCTAACAGACATATTATCTTCCAAATCTCTATTAGAAGTTACTTAAACCGATAAATTAAAGGAATTAATCAAATCAATGGCAATTTTCCAATGGCTTAACAATAAAATGACTGAAATCTGTTTTCTTTTACAATCTAAAAACGGGAAAGGGATTTTATTATTTGAATACGTCAAGGGTATGCGATATTGCCCTGTTTTTTTTTCAGCCTACTTGGGGAAGTAGGCTTTTTGCTAAATTAGAGTAGTCAGAAAATCCAATAGAAATTAATAACAAAAGAATATAAATTATTGATAAATATTTCTAAATTCGTCGAATTTGTTGTTGAGAATATATTATAAGGAAAAATAATGTATAATTATCATGTATTAAAATGTATAAATATATTTGTAATAAATAGAATGTAAAGTATCTGACGTCAATTATTTAAAATTCGGAGTATAGATGCAAAAAATATTAAGCAAGATAATTTTGATATTATAATATAAAATTCTCTAGATAAAATTACTCATCAACATTTATTGTTTTTCTTGTTTCATTTAGAGAAAGAAAGAAATGTACTACCGAAGTCTATAAAATACTCTTAGACACTTACGGCGATGCTACTGCAATCATATTCAATTTGCCAGTTTCGGTATATATATATATATATATATATATATATATATATATATATATTAAAAAATTTAAAGAAGCAAAATTGAATTGTTATTGCCAATACCAACACTAATTGAAAGATTAGATTCAAACGTTTAGAAGGATTTGAAAACATTAGAGTTTACTCAATGAGAAATTATTTCTCAAGTACAAACAGTTGATTCAACTAATATGATAAAAATAGAAATTGCAAAAAATTGATACAAAACAACAGATCCAGGCGCTTTAGGTCTTAGAGTGAGTCCAACTTGCACTAAAGCCATCAGCATTATCCAATATAAATATTTACAGCTTTTGATCAGCTTTTAGTGAAACGACTTTAAAATAGGTTACTGTAAGCCGTTAAAACAAAAGTAAGACAGAATTGTTACAGACAGAGAGATAGAATCATTACAAATTGCATCTGCAATGCATCTGTAAAACCT